>NW_017306497.1:349811-420906 GCF_000935625.1 Nanorana parkeri
CTGTGTGAAGAACATTTTTTATCACAGTTCTGGCTTGTACTGGGATATGTCCAGCTTGATAGCAACTCTGCACTTGGAGCGGAGAACAGAAATGGAGCATGGTATCTAGGCATTTGCAGTGTTGCGGCTTTGCTCAGTTTTAAACCATTTTTTCTGCCACAATAGGTTATCTGATATGTTTAAATCAATACGTCCAGGCAGTGTGTTATAAGCAAAATGCAAGGTATTGCTTTAAAGTCAAATTTGAGAAAAACCTTCTAAATGTTTATGTATTCTTATTTATACAACATATCTATTTTTTAAAACCCCTTTTAGATGTGTGTGTGTGTAGCAGGTTTTTGCGAGTTTCTCAATTTCAAAGTGACCGGAAACTCTGGCTGTCCCCATAGAAATAAATTTGACACCCTGAGTGTCCTCTCATTAACATACAGTGCTTTTAGATCTTTAACCCTTTGTTAGGACATTGTTCAAATCTAGTTTACAACATATAATGGGATCTGCCAGCACAGTACAGATGGGGTTAATTATGGTAAACAACCTGCCCAGCCCCAAAATTCAGTTTAGAGAAAGTATTTTCTTTTGGAAAGTTGTTCCAGTAAAGGTGCAGCTGTGTTGTCAATCTACAACCTCCCTGTTAACGCCTAACCTACATATGCACAAAGACTATGGGAGGGGGTGGATGCAGAAATAGTTTAAGGAACTTCTATCTTTCACTTACCAGTGGATCTGTTGCCTTCGGATCTGAACTGCAGCCAATATCTGTGTGCAGACCGAGGCACAGATTGGTTACCTCTCCCTAAGCAGCCAATCAATGCCTCTACCTGCTGTGGCTCAGAGCCAGAAGTAGCAATCGCCCAGGAAGCAGAAGATGGAAGTGACTAAAAGGCATACTGACCTCCAACCAGTTCTAGTGCTAGCTTATGTTAAGAGTTAGGATGAGGGTGAATGTGGGGACTTGCTTGCCAGAGGAACCCCTCAAGTGCTGTGTCAGCCACAATCTCCTTCATTATTTTGTCACCTCCACAGACATGTTTCAATGTACGTTTGCTATCTTAATTGCCCAGAATTACATAACTCTCACATGCACACAGGAGGTAATTCATCCCGTCACCAAGGCATGCCAAAATTCCACGCATGTGTGGCTCAGTGCACATTCGATAGAATCGCTGCTGGCACAGAGGAGAGAAGCTTTTACTGCAGGAGAAACATAGAGTTTATTCTGCAAGAAAAGCCAACCTTTCGGTTTTAACGTTGGTTCCATTTTAAGGTCTGCTTTAAATGACTGGTAGGGAGGCTTGGAAAGTGGGTGAAAACGGGGAAGGAAAATGCAGTTTGCATAGAACTTTCTGCTTGTTTGTCACATCATTAGCAATTTTTTTCATCATATGCTTACTTTGAGATGTACTTTAAGATCATTGGAAGTCGGTGGAAGCCATACTGTGTCTGTATATGGCTCCAACATTAACCACTAAGCCAGGCTGAAGAGTAGAAGCCACCTCCTAATTTTTCTGCATGCTGGTGACTATCACTGATGCACTGTTTTTTTTCCATTGAAGTGATAGTAAGTCTCTGACCTGGAAGAAGTAAGTACATATCGGGTGTCGTAACACTTCACTGGCTAAATGCTTGGCCTCGGTCACCAACTAACGAGGCGAGGATAAGCAAGTCAGCCCTAGAAGATTTTTTAGAACAGGTTCGGAATAGTAGCTGTCTTCTTTTCATCCTGAGCTCGTGTTTCTGTAGTGGGCTTGTGGATCATCATTGTTTATTGTCCTTTGAGTACTTGGCAAGTTCTCTGTGTAAGTAGCGTGCCCAAAGATAGGAGGCAATAGTGTTTCTTGTCTGCTCATCATCACCAAACTGCTATCGCTACATTTTCGTTTGCATTTTGTAAAATGCTTTTGTTATTTAGCAGAGTATGTAAAGCATTTCATCTAGGTTTCATACATGCTTAACTACGACTTAGATCTGCAAGCTGATTAGGCTGCAGAGCTCTGAAATAGCCCTGACTGCAGAGCTCATTGTATATACAGCCTTACAGCTGGCTGCTAATACTGTATCTTGTAACTGGCAGAAAGGCTGACATTGAGAGAATTAGATTGAACAGTTTTTCAGCTTTCTGTTCTTTTATCCAGATTATGTTCTTTCTTACTGTTAGGTTGTTGTTTGTTTGGTTTTTTTCTTGCATCTCTTCACTGATGAGTAGCGGATGTGTAAACACTTTACTGCATGTGTGTGACTAATCTTATGCTAAACGGCAATCACGGCTACAGAAATCTCCTTTTTAGTTTGGATGTTGATAAGCTTGTAGATTAGGAACACCCAACATTTTCCAATGAGTCTGTTATACCAGAAATTCTGTATCTGAAAACATGTGGAGTGATTATTGTATACTGCGTTAGTGTGTATATACCTGTATGGTGAATGATTAATGCTTTCCAGTCAGAGGTCGAGCTATGATCACACAAGAGCTTTTCATGCCTGCATTTCTGTCAAAGGAGAGGATTTTCTTTCCCGAAAATGCATGTTTGATGGGACCAGAACAGTATTTAATAATGGTAATCTAGCATTTTGTAATGTCTGCTGCTAATCAGGACTTTTAATTCTGAAAAGTTTGAAATGTTGTACAGGTTTACTTTAAAGTCCAAATCCAGCCAAAACTTTATTTTGTTTTTGGCACAGCAGAAAAGGGTTAAAACCTCCCAAGTTTTTATTACGGTCTTGCACCTAGGAAGTAGACTTCCCCTTCAATCATGTCAAGACAGGAAATGATGAGAAATCCATCGGTGTCGCAGACAAAACGCATATTGGTAGAGTGGGAAAGGGAAACCGAAATGTCAACTCTTCTCCAACCGATCCAAAACCATAAAGTAAACATTTGGTTCAAGTTGGGTTATAAATGAAAATCACATCATCTCAATCACCTCCTCTGTCCATGGAAGCCTTTGGAAAACAATGTGATTCAAGTAGATGTCTGGGCAATACTATATTATTGCATTGTGCTTGTAATGTGCACCATCTTATATGATGAATACATTAGTCTGCGGTATTCTTTTGGAGGACTAAAACTTGTCTGGGAATAATGGTACTTTCTCCTCCTTTCGTGGCACCATGTAAAGGTGACAATTTTGTGTCTCGAGATTTCTCTTGGACAGGACTGGAAAGTGTTTGGAGCTCACTGAAGTGGATACACTATGGAGGTGTTTCCTTGCAGTGGTGGGAACACACCTTTCCATCCAGCCATCTACTGCAATGGACAGCTCTACTCTTATATGCCAAGGAGAGTGTGTGATAGAGGGAGGCTATAGCTATCCAACATCCCCCCCCAGTCACTGTCTTTAATAGAATTCTTGACAACGAAAGTGTCTTGCATTATTCTGATCAGCATTCTTTAAAAATACAAAGTTACAATAGAATGTTTTTAGGTATTTAGTAAACTTTTCACCTAGACTGGTGCCATGGCTAGGTTTGCGTGGCTTGTTATCTGTTGCACAGTGACATCTACTGTCAAATACCACTGACTTGTAAAGTGCTTGTGTGATCCTGTCTGTAGCCTAGAAATATATTACTGACACCTAACATGTATTTAATCTTTTCTGTTGTCAGTGGAAACCTAGAACTGATACAAATGAAAACTCACATAGCGCCCACTTTGTCTGGAATCCCTAATGTGTGTGTGTGTGTTTGTTTTTTTTTGTTTATTTTTACAGAGCTAGAAGAACAAACTAGAAAAGCTTTAGAGTTGGAACAGGAAAGAAAACGAGCAATAGAAGAATCCGAGCGCCTGGAGAAAGAGCGACGGTCTGCAGAAGAAGCCAAGGCAGCACTGGCCAAGCAAGCTGCAGACCAGATGAAAAACCAGGAGCAGCTGGTGAGGAAGTGCACAGAGAAGGCAGGAGTTTATAGATGACAGTTACTGATTTATATGGATTAAGTCTAAAATCACAGGGGTTTCACTTTAGTAAATAGAGTTTGTTGATTTACTTTTGCTGGGGAAATCTTTGGCTGAATTTTTGTTTAGTGAAGTTGACACTCACAGGTTAAAGAAGCACTCTAGGCAGAACGCAAAATCCTTTATAAGCATACAATGTAAGCTGCACCTTTCTTGCATCATCTTTTGTATACACTGCATTGGAGCAGGAATAGAAATCTGTACCCCTGTATTCTTCCAACAATAATCCCTGTGCCTTGGTTTTCAGAATCAAGAACCCTGCACTGGAAGTTTTTAGTGTAAGGCTTTCGACCCCAAAAACAAGTAAACAAAATAATTAAAGAACAACAACAAAACCCCCAAATGTCATTACACCTAACTATTGTGCTGACCCTAACTCATAACCAAACACTAACCTGACCCTTTTTTAGTCCTCATTTTTAACCTAAACACTTAAATCTAAATACCTAACCCTTAAATCTTCACCTAAACCAAATAATCTCCTGCAGATCCATACTTGCCTTCTCCTGCATCAAACACTCCTGGTCCTTTACCAAAAGCAACATAAACCAAGATGAGAGTGCTGAAAACCACTGATAAACTAGCAATAAATTAAACATTGCTCGTTCCCTTACTTATTCTACTCAAGAAAACAAACTACCCTACACTAACCTAGTAATGAGTTTTTGGCCGCTTGCACATGAAAAAGAACAGCCTTGGCTTTTTAAAGAGGGGAATGAAGAGAGGTCCTTTTCTCTGTAATCTATCAAATGACAGAGGAAGGGCTGACAACATGGCTTTTGGAATTCAGAGCAAATACACTGTGTTATGTCAAACAGGGTGTTAGGAACACACTACATTTCGGGTATATTACCCGTTATTTTTCTGCACTTACAGTGTGCTTAAAGGGATAAAACATGGGAAAGTGGACATGTATTGCAGAGATGTATAAATGTTTTATTTTCCCTTGACATGAGCTTTAAACTCTGAACACTTCGTGCAACACTTGAAATAAACACCTGAGGTTTCCAGACTTGGTATGGGTATAATGGTACTATACCTAACTGATTGTGCTTCGAGTTGCTCACTCCTAAGGGCTTTGTTCCCACTATCAGCCACACTCAACTGCCCAGCTGCTGCTACGTGTGCCCGGCACAGTGCTGTTGCACTTGATCGAGACGCATCGCACATTTTGTTTTTTTGTTGAACCATCACAAGTGAATTTCATTACCTTCTATGGGCACACCACGGTGAAATGCGGTTGTATTGCATCTCACTTCAATGCACTTAAAAAAACAAAGTACTGCATGCTGTACTTCTTTTTTTTTTTTTTTAAAGCACACCACCGCAATGTGTGAACTGTGCCCACTTGTGACGCGGCAAATTGCTTTGTCTTGCGTTCAGGCTGCGCAGCCCGAGCGCATTGGGTGTGAATGGCCTCTAAAAGAGTGGTTTTTGTGGCAGCCCGCTCCTTTCAAGCGCAGTCTTTCTCTCCTCTTTCAAATGCTAGCTTAGAATATATAAATCCAATCTTGGTGGGAGTAAATTTTCAGTTATGTCTTTGACTTAAGCTATGCTTGAGTGCTGGATCTGGACCACAGGCAGCTGCAGCTTATGGTAATGTCTATGGTAGAATATTTTTCAAGTGTAGTGTTTGTTACAGTGAAGGGTTATGGGTGTTCACCTTACTGAAGTGTTTAATGCTGATACTTTTCTGTTCACTGTAGGCTGCTGAACTTGCAGAGTTTACTGCCAAGATTGCTTTACTTGAAGACGCAAAGAAGAAGAAGGAAGAGGAAGCTTCGGAGTGGCAACAAAAAGTAATCTCCCTTTCTAAATTTCTTATTTGTATGCATTTAATACTCTTTTTGGTTGATTGCAACAACTCAGGGCATAGAATCACACTGAGCCTATTTTTTAATCAGTGATTTCTATGTAGATTCCAACCTGCCAGTTATACACTATGTAAAATGTATGTGTTTTAGCACTTGGAGAGCTTATCTGGTGCTGCCAGCAATCCCTAATTGATGGCATTGTGTTGGGCTTTAAAGAAGACTCTGGGCAAAAGTTTTCTTAACCCTTGCAGTGGGGCTACCCCCCCGCACTGCAAGGATTTACTGCTCGTTTTTGATAGGTGCTAACAAAAAAAACAAAACACTCAGCTAGCTTTCTGCTTCTCTGGTCTCTGAAACCTCTCAGACTCCTATGCTGCAGCATTGAAATGTTGCTCATTGTCCTCACCTCTACACACAGTGTATAGAACGTGATGAATTATGGGACCTAATACCGCTGCAGCAGAGGGGGTGAGAGGCTCTCGGGACCAGTCTAAGATCGAGCCGGCTCCACGGTTCAGGCAAGTATAACTTACCACTGCAAGGGTAAATAAAAGTTTTTCCCGGAGTTGTTCTTTAAGGGACATTTGAGAATAACAATATGGGAGCTGCAATTCCTGACTTATTTTTTTTTTTAAAGGTGCGGGCCACATGCCTGTCATCCTCCATCCTAGTTTACCTGATGAGCCACACTTACTTGGAATAGGCATGCAGAACATCATTGGCTGCATACTTACAGTAGATGAAAACCCAATTACTAAAATATCATAGCATCTTTATTATGTAAATGTAATTCCAAAAGTCATTTTTAATCCCTTGAATATTTCATAAAAAATTACGTGTTTCATTAAATTATACCCGATGGCCATGTCATGAAGGTCCTTTTTTGGGCACTTCCTGTTTTATATGGTGACAACGCTCTGTATCAGTCTCCCAGTTGTTTCCTGCTGCAAGTGGTTGCGTCGAGACATATTTTGCAGGTATGTTCTGCCATTGTACCCATTAAGAAGCCTATCCAGAAAAAGGACATACAGCTGTTTTTGGAGTACACTTGTGCTCATAAGTTTACATACCCTGACAGAATTTGATTTCCTGGCCATTTTTCAGAGAATATGAATGATAACACGAAAACCTTTCGGTCACTCCTGGGTAGTGTTTGGCTGAAGCCATTTATTATCAATCAATTGTGTTTACTCTTTTTCAATCATAATGACAACAGAAACTACCCAAATGACCCTGATCAAAAGTTTACATATCCCAGTTCTTAATACGGTGTGTTGCCCCCTTTAACATCAATGACAGCTTGAAGTCTTTTGTGGATGTGTGGATGAGGCTCTTTATCTTCTCAGATGGTAAAGCTGCCCATTCTTCCTCCAGGTCCTGTACATTCTTGGGCTGTCTTGCATGAACTGCACGTTTGAGATCTCCCCAGAGTGGCCCAATGATATTAAGGTCAGGAGACTGAGATGGCCACTCCAGAACCTTCACTTTATTCTGCTGTAGCCAATGACAGGTCGACTTGGCCTTGTGTTTAGGATCATTGTCATGTTGGAATGTCCAAGTACGTCCCATGCGCAGCTTCCGGGCTGATGCATGCAAATTGTCAATGTTTTCAGAGTGTCCTGTATTTCACCTGAAGTTATATGTGGGTTTTTCTTTGCATCCCGAACAATTTTCCTGGCAGTTGTGGCTGACGGTTTAGTTGGTCTACCTGACCGTGGTTTGGTTTCAACAGAACCCCTCATGTTCCACTTCGTGATTAGAGTTTGAACACTGCTGATTGGCATTCTCAATTCCTCGGATATCTTTTTATATCCTTTTCCTGTTCTATATAGTTCAACTACCTTTTCCCGCAGGTCCTTTTGACAATTCTTTTGCTTTCCCCATGACTCAGAATCCAGACACGTCAGTGCAGCATTGAATGAAGGATGCAAGGGTCTGTCGGGAGGCCAGAAACTCATTGGCCTTTTATACACACACACTGATTACATGCACATCACAGGTGAGGATGGTTCCCTTTAATAGCCATTCACACCCCTTTGTGTCAACCTGTGTGCATGTTATCAGGCCAAAATCACCAGGGTATGTAAACTTTTGATCAGGCTTATTTGGGTAGTTTCTGTTGTCATTATGATTGAATAAGATTGATAATAAATGGCTTCAGCCAAACACTACCCATGAGTGACAGGTTTTCGTGTTATCATTCATATTCTCTGAAAAATGGCCAGGAAATCATAAATTCTGCCAGGGTATGCAAACTTATGAGCACAAGTGTATATGCATAAAGACAGGGAGTAGCTGCAAAGGGATTAGTAAAAAAGTGAAAATGTTATTTTTTAAAAGAAAAAAAACCCAAAACATACTAGTTGTTTATCAAATGAGCCTGCAGAGGCTAA
The DNA here is from genome assembly GCF_000935625.1 of Nanorana parkeri. Taxonomy (NCBI): domain Eukaryota; kingdom Metazoa; phylum Chordata; class Amphibia; order Anura; family Dicroglossidae; genus Nanorana; species Nanorana parkeri. Next base: position 357,971 of record NW_017306497.1, read on the forward strand.
CTTCCCTGCATTGCAAACCAGAAAGGAAAGGGATTGTCTGATCACCATGTATATATAAAAAAGCATTAGGGTTGATGTTCATTACAGCTATACCCAAAACAACAAATGAAGCCCTGACCAAAGCAAGCTAGAGAGGTGTTCAGCAGTGATACCCAAATTATTATTGATGCCCATCTCTTTGTACAGTTTAGTCTTTTTCAGAACATATGAACATGAAAAGTCGCTATCAGGACTGAAATTGTTTTGTATGATTAAATCCAGGAAACCTACACTGAGAGAAATAAAGACCCCCTGCTGCTGACCTGAAAGTTCTAGTTGAACTGACCTGAAAAAAGCACGCAAATGAAGTCTGTTAAAGTGTAGTTCCACTTTTGTAGTCAAATTGGGACAACATATACATTTATATTTGTGATATGTTCATATTCACATTGCTTAAGATATAAAAAAAAAAAAAAGTTGGCTACATTTCAAGTGCTTTTTACTTGCCTAAGAATCATACTTTGCTTCTCCCTATGTAATGTTACGGAGGGGGGAGGGGGGGGTGTTAATGTTTACTCTAATTAACCCTATATGGCAGACTTTCATTATCAGTTTTAAACTATAGTTGAACACTGTCCTAACAAAGGGTTGAAGCCTTCACGGGATTGTGTGTTCATGAGAGGAAGTTGAGTCTGACACTATAGTTTCACACTCAGCCTATTCAGAGTAGCTTGGAATCTGCACAAAAGCCTGCACCAAAGAGACATCTAAAAGGTGTCACAATAAAAATCATTATTACATATGCAGTGTGAATAAGAACACAGAACAAACATATAGTGGGGTTTTCTGAAATTTCACGGCAAAAGTGAAACTACACTATGCCGGGACTAGTAAAGGCAATGTCAGGTTGGGAAGTGGTAGATGTTTGGTTAATGGGTCTTCTCATTACTGCACCCTCTGTCAGTCTCTGCACTGGCTTCCTGTTTCTTTTAGGATAAACTTCAAACTCCTCAGCCTTACCTACAAAGCTCTGCATAACTGCGCACCGGCTTGCATTTCATCCCTAATTAGAAGATGTACTCCAAATCGGCCCCTTCGTTCCATTAATGACCTGACCTGAGACTATCCTGCTCACTCACCTGCACACCCAACTCTTGTCTACAGGACCTCACCAGGGCTGCCCCTACCTTATGGAATTCTCTCCCACGCCACATCAGGCTCTCACCATCCCTACAGGGCTTTAAAAAATCCCCCAAAACGCACTTCAGAGAAGCGTACCAGCTCTTCCCTTGTTTTCTCACCCTATACACCCTTCCCTTCTGCTCCCATTTCCTAGTACTCTCGAATCCCTCCCATTTTATTTGGTATACATCTGTAGTCTACCCTTCCCACCCCTGTCTCTTTGGTCCCCTTCATCTTAGACTGTAAGCACGTTTTGGCAGGGTCCTCCTCACCTACTGTTTCTGTATGTCAATGATACTTGTCAGTGTTTCTTACTGTTCTAACGATTGTACAGCGCTGCGGAATATGTTGGTGCTATATAAATGATTACAATTGTTCTAAATTTTCCCCACTCTATAGAAGAAAAAAAAAAAGTGGCTGAAGTTCATTGTGCTGCAGAAAAGCAAACTATGACAGGACCTGATCACACATGGTCATATTTGATCATTCCAATTAGCCGCACACATCATTTCTATTCTTCACTCACAATACACACGGTGGGGTTATAACGGTTAACCATCTCTTTCATTTTGATTGGCTTGACAACCTTCTTTTCAATTAGCGCCTTTCACCTAGTCTCATTCGGCTGAACAAAAGATCATTTTCTTCCCAGTATGTTCCAAGATTATATAACAGTGTTTATAAACTCATTAGATGGACGTGGGGGTGTTTGAAATCCGTAAGGTTTAAAGGACAACTATAAGGTGAGTGAAGTGTTACACTCATCCTCATAGTTAGAGCCGACGGGTGATACTGAAACTGTCACACGTCGGCTCTATTGATCGGGGAGTGAATAACAACATACTGTTGCTTGCACACTTTCCGATCATCTCCCTGCAGGCAGTGGTGACTTTTAGTCACCACTCCCAGCAGGGATTCCCCTCTCCGATCTTACAGCACTGACTGGAGGAACAGACGGGGGAAGGGGCGGGCATTGCTAGCTCTGTCTCTAGATAGGAAGAGCCAGCTTTCAATCAGCCAGTGGGGTGAATCAACAGTATTATCGGGATGCTTTCAGTATATAGCGGGCAATAGCCCTGCCATATACTGACTTTTGGGTCACAGGAGGGCATTGGTACCCCAAAGAAAACTATGGGGAAAAAAAGGTTATCCCATATTTCTCTTTTAAAGTTAAGTTATTCAGATAAAAACAGAGTTTGGTTTCTTTATACCAAAATACTGTGTTGTCACTTTCTTCATCATTTTCTGCATACCCTGATGATTAGATGATGCTTAGCAGATGGAGCCTGTAAGGCTTCCTAAAGGTCCCCACACACCCAACGATAATCGTACGATATCACGCGATCGTACGATTATCGTAAGGTGTGTGGAAGCCGTGCGACCTCTACTACTGTAAGGTCGCACGACTTTAAACTTACGGACATGTTCGAAAACCCGCCGAGCATCGTACGATGTTCGGCGGGTTTGTGGCACGTCCGTACGATAAAAGCCATACGGGCCGGTGTGTGCAAGCGCACACTGCCCGTTCGGCATTGCGGTCATCGGAAGCCCGTCCCTCAGGGGGCGTGGCTTGCTATCATCGCAAGTACGATCTGCCTATGCAAGATAGGCAGATTGTACGTTTTTTAAGTACCTTACAACCATCGCAAGACAAAAGTCTTGCGATGATTGTAAGGTGTGTGCCCAGCCTTAGACTCATCACTGGGTCCAGCACTGTGGAGGATGGCTCTACTGGGAAGATTACAGACTGGCATGATTCAAAGTGAAAAAGGCAGATCATGTGACAATTGCTCTGTAATTGGGGTGAAAATAATCGTATTGGGAGATTGGCTTCACAAATGATTGAGCAGGCTAAAAAAAAAATCTGATTTTCTCTGATAACTGAATGCACGTGAGTCGAGTTCTCCATCTCCTCATAAGCTGCAATGTTTAGATTGTTTTGTATGCACGTATTAATGGGTTTGTCCATTTATGAAAAATCAGATTGCTCTATGACTGGCCAGCTTTAGAAATATGAACAGATTTGTCATCTTGTTACATTGACTGAAGTCCTCCCTCTGCATAGCCAAATATTTTCAGATGTCAAGAAGTGCACAACATTCTTGTTGATCTTGCCATCAAATCTCATCAGCCAGTAGCTTGTGCTCTGTCTCTGCTGACTGTACTTATTTAGTCAGTCTGTTTTGTCTGTGGACTTCAGAAAACCTCTCCTATGATATCTAGAGGAGGGGGGTTCTGTAGTCCTAACACATTTCTCGTGCTAGGGTGACAATGCTGCTTCACAGTAGATACAGTATAGAAGGAATTGTTGCCAGCCTAGGACAGGAATTTTTGTCGGGACCACCAGGTGAAAATAAAAGGGCTAAAAAAAAGAACTAATGGAACCTGTAAGGACCGTTAAGCTGTGGTAGGCTAAATTTTTGTTCAGATTAAGATGCACTAAAAAACTAGGACAGTTTTAAGCTCTGGACCAATATACCCAAATTGACCTCTAATAAACCCAGCCACAGAGGTATATGAAATCGTACCCATCGCCCAACAAACCTTGCCCAATTTCCTGCCCCAAATATTGGAGCTGCCCTCTCATATAGGGGCCTTCAGAATGTGTGCAGCTGTTATAATTCACAACTATAGCATGTCATTCTACCATTTTTCATTGCATTTTTTTATTCCAGTCTGAAATACTGTATCTTCACCATCCATGTAATCTACCCAAAAAAATAAGGTGCATCAGTATTTATCTGGCATGTAGACGAAGCTGCCTCCAATACGTTTCCAGCATTTCAGGTCAGTGTGACCCTTTCTCTGGCTTGGAATCACATAACGTTACAATACAATTCCAGTCTTGAGAAAGGTCAGATTGACCCAAAATATTACAAATTTGTTTGGCGCTGTTTCAGCTACATGCCAGAAAGATTCAATTGCATCTTCTTATTGTGGTGGGTTATATGAACACTGCTGATATTTCAGACAAGAATGGAAATGCTATAAATGTAGTCTTCTGTGGTGACCTCCTTAGCATGTAAAGTGGTAGTTCCTTGATGTGCCTGATAGGTGAAATGGCAAATGCACGAGGCAATACAGTTCAAGGTGTTGCTGCTGTTATTATGTATTACTGGATATTAAATCTGTGACTTTCTAACTCCTGTGCCAGCATGCACTTCTTAGGCCCCATTACACTGAGCGATTTTTGCAGCGATATCGCTCATATTTCCACGCAATATCGCTCTATGTAGCTTCTCCAATCCATTTCAATGGAGTTGTTCACATCTCGTCGCTCAATATCGCTTGTAGCTCCTACATGACCCTTTTTTCGAGAGATTTTGCTCCTGATTGCATACAGCCCAATAGGAAAAAGTCGCTCAATATCGCAAGTCGCTCAGTGTGAATGGGGCCTAAAAAGAGGCATGCCTAATAAAAAAAAAAAAAAAAAGAGGTAATATTTCTATCTCCTCAAGGACAGTGAACTTGTTTACAACCAAAGACTTTGCAAACAATAGACTTCCAATACATTATTCAGTCTATCCCTCTACAATTGTTACAGCCTTGACCTCACACGTTGTATTTCTGTGATTTGTATAGCGTATTATATTGATGCAGAACCTGGCACTTACTCTTTTCTTTCAGGCATATTCAGCACAGGAAGATCTAGAAAAAACCAAAGAAGAATTAAAATACGTAATGTCTGTCCCACCACCTCCCCCACCCCCACTACCTCCACCGCCAGCAGCACCCGCGGAGAACGAACACGAGCATGACGAACAGGACGAAAACAGTGCTGAGGCCAGCGCAGAACTGGCCAATGATGGTGTGATGAACCATCGCAGTGAAGAGGAAAGGCTGACGGAGACGCAAAAGAATGAGCGAGTAAAGAAGCAGCTTCAGGTAAGTTGTACTTTTGTTTTACATTTTTTTTTTTCCCCAGTCACATTTTTTTGTCTGTCTGTTGAAAGACATATTGGGGGCATTTCTATAACTAGCACAGTCTGGTAAATTTTGCACTATTTTGCCTTTTTTTTATATTTTTGTTTCTCCAAAGTTGGAGGAAATTTGGTACTGTAGGTAAATGACAGGTTGAAATACATATGTAATTGAATACTGCACTGCCAGGAGCCATTTGTTACATAGTCAAATATATATTATATATGTTAGAAAATCTTCCAGTTTTCCAAAAGTGCTGAAAAGTTGCTGAAACACAAGGTGAAGCCCCAACAACATAACGCGAGGCACCTAGATTGCATTATGAAACATGCTGGGGCATCCCTCTGCAACAATTGTACTGAATCATTGAATTGGTATAATGCTGCCCTGGGTTTCTTTAGTTGCCATGTCCCAATGCAGTGACTGATCCTCTAGCAAAGTATATTGTTTGGCATGCTTCTTTCAACCTGGTTCACCCTAGGTTTGCTTTAAAGCGCAATTGAAGTCTGATGTTGAAGTTTACTTCAGCTCTGCTGTTCTCATCTTTTGCAAGATTTTTCTGCTCTCTTAGGGAGGAATCTTGTTGCATCAAGACAGGTAGTGCGGATCCTGTCCTAGGTAGGACTTCACATTTTCGCTTTTTTCCCAGGTATGCACAATTGACAGGTGGCCTTTTCAGCCAGCAGCCCCTGGAACCGGGAGAGTGGTCATGGAACCTCTCTGGGTGTAGGAATCAATGTTGCTGGTGGGGATGGCAAATGTGGATCTTCTTTCATCCAAGTTCAAACACACACTGGACAGGTTGTTCTCCAGGTACAGGGTCCCTCTAGTACAGGGGCGCCCACAATTTTTAGCTCTGAGATCTTTTTTTCAAATGACAAGCTCAATGAGATCTACCAATGAAAAAACACCTGCATTCGCCCGCACCCGGAACGCGTGGGGGGGGGGGGGGGGGGGGTGTGTTGGAGGGGGGAAAAAAAAAAGGGGGGGGGGGGGGTTGGTTGTCATTCGGACGGAGCAGCATGTGCGTTGAGAGAGAGCCACCGGCTGTCAGATCCAGGCCGAGCGGCTCTCTCTCTCCTCACCGCTCGGTGGAATAGGTGGAATCGGTACACACTGATCCTGAAACTACTTCCTTATCTTGCTTTGCAGTATCCAGATAGAGGGCACTACAGTAATCCTCATTGTTCTATGGTATGCTGACCTGTTAAGACTCCTGGTAGCCGTTGTGTCAGATCCTCATGATCTTCTGTCCCAAGGACTATTTTGTCACGCTACTTCATGATCATGGGCTTTATCGGCTTGGTTTTTGAAGCCCTGGTTTTTCTTAAGTCCAGAGCTCTGTAAATTTCTATTTCTTACAATGCTCCCAGCTAGAAAGGCTACTTCCCTTAAGGTCTATCATTGGACACGGAAGACATAATTTAATTTCAGTCTCGTCGGCGTCTAACCTATGAATTTCTCCCTGGGATGAATCCTCTCCTTCCTGCGGCTGGGTCTGGACCAGCATTTTGTTCTTAGCACCTTAAAAAAGCAAGATTTCTGTCTGCTTTGTCTTGTTTCAGACACCTTTCTTTTACTCATTGATTTAGGCTTTGTACAAAGAGTCTCCTAAGGAGCTTCACCTGTTAGTTCCCCTGTGACTCCGTGGGATCTGATTTGCATTCTCTCTGTGCATTAAGACCAACCCACCCATAGGAGACATTTCTTTTCTCTGCTGTCACCCACAAGCTGGTTTTTCTTGTAACAGTCGCCTCGGACGTGCAAGTGTCTGAACTGGCAGTCTTATCCTGCAAATGACCCCTTCTGGTCTTGCACAGTGACAACATGGTGTTGAGTTCTAAGACTTTGTTCTTGCAAAGGAGTCACTATCTTTCACCTCAACTAGGACATGCTCTTCGTCTCTCTGTCCAGCTCCGGAAAACCGAAAGGAAATTTCCCTTCATTGTCTGAATGTGATTTGGGTTATGAGTTTATGAAAAATGTTTTTTTCAGCCACTGCTTAAGCAACGCTGCTTTAGTTTTTTCTTGTTTTCTTTGGCCTGTTAGCCTTTGTTGCTGTCTTGCCCACCCCTTTGCTGGACCTCTTTGGGACATTCACACGGCCTAAGAATTGTGTTTGGATTTTTGTACTTGCTGTAAAAATTGTTTTTTTGGAGTCAATTTAGGGACACAGGTCCCTACTTCCTGTGTGCATTTCTTGCTCTCCCTATTACTTGCTTACTAAACTGTGTATAGTGTTTGTGGACAGGGTTATCCTGTGCTGGCCCACAGCTTTTTTTTTTGTTGCCATTCTTCAATTTTCCTGTAGGCAGCAATGTAACCTGACAGTCTAAGAATTCTTGCGTCTAGTCTTCTGTGACTATATGTATGGGGTATAGCAGTGAACCTCTCTTTGCAGTCGGCCACCGGGCTCTGAAGATTTTACAATCTGTAGTAATACATTTATCTATATATGTTTGTTTTTCCTCAGCCTTTAGTTATCTCATGAATTTTAAATTAGACTCCAATTGTGCTTTAAGCAGCAAGGTGAATCATTTACATTGTATATATTTATTTAAAGGCAGACATTTCTTTTGAGTTGCATTTAAAATTGTAATATTGTCATGCAGATGATTACCAGCTCATATATAGCAGTAACATCATGTGTTAAATGTGTCATCGTTACCTGCTTCAGCTTTTACCTGCCTGCCACTTAATCTCCCTACAGTTCTGATCCAGTCTTGTTTGCTTTTACTTGAATGCATGTGTTGTGTTTGTATGTGTTACCCATCCAGTAAAGGTTCCAGTCTGCTCATAGATGTATTCCTGCTCAGATTGCTTGGTAGAGATGGGCAGATTACTATTCTGCCCACAGATTGATAAGTCTAAAGCCCCATTCACACCTAGGCCCTTTGTCACAAGCTGCAACATATAGTAAAGTTAAAGCGCTGTGCTCGGATCCTGATGATTAAGTAAAAACAACTAGGGGTGCTACCCCACTTCAGCCGGGAGAAACTAAAACTGGAATACAAAAAAGGACAGAAGGGCGCCCAACCTAGTGCAGATTATTTTTTATTTTAAAAGACACAAAGATAAAATTGCAATGGTACTCACAATGGAGGGTCATAAAACAGCTTGTGTGGATGTTTTGGAAGAAACAGCAGTTGAGACTGCAATCTGCCTGTGTGCCACTGTAGTGTGGCGGCGTTGACGCGTTTCCGGGGCCAAGCCCCCTTCCTCAGAACGTGACCTCAACTAGGTCACGTTCTGAGGAAGGGGGCTTGAGGTCACGTTCTGAGGAAGGGGGCTTGACACACATACATTAAGTTGAATGTTTTTACGAGCAGATTGTAAATGGGTAAATGCGCAGAAAACACGCAAGAATAATTGTGTTTCCTATTGAGTCTATGGGGACAAATTGCACTGTAAACTGCCAAAAAGCTCATGTACTTTTTCAAGCAACAGCCATTTTTCTAAGCGCGACGCTACGCTCAGGTGTGAACGGGGGCTATAGAAATAAATGGGATTTGTTGTTTCAGTGTGCACAGAAACGTGCAAAAAAACGCCAAGGTGTGAACTGCTGCCGACAACATCCTTTCATTTTTATAATTGGACCATTTCAACTTTGAGCATAAAGAGTTATCTCATTACCAACATTAAGCCATGTACATAAGGGCATCGATTTTTGTAAAAGGGCAGTGTGCACAGCTTACTTTTAACCCTTTCGCTGCCAAGGACGTACGTCGTACGGAGCTACAAAAGTGCTTCCAGCTGGCCAGCTCAGTACGTCGTACATGCAAAGCTTTTAGCTAGCTTTGAGCAGTTATTTGAAGCTTTTAAAGCAACCTTTAACTCTAGTTTGGAGATATTTAACACAGATCCTAATATGAGAGCTGATTATCACAATCTTGAAGCAGTGCTGAATCTTACAGAAGTTTAACCTCCCCAAATGTATTGTATATGGTGCTTTTAAAGGCTACAACAAAACTGCTGAAAGTTTGTAAATGCTTTATAGAGGCTTAATTTACACACTGGCCTTATACTGTACATGTTAAAGCCCATATGTTCGAGGCCTAACTGACTGGATGAAGGCCGGCAGCTATGCAGTCCCCCAAGTGTAGTAAAGGAAGAAATTTGTGAGGTGATGCTTGTTCAGCCTGGTCATTCAGATGATAGACTGGAAGCTAAATCAGTTATAATAAATACACATATAAGAGCGAGTTTGTGGTGTCCTAATTACAGCACAGCTTATTTTTTGGTCTTTTAGGCTCTAAGTTCAGAGTTGGCTCAAGCTAGAGATGAAACCAAGAAAACTCAGAATGACGTCCTTCATGCGGAAAACGTGAAAGCCGGCCGTGATAAGTACAAGACTCTTCGCCAGATCAGACAAGGAAACACCAAACAGCGTATCGATGAGTTTGAAGCAATGTGAGGACACTTCATTGCTATACATTCTACACAATGCTGAATCACTAACCTAGAAAGTAGGCCTTTGCAGACACCGACAACGGAGCATGCCCCCCCTTGCCAAAGCACTTGTACCAGTCAGACTGTGGAGGATAGAATTCAACAAGGCGATCGGAATGGGTTTTATCTCCATGTCTTGTCTAATTACGTTTGTAACACCATATCAATGTAATTCATTTAGCTTGTCTTTTGTTTTTCTGAAAAAAATGTTAGCTGTTAGCTCATAAAGCTTTCACGGTTTGAATTCTGAAAGGACATTTAAATATTAAGCTTAGAACTGACGTTACTGTGTAGAAATGGACATTTTTTTGTTACTTCATAATGTGGAATTATTTGTAATGTTATGCCCTGTTGGAATCTTCTTGTTCTCCTTTTCTTTTACATTTCTAGTATGCCTAGAGCCAGGGCATTTGTAGGGTTGGCGAAAGGATTTCCTGACATGTGCTAGCAATAACTAGGCATTAAGACGTATCTTGTATGAGGAGAACATATAAACCTTAGTGTTAGGGATTGGGCTGAATACTACTACTACCTCACAAACACATGATGACTGGTCCTTGTCATTACCAACGACATGATTTATTCACTAAGATTTACCCTAGTTTGAGGTTTTGTTTTTTTAATATATATATTTCTATTTTTTTTTCTTTATTGCTTTTCACCATTAAGCTGTCTATATTAGTTTGTAAGTCATCACTTCTATTATTTTATAGGAGATAAATAACCATACTAACATTGAAGACATGACAAGCACTATTTACAGTCTGTTACTTGTGTACATTTCTGTTACACTCCTAAATGATTCTCATCACAGAGGCTGGAGGTATCTTTTGGAGACTTGTAATCCATAAGCTTACTTAGTTAATATTTTCTGTTGTGTTCCTCTGCCTCCATTAAATTGTCTGCTTGCTTGGACTGACTGGACCCTGGCTGCAGATTCGGTCTCTGCTGCTGCTCAGGATGCCAGCCAGAAGAACTCCCTATAGAAAAATATGGAGAACTCAGCTGGTGACAACATTGGAAGGAAAGGAGCACACATTAATGGGGTCCATAATGGCAGTAGTGACCCAATAAGGGCTCCAAACCCACATGGGGTAACCAAACATCACCCAGAATGTAGAAATCTGGGTGGAGTGATTCATTAATTATGTCCATACGACAGAGCTCAAGAATTGGGCATGATTTATAAAACTGAAGAAAAAGAGGTCAGGAAGTGTTGACCACGGCATTCAATCCAACAGACTTTTTTCAGGTGAGAATATTATTGCTCATGATGGCTTGCCTTTTATCTGGGATACCCATAATGTTCTAAGATGGGTCTAAGTAGCCCTCAACTGACAATTGGATGCTAGGTTTTTCAGCCAGTCATTGGCTACATTTTCTGTTGTGTTTTTTTTTTTTTTGTGAATTCATTCAGATTGATAGCTGTAAAGTTAGTAGTACAGAAAACGTTTTGATGAAATGCTAAGCTGCTTTATGATGGTATTATGATGTGTAAATTAAAAGACACATTTAAGTGCATTGGTCTTTGATATACAGTGGAAGAAGCTATGCCATTTTTGTTCTGTTGGCCACTAGCAACCAACAATAGAATGTCTGCACCCTTCAAGCTGTTGGTTGCCTGTAGTCCAGTCCACCTGCTAGTTGCTTCCACAGTCAAAGTAAAACAGGTACACTTGAAAAACGTATAGTGACATCGCTACACAAATGGGGTCTCTTCAAAAGTGCATTTAGTGTAAACTCAAAATTATTTTTGGGTGAATTGTTCAGCAGGCAATAGTATTTGTTGCCTGTTTAAACTATTTTGAGTTTTGGCCTGATTAGTGCCAGGCCCGTTAGCCATGCAGTTACTTAATGCAGCTTCTGCTTTGCGCTGTCTCAATTTTTCCCTTTATTTGACAACATGGAGTGTTCGATTTGCAATAGATGTGTGTTTCAAAAAAAGTGTACGTTTCTAATGTATTCACCTGTATTATGTTTATATGTAAAACAAAGAGGTATGCAAGTGGAAAGCATAGTGTTGACTTAGGAAAGAGTTATCTGCAATGTTGCAGTTTCTTTCTGAACATTTCAGTTTCCAAAAGGAAAGACACTTAAAAGTTCAATCTCCTGCCAAACCCATAAATCGCTAGCTCTGAGTGAATAATGACTGGTGTGGCAGTCCAACCGGGGGCTTAAGTTCAGCCTGTGAGTGGAAGTAAGTTGTCTGTATCATTTGGCCAGCACTGTTTGCTCAAGTGTAAACATCCTCAATTCTGATTGCATACTTGAAGTACTTAAGGAGAGGCTAAAAATCCTAGATGCCTGGCTGTTATACTGGCCCAATCGCTTCATGTACATTCTGACCTAGAATATGCATACACATCAATATTGCTGGGGAGAGGTTGGGCATCCTTTTGGCCTGCTCACTCTATGGCAGTGACTCTCATTCTACATAGCAAAAGAGTCAGCATAGCAACCAGGCAACTGGCATTTTCACCAAGAAGACAGCAGTGACAGCCTCTGTGTTTTCTTGGACACGTTGGCTTTAAAGTTCAGTTGAAGTCTTGGTGTTTACTACTGTAATGCAGTCAGGCTGCCTATAAAGTAGTAGCAGTTTTGTTTTAATTAGAAAGTAATGCCGCGAAGGGTTAAAGTAGCCTGTCCTAGCAGCATACTGGAGAACTGGTCTGCTGCTGTTACACACAATTCAGCCTTCCCGACATCCCCCCCCCGCACAGTGCTCCAATCAACAGCTCTACTAACGAAGCATGACCGCTTGATCACTGTGGGGGGCTTGTCAAACTGCTGGAACCCTGGGCTGCTGCATGACCGTAATAATGACAAAGCTTCAGTTGGGTTTTAAAGTGGTTTTCCACCCCAGAACTTGCAGGCCTGTGCAGTAGAGGTCTTATTTAGACCCCAGCAATCAGCTAACTGCAGCCTTCTAGAGCGGACGTAGTGCTTCTAGAGCTCTATGGCTGCTTGGTCTCCTTCATTTATAACTACTCTGCAAGTGGAGGCATTTCAGTCTTTATTGGTAAAGGTGGAAGACCCTTTGTGACACTATATACCTTGGTTTTAATTGGAGATCGTTTCACGAATGGAACTACATAGTTGTAGATCCCACGGAAAGAATGTATTCAGTTCTTTCATAACACTGTGTCTTCTCCATGCAGCTAAAGGATACGGAGACAGCAACCACTTCAGGACCTTAAAGTGACACTAAACTCAGGAGTTAAATCTTACAAATACATTCAAGTACCTTAATAACAAAAATATATCTTATGTGTGTATCACTCGGCTGTAGATCCTCAAATCATTTCTGAATTGGTGCTGACACTGTCCTTCCTTCTGGAGGGAGGCTACTTTTGTTCCCCATGGTGTTGTAAAGTAGACACTGCTCTAAGCTCGCTCCTGTGATGGACTACAATCTCAATACAAATTGATAAACTGAACCTGACATTGTAGTCCATCACAGGAGCAAGCTTGGTGCGGTGTCTACTTTACAACACCATGGGGAAAAAAAGAAAAGACTGTCACTATGAATTCAGAGATGATTTGAGAAACTACAGCTGAGTGATACACATAAAAGATACATTTTTGTTAATAGTTAAGTAACTTGAACTCCTTTTTTAAGATTTAGCTACTGAGTTTAGTGTCACTTTAATGCAAATAAGCATTGTTAGTAGTTGAAAAAGGTCCCTGACATGCATATCTAACTAGCAAACACATGCCAACATGTGCTTCTAACATCTACATTGAAAGATAGCTGGGGTTCCCTAGTTGTCTATTATATGTTGGTCACTATTCACCAGAATCATATCAGTGCTGGGTTTATGGAAGATCTCATAGCTCTGCATTGTGTGACTGAGTCTGTGATGAGCACGCTTCCATATTTTAGGAGGAGGAATAGGAAACTGAAATCTTTTTTTTTTTAGGGAGTTTAATATACACTTGAGTCGCAACTGAAAAGGGAATTTGCCAGACATTTGTTTGGGTATTGCAGATGTATCTTGATCATTGATCTTGCTGAGGACCAAAGGACTTAGGATGCTCTGAGAGCAGCAAGCTTGATATTGCAGTTCTATCTAGCGATGTAACGGTTAATGCCAAGTACGTAATGCGTCCTTTGTCAGATGCCCTAGCGATTATCACAGACACACAGTGGTTCTATAGCTTTCTGCATCTTTCTCTTTCTGGAAGAGGAATGAACATTTAATTGAGATGCTCTAAACACTGTGTACCAATATATTGCGCATATTGATCACTTAAAAGCCATGGAAAGGCAAAAAAGCGTCATTTCATTAAATTTCAGTCTATTTTTCCCATATCTCTTTTTTGTTGTACATTAAAGCTGCAGTTACAACTATTTTCCACCAGGTTGTTTAACAATAAAGATATATTGGACATTTAACATGGCTTTTGTATTTGGTGTGTTTGGGATTTCAGTCATTGCAAGATATTCAATATGTTAAATACAGTTACAAGAACCTTTTGGACACACATATGGACATTCTTGGACATTGGGATGATGCATCTGTATCAGGCCCCAGTGCTCAGAAAAGTCGATCCAGCACTCATACACAATGGACCTGAAATCACCAGTTGCATGGCAACATAGGGATTGTGTAGTAGCAGGAAACATATGCCAACACCCCAAATATATGCAGTTTGCTTGAAGCTTTACTGTGTCATGATAAAAAAAAGCCAAGGCAAAGTCATTTCACCTCGGCAAAGGGGTCCCACATAACCCCAAAACATTGCCCTTTTATTTCACGACTCAGTAAAATGTATGGCTTTCTGCATGTATTTGGAGTGCCGTCATATCTTTCCTATTTACAATTGTGCATTTCTGGTGTATTTGAATGCATGTGAAACTGCACAAGGCATTAGTGAGATCTGTTGTAGGAACTGCATAAGGAAAATGCAGAGATGTAACTAACTATGGTCAGTGAATATAATGGTACAGGTTTGATCAAGTTCTTAGCATGCAGTTTCACATGAATTTAAAGATGAACTGAGAGCTGACCAAAAAAATGAAGTGTGGATGTCTGACCCCCTCATATTTGCAGGATTTAATTGCTCATTTAGTCTAGGGGAGGTTGGAATATAGAGTATAGTTGGCTTGCTCCACAGTTCCAAAGGCTTACTTCTCTCCGGATCTGCTAGTGAAGCCACTCAACTTCTTTTGTCGTGCCTCCTCACTTCTCACTGTCACCATGTACATTGCAGGACCACGACCACTGATGGGTACACGCACATTCAATATTTTTTAATCAGACCCGATTATAGCTTAACAATAATATTCCAGGAAGCAGGTGCACACTACCCGTGAGCTACTACCGTATATACTCGAGTATAAGCCGCCCCGAATATAAGCCGAGGTACCTAATTTAAGTTAGCTACTTCAAGTAAGCAATGTGCTGGGCTGCTTTTTAATTAACAGTCAAGTCTTTTTGAAGAATCATACTACTGCTGTAGCTGTGTTTTGTGACATGTAAGAACATTATTCATACAGTCTAGTAAAATTACTGAGGGTCCACTTTAAGTTGATATAATAGCACAATGTAAAGGTTCTCTTTTATCTAGACTTACAGTATACCTAATAGTTACATAATTATATGCATAGTAATCCTGTATGTGGCTGGAGAAGGATTTCTAACAAACATTGCATCTCTGTGTGATCGCATCAACCCCAGCAACACACTAACAGGGCTATTCACAAAAGGGTGAAGAGGCTGGAGAAGGGAGGAGTGATCAACCTAGGCCAAAATAGCTGATTTGGAATTATTCTCCAGTTCAGCTCACTTTCCAGTTCAGCTATGTTGTACTAGATTGTTCACTTCTGCCTTCTCCAAACTCTTCACCGTTTAGTGAATAACCCTGTAAGACAGAAACTTGTACATCCAAAATACCCACCACCCAAACACAAGTGAAGTAACTTGGTGTATGCAGTACACCAAGTTACCTCACTTGCAAAGACCCGTTCGCTGACATAGGTCAGTGAAAGTGTGTGTAAACTCTATTAATGAACTTTTCTCATTTGCTCCCTTTTGGTCTGTTTAACATGCCATTGGAAGCATTTTGTTGTATCTGTTTGATAAGTACAAAAAATACCCGTCGATCTTGTCAGAAAATTCGGAGCTGTCCTGTGTCCCCTGCCTACGTCTAAAATCATTTAGCCTTTAAGTTGTGAAGGTTCCAAAATTGGAGTTTAAGAAGGTATCCTATCTTCGGCGGGCTCTCCAAAAGGATGACTCCATTGGATCAGTTCAGACTGATCTGAAGAACTTCCATCTCCAAGCTTCCCCCTCACCTGTCCTGCAGGATATAGATTGAGGGCATCTTGGTGATTCTCAATGCTCTGAACTGGCCCAGGAAACTGTGGTACTCTTTGTGGGCTCTACTGAATCATCCAGACCTTTTGTCCAGGCTTGCACACCACAGTGCTTCTCAGTTGCTGCTTTAATGGCTTGGCTGATGAAGCCCAGGTCCTGACAGGGGCCTATCAGATTAGGTCATCTGATGTTAATCAACTCCTCACAAGGTTTACCATCCCAGCATTCCAAGGAAGTTTTTTTCTGTTGTCTTGATGTGGTACGCACTTTAAAAGTCTCTGCTACAGCTTCCTTTTGGCTCTCGGATTCTCTTTGTATCCTTCCAGAAGGGTTCCATAGGGGGCTTCCTGCCTCTCCATCCACCATTGCTAGGTGGATTAGACAAATCATCATTTGGGCTCATGGTCTGAAGGATAGGGTTTCTCCTGCTCCCTGTTACGCTACATTCACTCGGGTTATCTGGGATGGATACTTTGCACTCTGCTCTCTGTACTTTGGCTGCATGCATACTGACCATTTTAGCTGTGTCCAGAATCTAGAAATGCCGTCCCTGGATGCACAATGTATCCAAGGTTGGTCAAAGGCTCTGTTTGCATGCAATTGCTCAGTCGAGCGGTTACATGTGAACAGCAGCAGCACTGGCCATTGATTCATACAGAGCACAATTCTGACAGCTGTCACTGCTGTTCATACACACACAGGACATCTCATACACACTGCATTCAGCAGTAGCCCTTGCCGCCTGTATGAATGTAGTGTTAAGATGCTTCATGCTGCTCTGAGTTGTTGTATCCTCCATAAACCCTTGTTACGTGGGCCTGTTAGTATTTGGCTACTGTGTTGCCCACCCTTCAGTTTTACTGCTTTAGGAGTTCCCATGCTTAAGACCTATCCTGTTCAGAGCCTATCTCCTGTACTGTACGATTGAAGAAAAGCGAATTTTTGACTCGTAACATTTTCCTGGAGTACAGTACAGGACATCTCAAGGTGGTGGTACAAACCATGGTAAAGACTGATTCTGTGCTGTGTACTGTCCAAGGAGAGAGTTTTACATCTCAACCCTGGTGATTCACATCTTAACAAAGATTTCCACTTTTACATCCAAGTTGGGATTACTCTTCTGCTGAGTTTGGGTCTTACCCCCATCCCTTTTTACAGCCCTGTCCCTTGTCATTCAACTGCCAGAGTGTCTACTCTCCACTGATGCCCTGGAATTTGACAGGAGAATGATGAGGTGTGGTTTACTGCTTAGCTTATTCTTGCCTAGGGCAGAAGGATCCAAAGGACTCTACATGAATTGGTTTAAAGTCTTAACAGAGCTACTTTCTCTACACCACCACACAGTACCTGCACTTCGCTACTTGTGGTACCTTCGAAATACTTTAGACCAGGTTAGACTCGTTGGTTATTCTGGGTTTCTGTACCAATCACATTCAGCTTTTAGTGTAAATATGTCAGAGTGACAGCTGCATTCTGCGGGTTCTGTACTTTTGATTTTGTGCTTGCTTAATCAAAGGGTGCACAGTCCATCTTTTCTGGTTAATTTGTGGTTACGGCAAAGCCTATTATATGGTTTTATAGAATTGTTATCACAGGTTCTTGGTTAAACGGGGAACAAGGACATCTCATCTGTATGCAGACTGAGCCACGAGAAGGACGCTCTGTTCCCTCTTATGTGTATCTAGGTGACCGCAAAAAAGGTGGAAGCAAATAGTGCTTTTATCTCACTAATTTGAAGAGAGCCTCATGCTAGCTACACACACACACAGCAATTTTCAAGCTATTTCAACTGTCAACAAGATTTCAATTGCAAAAACTGTCATATATCATGGCAATCTACCAGAATTGTGTCACAGTTTTGACGCTATAGTGATAGGTGAAATGTACAATAACCCTGGGGCAGTATTTTGTTTTCTTAAAGGAGAACTATGAGGTGAGTGCTTTTCACTCATCCTCATAGTTCTAGCCGACCGGTGACAATGAGACTGTCACAGGTCGGTTCAGTAGATCGGGAGGTGAGAGAACACATACCGGCGTTCGCTCACTTCTCGATCCTGTCACGGCAGAGAGCCGTGACGGGAGGGACTGGATTCCCCTCTCCCCGCTCCGATCCTCCAGCGCTGACTGGCTGAATGGACAGGGGAGGGTACAGCTGGCTCTGCCTCTAGATAGGCAGAGCCAGCTGTCACTCATGCAGCTGGGCGGATCCAGACATAATTGTCGGGATCTGTTCCGGCTGCAGGGTCTCAGTATACCGCGAGCTGTAGCTCGCGGTATACTGAGCTTAGGGTGACGGGAGGATGCTAGTTTATGTCCTCCCGTTACCCTTCGGAGAATAATGGGGAAAAGCCCTGACCCCATAGTTCTCCTTTAAATTGACCTTGCTGCCAGCTATCAAGAATTTTAAGAAGCTGTGTGAAAGTCTTTTCATTCTCCTGCTGTCCACGCCACCATTCTCTGTATTCAAAAGATTGTGCTGCCTGAAAAATCTTCAGCATCTGGCACACTTCTGTGTCGAATATCTGGTTCCCTGCTGCACTCTGAGGTTCCTCCTGCTACTGGCCCCTTGGTCCTTACTGAATCCTGTAGTGATGTAGCGGTTGGCAAGAGGAACTAAAGCACACAGAGAGTAACTGGTATCCAACATTTCTGCAAAGAGGTTGAGATTCCTCTGGGCAAAAAACAGTGGTGCAGACAGAAGGACAGGTAAGTATTAAAATAAGAAGAAAAAGAGGCAACTTTCCCTCGTGTGATATTGTATAATAAGGATTTTTTTTTTTTTTGTATAAAAACACCCATACACTCATAAAAATACTTGAATTCAAGTGCATCCATGGACCACATCAGTAAACTTTCTCATTATGAAAGCCAGAAGAAACCATTGACAGAGAACCACTTCACATGCAGCAGCTGCTCAGACTTTTAGACTGTTTTGGCTGAATGCGTTTTTGGGGACACGCTCCCTTTTTTCAGAGCCTCTCGGCTTGCTATTGGCACTAGAGATCTTAAGTGACTGTGAACTCTTTTGAAGTATTCAAATGTCTTTTCAATGCAGCATTAGATTTATATTTTTGTTACAAGATGACAGGGTTTCTTTAATATGCAGAGCACCCACAGTTTACTAGAAGACGTAGCTGTGTGTTATTTGATCCGCATAGTCTGTTAATTCCCATAAATTTGCCTTCAGTGCTCAGCTCTGGATTTATTGATTAAATTGTCTAGCCAAGCGTAAGGATTGCTTATTCCTACTCTGCATCCCTGGGCACAACCCCACAAGCACCTTACGGTAAATATGGTCCTTCAGGCTCATTAGCGGAGTATAGGGGAAGCCACATGGAAGTTAAGATGATCAAGTGAAGTCATCCTTTCCATTGCTGATCATTTGGGACCCTTGTTCAGAAACAACTGGCTTACAAGAGTTATAGACACTCCGGGGAATTTATAAAAACAGGAGCAGATTTCCACTGCAGCAAATCAGCTTCTCTCTCATTTTCAAATCTTACCTGAGCAAACTGAAGAGAGATGCTGATTGCTTGCCCTGGGCAACTGCTCCAGATTCTGTTTGCTCCAGTTTTGATAAATTCCCCCCACTGTGCATCTGTAGAGCATCCTCTAACATCTAGCTGCAATCCTATGGATGCCAACTGACCATGCCAGCAGGGATATTATTCTATGCTTGCCATGGTCATTTTAACACAGGAACCAACGGGGACTGCCAGGCCCGACCAGCTTCACACCTGGGCGATCCTGGGGACGCGCGTGTTTGTGTGCGGACGTGCACAGTGGTTTCCCGCGAGGCCCCATCAGTTGTTTCAGCTGTGATCGTGCGCGATTGCATGGGCGGAATCGCAGCGGGACACCACGCGATCTGTCTGTTGTGACTTGGGTGCCATTAGAAAATAATCCATGACCGTGCGCGGTTTCATACATTATTTCCACGTGGTCACGGATCGCCTAGGTGTAAACTGGGCATGAGGCGATCCATGGCCGCATGGCAATCGTGCACGAAACTGCATGGATTGCCATGCGGTCACAGAATCGGATACGCTGGCAGTGCCATTCTTTTCTAATGGCACCCCAGTTTCGGCAGGCAGATTGTGCAGTGTACACAGGCAGAATTGCTCACCATTGCGGCGGAAAAAAACGTGCTGCGTAAAAAGGTACATGCACCTTTTTTTCAGCGATTGACGTGCAGATATAACCCCTTTGAAATCAATGGGGCCGCACAAACGCGTGTCACCGGATCATCCAGGTGTGAGCCTAGCCTCAGACTCAGCAGATATTTAGCAGTTGCATACAACTAAAAACATTCAAGGCGACATTTATTAAGAACTGTATAACCCAACACATACATGGCATTTTTTAAGGTAACATACAACTAGCCTGTGAGCTCAGGCTTCTGCTTTGCCAAGTGATTTAATAAATCCACGGTGTCATCTCCACTGTTGTGACTGACCAGATATGAACTTGGGAAAAGACAGGTGTTCTTTGGTGGTTTGGGTTGGCTACATAAGTATATCCTCTGACAAATGTGCAGTTAATCACTGCACGGTGACTTTCATATTTATAGTACCTTGCAGTAAGGAGCTCTGGTGATGACAAAGCTGCAGAGTGCAGTATCAAATAGATCCCCAGTGTGTAACATACATTCTCTTATATCTTGTTACAGCTTTCATTAGTTACAATACATTATAACTTGTCATTTTGTCACTCTCATATTGATTTAAAACAACATGGAAAACATTTTACGAACATGGTAAAAACCCGGTAAGCTGTTAGCTGGGGCCCTGTAGGGGAGATGTCCCCTTTCTCATGGCAGGTTGTAATCATAAACTCACGAAGTCCTCCGATATGGCTGGGGAATTTTGGGAGTTTTACTATATTGTACAATTAGAGTTCTGCTTCCGATGAGGTTGCGAGGGGTGAGGGGTTACAGGCGATCAGGAGCTATTTAGTCAAGTCGAGCTTGCCCATGTTATCACAGGATTGCCAGTTGCCGGAGTCGCCCGTTACAGGGGAGGAATTTAAGGCAGGGATACAAAAGCATTCAATAGGGTGAGTTAGTCCTTCCTCCGGGAGACCCTACGATACATTGGCTTAGGCTCCCATATGCAGAGATGAACTGGTGCCTTATATTCTGACCCTTCGGGAGTAGTCCGCGTGAACAAAGCTATCTCTGATCCGTTAGGGTTGTCCTCTCATTTTTATATTGACCTTGGAAACTTTGATCAGAACCATTCAAGCTTCTCCCAATATTAGGGGTCTGGAACTGGCTTCTGGTCATCATAAGACGACCGCATACGCTGATGATTTGCTTTTTTGGATTACCGATCCCCAGATTTCTTTGCCAAAATTGATGTCCGCAGTGTCCGACTTCAGTAGGCAATCAACTTTGCCAAATCAGAGGCCCTCAATATTATGATTCCTGACCAATGGTTACATACCATTAAGGCTGATTTCCCATTGAAGTGGGCTGAATCCTATATCAAGTATTTAGGAATTTTGATTCTGGCTGATCTTACCAAACTCTTTTCGTTAAACTTTATGCCTCTCCATACACAGATTTTGGCAGACCTGAGGTCATGGAATCGCTCGGCATTTATCAGGTTTGGCCGTAATAGTATTTTGAAAATGACTATTCTTCCCAGACTCCTGTACCTTTTCCACACGCTTCCAGTGGAAGTTCTGAAAGCATATCTTTGGCGTATGCGGTCCTCCTTTTTTTTTTTTTTTATCTTTTCTTTGGCATAACAAGAAGGCACAAATCCAGCATGCTATATTGTCTAGGTCTTAAATGGCTGGGGGTATTGCATTCCTATCAAAGCAATTGCGACAGTTTTAGCCTCTTAGATAATGTTTTTTCTATGCAAATCTGTTTAGCCGCTCCTCTTAACATGTGCATCCGTTTTGACCAGAGCTTGCACTATTTTCCCGATTGCGCCTTTTTTGCGAAAGTTCACAACTGTTTACATCTGCGCTTGTCCTGCAACTGGCTGAAACTGGAACATCACCTAACAAAACAATCTCAACTTAAGAAGTCCCCATGCCCCCTTCTTCAAGAAGCGACAGTTAAGCTTTTTACCTGGAGTTACAAGTCTTCTTTCCTGGAGTCTATTTAACCTCATTTATGAACAATGTTACACTAGCATCATAAATCTGGTGGAAATATATCCCATGCAACCATATGCAGGTTCAAACACTGGCAATTGCTATGATAAATTCCCCCCAGTGTGTTTACTGACCTTTTAAAGAAAATCTACACCATGGCAGTATAGAGTCATGCTCCATACTGGGCATAGCTGCTGATATTTAGGGATTATTAATAAATAGAAGAACATGTTGTCATTACTGACCTTTGTTTCAGAAAGTACTGGTTCTCTTGCTGTCATGTTGATCCAAAGGCTTCATTACTTTCTAAGTCTCTGCCCAAGAACAAGTGTGCAGATTAAGAGCTCAGACTTTTCTGAACTGCACACTTGAGACTTGAAGAACTGAAGCCAGAAACAGACATGCAAGTAGTATTTATTTTTTAGGAGGAGGTTATAAATGATCTCTGTATATGTTTCACTTAAAGTAGACCTGGACTCAAAGGGAAGATTTGCTATGTATAGGGAATGTCTAGAAATGTTAATTGTGCATTCAGTATCTGAAAATGTACCTTTGTCTGAAATTCCTCCTTAAAATAGCAGTATATGTCCTGGAATATGAGGGTGTCTAAACACTCGAGTTCCTACCCACAGTTTTTTTATCTGCAGTGTGAGATATAAGGTGCCGTTGCCTGTGACTGCTAGGCTTATTGGATTTGTACTGAGATTTGGTGATAACATTACTGTTCTATTTACTAAACAGAAATGTGCACTGCATGCATTCCTCAATCTGTGGATCTGTGCTTCCTCCACCTCTCCTGCTGCTTCTTTAATATTCCCCCACCAGTCATCAGGTTACCATCATCAGGGGGCAGCTCTGACCTGAGGAAGCAAAGCCCTAAGTCTTTACCAAGATGGCTACTCCAAGACAAAGACACAGTGCAGAACAAGGCATAGTAAGTCAGTAATGGGAAAAGATGAGCCGCAGGGAGAGCACAGGCAATACTGGTGACTGGTCCTTTACCCTCTGCCTGCTTTATTTAAACACAGCTTCCATAGTTCAGGCCTTCTGTAAGGCATAAACATAACATGGCGGACATGTTTAGAACCTTAAAAAGAGAACACACTCTCATAAAAGAAAAGCCACAATGATTTTATTCCACACACTGATTGATACATACATTTAGACAATCCTATGTTTTATTCATGTATTTTACTGGCATAGAAAGACACATACATTTTTCAGTCAATGATTTGTTGATATAGAAGATGCTCATTCTTCAGGTTTGGTATGTTCCCTCTATAGACTGTCAGCAGTGCTCAGAATTGTAAACCACAAACCAAAAGAAGAAGCATAAAACTGACCAATGTAATACCTATGATCAACAGTGCATTAAATCTGCTCCAAAACACTCATCCTATTCAGCCACACCCACATTTGTGTCTAAACCACACCTAGCCCCACCCATTCCACTAAGCCGGGACAAAACAGGTACTTTTTATGCTTTATTTATTTTGTACAAACACTTTATATGGAATTTAATAAAATACTGGATGTCAGGCAGTTCAGATTTCCCTAAAGACTGGAATTCAACAGCCATGATTAAATTAAACAAAGTAGCAGCCAAAGTGACATTGAGTGGCAGAGGGCGATTGCTATTGATCGATTGATTAATCTGTCATACTTTGAGGTGGAAAGTTGAATAGGTTATCCTCAGATTTACTGTTAGGCAATGTAGGCCTGCGTCTTCATTAGAAATAACGTCATCTCCTATAAACCTATTTCCACATTCGTACAATACTCCACATCATTAAAACAAGATAATATTGGGTATAAAAGAGGTGATTGAGGCAGGGGGGTGCTTAGTGTGCCATACGCTGCAGTGATATGAATTCAGCACTGCAACTGCTTAGCAAAACCACTAACCTCAATGAGCATAACAATCTGGGTGCATCCACCTTGCATTGCAATAACAGCACTTAAAAACTTCTGATACCCATTACCGCAAAGCACGGTAACACACCATATACGCGCGTTATAGTGCCATTCATTTGTACTGACACCCCAGCACACTGTGCACCTGCCTTGCGGCATGTCATTATGCAAAACCATGCGTTGTAGTGCACTGCATCACCAAAGATGATGCATGCCCCATTTCCAGTCCTCTGTGGTGCATTGGCAGTCCATTCAATTGCCAAACACCTGTTAATGCGATAGTATTAAACACACTGTTTAATGGACCAGCTTGGTGTGAATGGGCTCTTAGTATTATAAAAAAAAAATAGGAGGAGCTGCCATTGCCGGTTTGTTTTTAAGCCCAACTCCTGACAAAACGTTACTCTGGTTTTAATAGAGCGGTGGGGGGTTAGAGCCTCACTTTCTGTCAGGATAGGAAGTAATGGGAAACCTCTCCAACAGAGATACAGACAAGAAGAAAAACACATTTGTAGTAGATTGAAGGATTAGAACTGACCATGTTTAGGGTTAGGGTGTCAACTGTTTCCTCCATTTCCAGCACCGATGTCACAGGGACAGGAAGTGAAGAAATCTCTCCAATGGGGGAAAAGTCAGGAATTAAAAGCTATAGACAAATCCATCCAGCAGCTGACCCTGAACACCACTGATAGGGAGAGTGCGGCTACCAGTGATCCCATCTTATAGCTCATAGAATAGCCAATGCACCATCCTGAGCCTCAGGTGTTTATTAAGGGCTCAACAAGACCAAGAAAAAGGAACAAAAAAGAGGAATATGTTTTTTCCATGTTGAGCCCTCAATATACGCAGAACATTTTACTCTTTCCCACTTTATCAAGAAAGAAAAAATCCTGGAGTTGGGCTATAGCTGGCCACACACTGGTAGATTTTCCTATAAAAAATCTTATTCGAACATTCAGTAATGGCATCAGAGACTTGACGAATGTTCAAAATTTCAGTTTTAGAATAAATAGATTAAAAACCACATTCACAGCTAGAACTTTGGAGAACATTTTTCCATCCTGCTACTTTGATTTTTTTCTCGCTAAGGTGGAAACAAATTGTTGATTTGACTCCATTAACTATTACAAATCGAACAAACGTTCCAAAAATTGATTTTTTTCAAATAGAATTCTACTGGTGTATGGCCAGCTCTAAAAGTCAGTCATTTTTTATCTTGGCTTCACTATCTGTAACAAGCATGCTGTCAGTGAAATCTGAAAAGTTCTATCTTCTCTCCTGAATACTTCTTCCAGGTTTATAAACAGGTTTCATTTTACAGCAGTATAGAGCATTGAGAACGATTGTCACTTGGTCGCTCTGCACCATGCTTCTATCCTTATAAAACAAGTTTAGTAATAATAAAAATAGAACAATAACCAAATCAAAAGCATTTTGGTGTCAGGTTCAGGAATGAATTCATTTTTCTGAAAATCAATAAAAACTTTCATTAAAATATAAATCATCATTATAAAAATACTTACAAATATATATGTAAAGTTTCAGGTATGAAAACTGAATATAATTCAGATAAAGTTCTTATCCCCCCTGGGGAAACATTTCCTACGCTCAGCTAACTTCCTGTCAGAAATCAAATTGAAGGGAATGGCAGACAGCTCCGGCCTAACATGGCTCATACCAGATCTGCACTCCAATACATACTAAAGGTAAAAAACGATCATGTTCTGTACAAATACAAGGATTATACATAGCATGGGAAGCCACTCAGTAATGTGAAATCCAAGCACCAAGAAATGCAAGCATGTATACAGTAAAAAATGGAATGCATTTGTAAATGCAACTACTGTATCTACCAGAATGTAATTGCAGTCTCTTGCAATCCCCTGTACTGCAGCACTGGGAGTGGGAGGGACAACACCAGGAGCCAATCAGGTGTCCTACATGCATATGAGCTGGCAAAAACATGCTAAAGACAGGAGAGAGCAGCAAGATAGCCTCATTAGTCTGTTGCTGCTCCTTCACTGTCCAATCACAGGCTGAGGGTGGGAAGGTGACTTAGCTGTGTTGCTTGGCTGCAACAGAGAAAATTGAGGTCACCAGACTGGCTGTGGTTTCTTGCAGGGCTGTGTGAATCTCAAGACTGTCTGGACAGAAATACAAATCTTTCTGCAGGTAATAAGTTCATATATGTATATATGTTGTATTGAAAGGCCTAGTCAACCGAGAACTGCTCTTTATTCTGACTTCGGCTGGTCGATGCTTATAGGCGGGTTCAGAATAAAACCAACACAAAAGCCTTGTGGAGAGGAAACGTATGAAAAAGGATGTGTTTGGCAGCACCTAGAACCAAAGCAGTGCTGTGTTTTCATATAAAACATTCACAACCCTATACAAATGGAGTTGGAGTTGGTAAAAGGTAAGCGATGGTAATTGTTCATTTAAGCAAACATTTACAAAGAGCCTCTGTAAAGCTTGTAAAATATCCCCCATTCATGAGCTATAAATCATGGGAGATATCAGTCTTGTACATATTAAACATTTTTATCACAAGTAAAGTAAACGGCGTGTTAAAGGTCTAGACAAATAAATAAAACATGACCTGTGTACACACAAGGGAGTCAGCGCATTGCATCCAGGGCCGTATTTCCCACAAGGCCCGGCCTTGGGGCAGCAGGGAGTAGAGGGGCAGCAGGGGTGTGGGATTCCTATCTCCCGATGCCCGGGGCGCCGGGCGGGTAGTTGTTTTCTACATTTAGCCCTGCTTTGGGCAAGCAGAGCTAAATGTACAGCGGGGAAGCTGCTGCTTGTTTGGAACAAGGTACCACCGAGATCACTTGTATGCAGCCTGCAGGTCTGCCATTCTCCTTGGAAGGGGGGGGGCGCATTGAGGAACCGGGCCTTGGGGCAGCAGAGAGAGTAAATCCGGCCCTGCTAGCATCTTATATGTTATGCGTGCTCCAACAGTTAGGTTCCATAAACCTGCGTTCCTGTCCACCTATCTGTATTCTGGCACCTCCTGCGGCATTCTGCACAATAAAACATAGTATCAAAAATCCAACAGGACACAGGGAACCCCTCAAAATGATCGCAGCAGGCATGCCAACCCGGGAACCCAAAAGCAGAGATCTCCCCATTGAGGTCCTTGAGAAGAATAACAAATTGATAGGTAATTTTATCCTTATGTAAGCCCTACCGTATGGTATAGTATTCTTTGTTGATCTCAGAGCTGCTGATCTCATGCAGCCTCTATGCAACCACTTCCTGCCTGCCTATATGCACCCCAGCAATGGCTTTACAGGATTTCTCTGGGTGCATTTTCTGATGCTGACAACATAATAAATGTGTGCTGAAATGACAACATGCAGTCTCCATTGGAAGTCTGTATGGCAGGGTGACAACGCAGGTGCACAATTCAGGAACAGGGTCAGAGTGTTGTCAGTCTAGAACAGGAAGTGCCCGAACAAGGACTTTCATGGCAGGATCACCAGGTACATAATATTGAAATAAATATGTTTTTGGCGATTGGGTTTATGTCTAGTTTAAATGTTGGTTTTGGGTGGACTAACCTTTTAAGGTCAGTTTAAGATCAGTTTGTGTTTTGCTTTTATTTCTCCATACGAGTCAATGTGAGTGCATGACAAACACATGCCAAGCACATGCAGCGTGTACTCACCTGGAGTCCTAATTTCTCTTGTACAACACATGAGTGTGAGTACAGAGAAGAAGGACCTCTAGTGGCCATCCTAAGACAGGAGAAGGAGGAATATTATTATTACATAGTTACATAGTATTTGAGGTTGAATAAAGACATTAGTCCATCAAGTCCAACCTATTAGGATCTCATTCTAGGAGTACCCGTACCCCTGTATATTACGGTCCCTTAAGAAATCGTCCAAAAGTTTCTTGAACAATTCCACATTATTTGCTGAAATCACCGCCTGTGGCAGTGAGTTCCAGACCCTAACTGATCTTACTGTGAAGAACCCCCTTCGCCCCTTGTGCTGGAATTTTTTTTCCACCAATTTTAGGTGATGGCCTCTAGTTTTTGTAACGGAGTTAATTTTAAACAGTTTATCGCTAATGTTGCTACCACCATTAAACATTTTGTACATGGAAATCATATCCCCCCTTAATCTCCTCACCTCTAATGTGAACATGTTTAAATTTAGTAGCCTCGTCTCGTAGCTCTGGTCCTCCATACCCCTAATTAGTTTGGTTGCCCTTCGCTGGACTTTTTCCAACTCAAGGACATCTTTTCTTAGTACTGGTGACCAGAACTGGACCGCGTACTCCAGATGAGGTCGAACCAATGATCTATAAAGTGGCAAAATTATAGACTTGTCCCTGCAATACATCCCCTTTTTAATACAGGACAAGACCCTGCTAGCTTTGTTTACAGCAGCCTGGCACTGCAAACTACCTTTCAGTTTGTGGTCTACAATGACCCCCAAATCCTTCTCCATTTCTGACTTCCCCAGCGGCATACCCATAATTGTATAACCCATTTGTTTATTTTTAATTCCAAAGTGCATTACTTTGCATTTATCGACATTAAACCTCATCTGCCACATTAATGCCCACTCCCCTATTTTATCCAGGTCCTCCTGTAATGTTATAATGTCTAAGTCCGTGTCTATTACCCTCCCTATTTTGGTGTCATCCGCAAACACGGAAATATCGCTGTTAACACCCTCCCCGATGTCATTAATAAATAAGTTGAACAATATGGGACCCAGCACAGAACCCTGAGGACTGGTTCATACCAGCTGCATGCTATAATAGAGCACTTTAGCACATGGCTGGGGTCCCCTGGGTGGCAGTGGTTACAACACTTGGCGCTGTTTACTTTTATAACTTTATTTACAGTGTACAAAGTGCACACTCCATTCAGGTCTCACCATCCCAGTATTGTGGTGTGAACGGGGCTCCTAGAAAACAATTGCTCTCTGTGTGCCTGGTGAATGCCATTGATTCGCTGAGGAAAAACGTTAGTCACTGCAACTGGTGTGAACGAGCCCTTAGAAACCATATTTCTTTATACAAACACTAGTAAAGTAAACTGTGTTTATAATGATATCCAACCTGTCCAGCTTCACAGAAACACCGGCCATTATTCTCTGTGGTTAAATCCTGTCCCCCACTTTACATATGTATGAGCCATAGGGATACAGAGCATCAATGACTGTCCTGAGCTGACCCCACAGGACGGGGCCACTTCCTGTGAATAGAGGTGCCATGTGCAATTTACTTTTTGCTGCACAGGCTGGGAGGAGGATTTTGCACTTAAGTGCACTTATCCTATAAAAGTACAAATCAGTCTGCCATATGTTCCTGATTGTCTTTAGAGAATGATGAGAATAACATGCCTGCTGTTATGAAATGAGATTTAAAGCCATTAAAATCATGGAGTCCACAAGTACTTGCGGTTGTGAACAAATTGTCATCTGGACATCCATGTCTCCAGCCATTCTACAATCCAATGGAGGTGTTTCAGACATCTGCACTGAACTGTGAGATACAATATACCAGTGGTCAATCCGAAGCTTTTGTGCAGCACAAAGTTGAGAGCAAGGATAATTTTATAACAACCATACCAAAAGTGTTGGTCTGGCAAGTTATTTTAGCCTAACATTTTGTTTTACCCCTCTCTTGCCTGAGTCGTGTCCATCAATTACCCCAATATTAAAGGCATAGTCCATCTTTTTGAAAAAAATTAATGAATGCACCAATGAATATAAAGTGAAAAATGTGCATTTAGGTCTGCATGGCATTGCAACCGTGATCAGTGCAGCACCCAGCCCCCAGTTTTATCCCCAGTCCCAGGTTTGTATAGAGGTAAGGACCTTTTATTATACGGCTGGAAGAAGTTCTGAATGAACGACAGTTGCAGTGATGTCACCACCCAGCTCTGTGGCAGATGGGACTAGAATTTGTCACTAATGGATCCCCGTAAATAGATAATGTGGCTGTGTGGACAGTATCACACACATCCGTGCTAATTTCTAATAATAGACTGCTGTTATACGAATCTAAAAGATGAAGTAAGCCTTTAAAGTACCAACATCATGAAATGATTGCCTCCTGGAAACTGTAGAAGGTTAATACTTGTAATGATAGTGTTCAGTATATGAATTCCTTTATTTCACATACCTTCACTTATATTTTTCTCCACATTTACATTCAGGCCAAGCCTTCTATTAAAGGAGACAGTTAATGGGTTGGGTCAAACTATTATACTAACAGGGGTGTTTACAACGGTCAGATTTTATTTATATGATGTAAACCATATTCCTTGTGATCCTGCAAGTAACGCATTATCCTTGGATGACAATGCCCATGCACCTTACAGTATGTATGGAGGGATTGCCTCTGGCATGGAATACAGAAAACCTTCCTATCCTCATCTCTGTCTCCTCTGTAGTCCACAGATGAAAATTGGGCAGGACTGTTAGGACTGTCGGGATTTCAGTGCAGCAGAATGCGCAGGAAGTTAGGAGCTCATTGAATTTCTGGCAGGATCATTAGGTATTTTTCTGCAACTGAAGCACTTTTACAGTCTAAACATGGGGAAATATATATGTATTGGAGAGATGTACGGAATGTTTATTCTACTTTGCCCAGACATACACTTTAATATCATATTAGCAAGATCAGAGATTATAGCTGCACAGGCTGGAGGTAGAGAAGCTGAGACAGTTTGCCCTGTATCAGTAAGTACACCTAGAACCAGCAACTAGAACAGCAGGCAAACCATTTCCTACTTTGCTACCGGATCGAGGTGACAGCCCCAGAATGGGTAACATGTAAATACACTAATCTACCAACAGAAAATGCATGAACTAGGCAGGACCAGTAATAATCCCAGCTAAACTGCTCAGACAGGCAGGTGTGGCAGTCCAAAGTCTTTAAATATATATGGGAATTAGTCACTGACATTCAGCAACATGATGCGTGGTTGGCTGTGTGCCACCGTTGCCACCCTATGCTATGGATTATATTGTCCAAACAGAATTCCCACCTCAATTCCATGAAACTCCATGGAATTTTGGCTTCTTGCTATGTATTGACCTTTGTATGATATTGTATACCTGCTGTGTTTAAACAAGTTTGCTTAAAGGGCCACTCTATCCAAAACAGATACTCGAGTTCTGGGCACATGCTGGCAAGTTGAATCATTCATGAGCTTCTTCTACTTCTAATTCTATCCATTTAATTTTGGTTCTGAAGTTACCAGTTACACACACCTGCTATGGCAATGGTATGACATTGGGATGTCATTCTTCTGTTCGGTCTTTTCATGTATTTTGCATTATAGATGAGGCATAAGTGAGAATCGTGCCTCTACAGCAGGAAAGTGGGAGATTGCAGGGCTGTGATATTTGCTGCCTGGCCTACATGAGAGGAAGAGATGTTTGCAATCCAAGATCTCTTCGGAGTCAATGTTCCCTATCCAGTTGAGGTGACTTTTTAATCTTATACGCCTGATCCCTGGGCTCCAGCTGGAACTGGAGCCCAGGAAGCCCTAGGGAAGATACAGGTCATACTGGAGGAGCCATTTCCTTGAGTTAGAAGAGCCTGTTGCAGGTAAAGAAAAGTCTGGACTGGCTTTATCCCACCCAGGGAAAGGGACTGCAGGCATTGGTCATGTATAATATCCTATCAGTCACACTACAACTCTGAACTTCACCTTTTTATGTGAAATCAGGTGGTTGCTGTGCACAGGCATGTGATGTCCTATGATCTGTGGAGAGTTGGAACCTGAACCTTCTTATGCCCCATGTAGGGCCTGGACTGCACAATTTATAGGTCCTGCATAGCCTTCTAATGCAGCCAGCTGGAGTAGATGGACATCTCTCAGTTTAGAAGAATGACACTGGCCAATGTGATATCCTTGGCCAGTGGAAATGACATTTTTCCAAATAAATGAAGTGATATGAGAACCAATTAACTCTATATGGAAACATACAGCGTCTGGGATGATTTAACTTCAAGAGGGATAAAACATGCAAGAGAGCTGCAGGCAAAACATGAATGTTAATAAGAAGTGAATGCAAACGTATTTATCGGTCTTGCTTTTTGTTACTCAGATTCACCATTTTGAAATAAAAATAACATTCAATACACTTTTAGGCCTGTAGCAGAAAAAAAGAAACTTGTCCAGGGCAATGTACTGCCTCTGTGGGTTCTTTATAATTAACCATGGCCCACTATGACCCCTCCAAGCCTTCCCCTGTTTTCAAGTAGCAGCTTGCTTCTGGCTTATATAAAACAATGTGTAGCTTTCAGTGCTGGTACTGCTGCACGTCAATCAGAAAATGTAGCATCATAGGCATATAATATATATAACCTATTATGTAAGTTTCATAGCACAGCTCTCTTCCTCTGTGTCTATAAAACTGATGCATGATGTAATGAGCAGAATGTTGGGCTTTACACAATTGGCTTTTGGGAGGAAATCAAAGCACATTAATAACCCCGTAGCCTCCTCCTGAGACTTCACTTTTCCAATAGCCTAATAAAGCTACACAACAGTGTAAAGCAGGAAACAGATATACAAAGAATTGAAATACTTACAGTCCTTCTCTGTACAGAATGTGAACACACAGCTAGAAAATAAAGGGAAATAATGGTCCTGGTTGGGCCCTCTGACCTCAAGGCCCAGGAGCAGTTGCCCCCTTTGTAATTACTCTGTATCCACAAGGCTTATTCATTGTAAACTTACACAACTGGTCAATCCACACTGAGCATATAATATATATGCTCTCTGAGCCAACGTAGTGGTCATTGAGGCTGTGCAATGAGATTTTTCTGTTTTACCTGTAGTAGCCAATATCAAAATGGCCGGTGTCAGGGCTAAGAGCATACCTACCAACTTTCTGAGATCCCTAGCTCTCGTGTACTTGCCGCCTTCAATGGTATGCTGTCTGTAGCTGGGTCGGTAAAATCTAGTGCTGGGCTGACTGTGCACTTATGTCCCATAGACTTACCTGTATTGCAGAAGCAATGCCACATCTATGGGATGTTAGTGCACAGGCAGCCAGGCACTAGATTTTCTATAGACCAGGCTGCAGACAGTGCAGGAGAGCTCAGCTGTAAAGAAAGGTGATATATCAGATTACATCGTGGGGGCTAAGGGGGTTTGTATTTAAATTGTACTTTGACGAATCCTGCAATAATAGCTCCTAACTCTGTGTAAGCTCTGTATTGGATAGTGTTGGAGCTTACATAGGGTTGATGACATTGTCCTCCTCTTTAGGTGACAGTGTCCTGGCTTGGTAATTGACTGAACATCATAAGCACTGGACCCTGGGAGAATATTGCATGCTCTCCTATTCATGGAAGCAATGGGTATTTGCAATAAATGGGAGTATATTGGTGGGTTTGGGGTGAATTGTGACGTTGACAAGTCAGAATATTAATGCTCTCGGCAGCCCCCAGGAGCTCCCTGCAGCCCAATGATATTCTTTGAAATATCATAATTACTCAACTGGCCCAGAATCTGGTAAGTCCAGGCCTGAAGGGAGATAACATCCTGTTGGTGGTGTGAATTATGGCCACTGCAAGAAGAGGGCGAGCCTAAAGCCACCATCATTTTCAACTACCTGCATAGCAATAGTCACAACATGTGAGAAGCTCCATATGGGACATTTTACATCCATATTGTGAGTTTAAACTTGAAATCACAGAAGGAATACTGCCTTGCAGAACTCGGACCCATACAGCCCTTGTTGGTACCTGCCAGTCCATGGATCATATCACAGGGTAATGGCATCTTCCAGTCACAGTCAGTTCATGGTCACTGCATGATCAACTCTGATTTCTAAGTCAAAGCTTTACAAGAGAGCCAGCAACAGGCTGATACCCCGCCGGTGTGATACACTGTACACATGGAAATAACAATAATAATATGCTGCTATCCTGAGGCAGGCTAACGCATTCTGCACTTATTCTGCCTGATTCTGGTCCATTGACAGCATTCAGAACTTGTCTTATAAGTTTACCAGACCCTTCATGTGAATCTGTCACATTTCTTTCACACTTTAAATAATTTTCTCCAAAAGCAGAATAGTAACTAGAAAATTACTGTTATTTTTTATTTCCAGTTTTCTTTAAAAATAGTCCAGCATTCATAAAAAAAAGTGCACTTTACGTCATCCTCCTAATCTCAGGTACACTTTATATCTTACGCTGGACATACACGCTACAAATTTCTCTCCTTCAGCCAGCAGCAAGAGAAATCCATTGATTCCCCAATCTGCACCTAACAGCATGATGGAGGAATCTCCACTTCTGGCTATTGTATTCATCTACTACTGCGGCTGCCTGAAAGCCCAATCTGAATATCTGATTGGATGCCGCTCGGACAAGAATTTTTGGACCGGCTGTATGATACAAAGTATTGCTGAGGTGAGAAAGGTGAAGTATGTGTGTGTGTGTGTGTGTGTGTGTGTGTGTAGGGGGGTTATAGTGCATTTTTTGTGATTGTGCCTTATTATTATGCATGTATAAGTAGCATACACAATTATTGCCAAAACTACCACAGAAACAATTATTTCATGTCTCTGACTGCCAAAAAAGTTCAATGTTAAATGCCACGGCAACATTTTTTTTCAGACTATCCCAATCCCAATGCTCCTGTGATTGGCTCAATGCCCCTTTCAGAATTCTAGACTGGAATTTAAATGACAGAGTGAGATCAAACATATCCTCCACATAGGGCCTGACCTATACATCTTTCACCCAGCGTGTAGCTGGGTGAATGCCGTTCACTGAGTTCTACCGCCACTAGATGGCGTAAGGAGCATAGAAATGCTCCTCAGCAGCACCTAGTGGCAGCGTTTGCCCAGCTATACGCTCGGTGGAAGATTTATAAATCAGTCCCTGTGGGTCACTATACCTGGTGCAATTTGATTGTAAGATCTTTGTACGATCAACTTTAGATTTACCAGAACTATGTAATATGAGTCTGTTTGGAATGAAGATTTGTCTCTTCTCCGGTGGCATTTCTGTCGCAGACCTGTACAGATCTCAGTTTGCTGCCCCGGATTGTAGTCACAAAGCTGTATCTAGTTGTTTGTGTGCTGAATTGATATAAATGTCCCTCAGAGAGTTGGCAATGTGAACATGCCAGAGCTGCTTTAACTTGACCTTCCATATTAAGACCAGGGCACAGCATTTACAGCATATGAAACATCTGGAAATAAAATATTACATTTGTAGCTTGGATACAGTTCAGCTTTAATGAAAGTATTTCAGTATGTCAGTGAAATGCTGTCCAAGCCATCTTCCTTCATGACAAATTTGCTGCATATTTTATGTGCACACACAAAAATACATTCAAAAATACAATCATTTGCAGCAAAATGTAATAAAATGCATGTAAGGCCTCGTTCACACCAGGGCCTTTCGTTACACGTTTTTTTCCACGCGCTGAAATGCATGCAACATAAAAATCCACTGTATTCCTTTAGGGGCCGTTCACACAAATGCACTGAGTTGTGCATCAAAATACGCCTGTTGTTTGAAATAGTCCCTGAGCTTCTTTTGTGGCACTTATCAGTCCGTTTTGTTCCAAATACTTCAATGGAAACGCGCTGATCAATGTGTTTTCGTGTGCTTGAGTGCGTTTTTGCAGCTGAGACTACTTTTCACTGGACAACTGTAAAACGAGTTGAAAATGCGTTTTGAAACGCTATTGCTTATGAACAGAGAACGCCTGTGAAAAGCACTGAAACGCGCATAAAAAAAGCACACAAAAATGTGCATAAAGCGCGCTAAAACGATATCGCCCTGATGGGAATGGGATCTTAAAGTCACAATTTTCTTTTTGATATCTATAGTTTGTTTGCTGAATCTGTTTACTTTTTGCTCTCCTTTCCCCTCTTCATCACAATGCTATGAAATGTGAAATATAACCGTTCCCTCTTCATTATATACCTTATTGTAGACCCAGTGTTGTCATCACTGCGTCCCTGTGCTTTTCTATACAATGCAAGCAAATCATGGCTGGTGGGAGAGGCCGACAGGGTGAGCTTCCTGAAAACATCACAGCACCCAGCCTCAGTACTCCTCTCCTGACCCCTCAGCCCCGGTACAAGCAGTGAGCTGGGTCTTCCGAGGAGTTATACGAAAATCGAAATGGATTGATGGATTGATGTCAGTCTGGAGGAGTGGGTATTCCTGGGCAGACTGCATGTGTATGAAGACTGCCCTAAGTAACAGCCACATGTAATGCGGAGCCTCCATAATGAAGGAACTGAAAGCCTCCAACATGAAAGGGCCAGGGACAGTAAAGCTGGGGAGGAAAGAGCCAGGCGATGCTGGATGTCCTCCAGTCAGTAAATGAGGTTGGCTCTATGTGACTTGCAGCAGCTTCCAATACACATTGTGAGAAGCTGACCGTGTGCAGAGAAATCAGAGTAAGAGATTTCAGTCCAGGAGAGGAGCCGGTACAACTGTGCAAGACTGAAGGTAAGGCCGGAGCTCAGCAGAAAACAAACATATCCTGTATAACACCCAGAGAACACACACAGGGCAAGAAACTCACCATTATTCTATTCACACCCTACACCCAGAAATATTCTCAACAGTGTCACAAATACGATTTGTTATGTTTAGAAAAATAATCTGTCATTTAAACATTTCACAGCAAAAAAATACGCATTAAACCCCCCAAACCATGGATCACAGTGTCAGCTGCCGGGGCTGCTGGGCTTCTCTATAGTTCTTTGTGGACCTTCTCAGTGTTATTTATGAAAGAAAAGGGGAATCCTCATCTAGGGGGTATTTAGATTGATGGATGGAGATCAGACTGCATTCTTGGTGCGGCTCAGCGTAATACACAAGACCGATCAACAGCTTTTGTGCGCCAATCTCGTCAATCACATCAAAACTACAGGGAGCTTCTAAGTGTGAATTAAATGCTTTCAAAGAAGAACGCCAGGAAAAACAAAAACTTACCCCTGCAGTGCAAGGGTTAAGTGTGTCTAGGGGGCACAAATAAAGCAGATACACTCACCTGATCCTCAGTCCTGCTGGGCTACCAGACTGCAGCCCCGCAGCCTCTTCTCCCTTGGGCTCCAGCAGTCTAAGGACCACTGATGTCATCGTGTGTTATGGAAATCCATTGACTTGCATTAGAAGTGAGATCTCTGAGGGACATTCCACAGCCAGAGTGGGGGGTGCCAACCGCCACCTGACCGAGGATCAGGTGAGTATATCTGCTTCATTTGACTCTGTTAGACAAAACAAGCTTAGTCCTTGCAGCGCAGTGGTAGCCCCACTACAAGGGTAAGTTTCCCAAAGTTCTTCTTTAAAAAAGTATCCGAAGTACATGTTTAAGGGCAAATGCTGCATGCTTTCAGGTATATTCAGCCGGCATTTGAGATGCTTCAGAGTACATGTTGAGCTGCCTTCTGAGTTGCTTCTGGGCTACCCTAAGCAGTGTTTGCATTTCCTTTGACACATGAGTCTGGTATTAGCGGATTGATAAGGCCAATCTAGATTCAACATTTGCTGCATTAAACATATACAGTAGTAAATCTTACCAAAATTAGGAGTGCAGCAAATGGGACTCAAAACAGTGAAAGTGTGGGCAGTGAATGCAAGTATAGCAAATGTGTGGGGAATGATCATCTCACCATTCATCTGCCCCTTAATAGACATGCTCCTGAGTGTTGCTGTGATGTTGCTCTAATTGTCTGATTTTGTAACTGTAGGAATATGGCAATAGATGAGTGGTGACGATGGGTGACTAGTAAATATAAAGTCATTGAAAATACTTTCTGAGAAGATCTCAGCAATACCCATCCTTCCTTACAAACTAACTGCAATCAATGACCTGACTTAAAACAGCCACGAGCTTTTTTCTTTGAAGTTCATTTAAAAAAACTTAGATCTGTATGTTGATCCCAATTAATTAAAGTCAGTAAACGAAACAACTCAGTACTAAGCAGATACTGGGTAACAGTAACAAAAAGTGAAAACGTACTCAAAGTACAATAGAAAAGAAGGAGCTTTACCGATAGA
The DNA here is from genome assembly GCF_000935625.1 of Nanorana parkeri. Lineage (NCBI taxonomy): Eukaryota > Metazoa > Chordata > Amphibia > Anura > Dicroglossidae > Nanorana > Nanorana parkeri. The sequence goes on from NW_017306497.1 coordinate 395,872, forward strand.
AAAGTAACAATAAAATACACAATAAAAAGTGTCGTTCTTTGTAAATGATTGATATATTGTAAGCCATGTTAGTCGGTGAAGTACAAAACAAAATAAAAGCATTAAAAATAAATAGTTAAAAATTAAAAAAATATCAGTGCTGTTTGGTCTTTGTTTTATAAAACAGAAATCAAATAAAATGTAAAAAAAAAAAAATCATAAAACAAAAAAAGAGTCTACAGTGTTACAATGCTTAATTCAAGTAATAAGCTACGTGTATGGGTAAACCCACTAATTAAAGTAGCAGTCCCTTTTTCCTTGGTTTCAACGTGATGGTCATAATAATGCGTGCTCCTTTTTTTGAGGATACTGTAAATACAACCTAAACTGAAGAGCAGGGAAAAAAATAAAATTAAAAACAACAAAAATATATTTAAAATAACTTAATTTGGTAAAGCTAAAAGGTAAGTGTTTGAAGAAGGCATTTTGTTTGTTACTGTCCGGACCTGTAGTGTACGTCTTTCCTTATTTCACAAAAGTCAAGAATTACTTCTGTTGCTTTAAAGCTGAACTCCAGGCAGCTAAAAACAAATAAATGCTGCTCTGGATTCATTAAATGAATTGTTAAATTCAATCAGTACATACATCTGATTTTGTATCTGCCTCTTGCAGTCCCTGTACAGCAGAGTTTAGACTGGAAGAGGAAGGAGCAGCACAAGGAAACAATCAGTTGTGCTGCAGTGCTTATGTGCTAACAAGGGGAATGCTGATTGAAGGAGAGCGCAGAAAGATGAGCTTATCAGTCTGCTGCTTCTCCTTTCACTGTCTAGTCTAGACTGGGGGAGGGACAAGACTTGTAAGAGGTACTCAACTACTGCAGGCCTCCTGTCCTGTCAGATAGGGCTGTGCTTTGTGGTCGAGCTGTGTAACTTTCAGGACTGGTTGCACAGAAATACAAATCCTCTGGAAGGCAAAGCAGCTCCCATATATTCAGCTGTTCATGTGGAGTTCAGCTTTAAGTCACAATATGGTAACATGTGAATTTATGATCAGTAGTTTAACATTATTGGTCTTTAAAAGGGACTGGTCCTTTAAGCTGGTTTGTTGTTAGGGAATGATCAGAGGAATAAAAAGTGCGTCCCTGGAAACCCCTCTGATGCACCAAAATATCAAAATATAAATAAATATCTATGCTTTATAAAATTAATTAGCCGTTTTACAAAGGCTGAGGGTTATGCGATTTACCAAAGCAGTTACAAAAACAATTAAAGGAAAATAACCCTTGCTTTTCATACGAAGCTATTATAACCCTGTGCTGTAACTGAGCCTTCGTTCCTCAATACAAATCTTGAGCACAAATAAGACTCGAGTGTGTGACCACAGAAGATGCATGGCTCTATAATTAACATAAATGAATTACTATATAACCCCCTGAGAAGGAGATTACAAATGCTATTGTAGCAAACCTCCTTCAGCAATAGCTGAACAAAAGAAATAAACTTCACACCGCAAAAGGTGTATAGTTTTTTTTGTTTGTTATTATCTTCAATATCCACACTGGGATTTTTCCATCAAAATGGCTGCTGCGAGCTGCTGGGCGTCGGCGACATGCGGATTCCTTTTCATCACGATGCGCACAAGTTCTGCCGGGAAGATGTTACACAAGTTCACAAAGATCTTTTCTCTGGTGTTTGAAATTCTTGGAAGTTCTTGGGGGATGCCGCAGTATGGAACCCTCCAAGAAGGGTCTTGGTTTTCCAATGCGCTCTGGAAAGCAAACTGCTCATAACATGGCTGTGATGGGTTGCCCGGCACTGGGTAACTGGGACGATAACCATAAGCATCCACAGCATAATTTACCCGGTCGCCGTTCCTTGGGCTTTCTTGGCTAATGTATAACTTGTGCTGCCGTTGAGGAGGGCTTTCATACAAGCGGGAATCAGAAATACTCTCCATCCTTGTAGAAACCAGTGATCTACCCATAATTCCACTCTTTGACATAGGGGAATTCGGGGCAATGTGGTAATCATTTGGGCAGCTTGAACGTGCTGCAACGGCATGATGCAAGGGAGGTAATGGCATGTACGGTGGTGGAGGCTTGTGGTGGTGCTTTGGTTCTGGCTCATGACCATAACTTTGGACTCTTATCAAGGGGTCATGGTAGCCCTGGAATGCTTGGGAATTTGTTCGGCTGTGCGTGTGAATATGTTGACATTTTAGGTTTTCCTCCAGCTGAGGGTCAGGGGAGCTGACATATGATCGGTCATTATAACCCGAGTAGGAATCACTGCTCCCACAACTCAAGCTACCTTCGCTGCTGCAGTCAGAAGCCACAAAACCTATCCGGTAATCTGTATCCAATGAGAAACGACGTTCCGGACTCCGATTTCCAGAGATGCAGAGATTTGAATACACATTCATCTTCGAATAATATCCAGTATCCACAGGGGATTCACATTTAGGGTATTGGTCACATGGGAATGTCCCATGATTCTTTGTTGCCAGTATCATCGGAGAGTAGAGTCCAGGTGGTAGTTGGTCCTGAGATGGTAAATGTACATTGGCAAGAGCTCCGTTTCTTAACGGAGTCATACTTTGGGGTTTCACACTTGATATACTAACTAAAGATGGCACAGACCTAGTTTCCAACTTGTTTTTGGTGGGGAGCTTCTCCTCCATGTCATAAGCCTGAGTTCTTATACTCGGGTCTGATTGCCTCTTTGGAGTTGAGCGCTTTACATCTGAGCCGATGTCAATCTTTGTATTTGAAGGCACACTGTTGCTCTTCACCAGTCCAATTTCACCAGCGGTTTTGGCTATGTTGTTCCGAGACATGGCACGAAGTTCATCAGCTACGGACCTTTGGGGCTGATTGCCCCTTTCGGGGTGATAATACTTGCATTTATGACCATAGGTACATTTCTTTCCTATGAGGGAAAAAAAAGAAACAAATAGGAAATGTGTTCTATCACTAGACATTTTCACTCTAATATAAAATTGTATTATTTCATTTCAAGAAGTAATATATCCAGAAAAGAGCGACAAGAACAAGGTAATTTTTACTACAAAAATGAGCAGAAAATTTACTTCTTTATAACCTGCTTCACTAACAATACTATAACCATATGTTTTTGCCTAGAAGTCTTTAAACAAACACAAAGTCTTTTTACAAAATAAATTCGCCATTGCAAATTTTTTTAAATTGAAGTCTAAGCCCAATGGCCTTCGCATCAAGTTCCTGTTATCCTTTTTTTTTTAGCTAGTAAAGTTTGTGCATTTACCTGACTCTACTATAACTTTGCTACTAAGGGCTAGACTTTCCAGAATCAATCCTCACCCTCAACTCTAAGCCACCTGTCACCCCCTGCTAATAGGAGCACTCCACTTTTAAAATGTGGGTGGTGCTTATCTAGAGGGGTTTTTCCCTCAAAGTCACAGAAGGCCAGGTCATAATACAAAATGTGTCCAGGATCAGAAGGATGTGCAGAAGAGGCTTTTCTGGATAATAATTGCTTAGTGATTACTACTTCTGCCTTGCAGCACTGGCAGTCCCCGGCTTGAATCCCAAACAGGACACTATCTGCATGCAGTTTGCATGCTCTCCCTGTGCTTGTATGGGTTTCCTCCAGGTACTTTGGTTTCCTCCCATGTTCCAAAGACATGCTGGAAGGTTAATTGGCTCCATTCTAAACTGGCCCTAGTACCGTATATACTCGAGTATAAGCCGAGATTTTCAGCCCATTTTTTTGGGTGAAAAGTGCCCCCCCTCGGCTTATACTCGAGTCAGCGCCAGCGCGTCATCTTACTTACCTCGCCGAGCGTCGCGTCACTACGTGCGTATGAATGAATGTAATATAGGGGACTGATGTGAATGAATAGTATGTAAAGCGCTGCGTAAATTGAAGGCAATATATAAATACTTGTAATAAAAAAGGAATGTGTGCTTTGAAAACGTTGTTTCTATGTATTTGTTATTATATATGTACCCTATATTGCCAAACGTATTGGGACACCCCTCCAAATCATTGGATTCAGGTGTTCCCATTACCTCCATGGCCACAGGTGTATAAAATCAAGCACCTAGGCATGCAGACGCTTCTACAAACATTTGTGAAAGAATGGGTCGCTCTCAGGAGCTCAGTGAATTCAAGCGTGGTACCGTGATATGTTGCCACCTGGGCAATAAGTACATCCGTAAAATTTCCTTGCTACTAAATATTCCACGGTCAGCTGTTAGTGGGATTATAACAAAGTGGAAGCAACTGGGAACAACAGCAACTCAGCCACGAAGTGGTAGGCCACATAAAATGACAGAGCGTGGTCAGCGCATGCTGAAGCGCACAGTGCACAGAAGTCGCCAACTGTCTGCAGAGTCAATTAATACAGACCTCCAAACTTCGTGTGGCCTTCAGATTGGCACAACAACAGTGCGTAGAGAGCTACATGGAATAGGCTTCCATGACCGACCAGCTGCATCCAATCCTTACATCACCAAGTGCAATGCAAAGCATCGGATGCAGTGGTGTAAAGCACGCCGCCACTGGGCTCTAGAGAAGTGGAGACGTGTTCTCTGGAGTGACGAATCACGCTTCTCTATCTGGCAATCCGATGGACATGTCTGGGTTTGGCGGTTGCCAGGAGAACGGTACTTGCCTGACTGCATTGTGCCAAGTGTAAAGTTTGGTGGAGGGGGGATTATGGTGTGGGGTTGTTTTTCAGGGGTTGGGCTTGGCCCCTTAGTTCCAGTGAAGGGAACTCTTAAGGCATCAGCATACCAAGACATTTTGGACAATTTCATGCTCCCAACTTTGTGGGAACAGTTTGGGGATGGCCCCTTCCTGTTCTAACATGACTGCGCACCAGTGCACAAAGCAAGGTCCATAAAGACATGGATAAGCGAGTTTGGGGTGGAGGAACTTGACTGGCCTGCACAGAGTCCTGACCTCAACCCGATAGAACACGTTTGGGATGAATTAGAGCGGAGACTGCGAGCCAGGCCTTCTTGTCTTACATCAGTACATGACCTCACAAGTGCGCTTCTGGAAGAATGGTCAAACATTCACATAGAGACACTGCTAAACCTTGTGGACAGCCTTCCCAAAAGAGTTGAAGCTGTAATAGCGGCAAAGGGGGCCAACTCAATATTGAACCCTACGGACTAAGACTGGGATGCCATTAAAGTTCATGTACGTGTAAAGGCAGGCGTCCCAAATACTTTTGGCAATATAGTGTACATGAGGAGTATTCATATTTGTTAATTACATATGCAAGCTCTGCTTACTGCTTTGCAGTTTTACACAATGGTTCTGCCTCAGTGTTCCTTGTCACTGGCTGACCTCAACTGCTAAATGCAAATCACTATATTTATAATAATATCATAAAAATAGGAAAGGAAACTTGTAAAAACAAGTCACATTACCTTTCTAAAAAGTACACACTGCAATATTAATTCAAAACATGTTTTCCCTGATCATACACTACACAATTAGTTAACCAAATAATATACAGTATGTAAAAAAAAAAAAGGACAATCAATCACATACCATATGGGCATGGCTGCTTCTTGTATTCAGGGAGAACAGGCTTCTTCCTCAAAAAATTATCCAGGCTTGGTCCATGTCGGCCTAGTGGATCATCAGGAGGCATAAATCTGCAAAAGGAGGCACATACATAGCATTTATTTCATCATACACGAAAAACATCATACATATAAACCTTCGTGTTACACAAAGCTCAAAATGATTAAGTAACCTGACATAAGCAGTGAATGTCACAAAATTGACTTCGGGTGAATTATTCCATGTAGTTTAAAACAGATTTACCTGCAGAGCCACATTTACTGCTTTATAAATTTGCCCCAAAATGTTACCATTGTTGTTTTTTGTTCCACTGATCTTAATCAATCATTGGCATTGTTCTTACAAACGGTCACCAACTTAGCAACTTACCAGTGACAGCTGATTAGTAATACACTGATGGGATTCAGAGTCCAGGGGTTGCCAAATGGAGGCAGTGCTATACCAAGGTATGCAGAGCCCAGCATATTAGAACACTATTTCATTCATTGAGCTGATTTTTTCAAAATTTGTTTAAAAAATAAATCAACTTTGCTTTATATATTTTAAGGGTGTTGTGAATTTAGAGTAGTTTAGTGTTTTAATTTAGTTTAGTGTTTTTAATTTACCTTTTTTGTTTTTTCCATTCTTTTTATTGTGCATCGGTATTGGTGTAATGTTGCTTTAACTTTTTAACTGTACTCTTTTTTTCCCCAACTGTTTGTTTTTGGTTCTTATGAGGGGTCATTTTTTTGCCACAAGAACAGGTCCAGAAACATTGGAAGGAGCTTCCGTAACCACAAGGAAAAAAAAAAACAATTTCTGTCTGTTACTGTTGGAGACTTTCCCTCACTTCTAATGGAGCCATGAATAGAATTACAACAACCAACAAGGTTCAGTTTTGGCTGAATAAACCGAATCCTTAACCTAACCCTGAAAATTGTCTACAGTTATATATTTATACTGACAGCCATTTTTGGCCAACACAAAGTATACAATTAGTTGGATCATGGTGTAAGTTTATGGTTTGTGTAACAGATTTTATATAAAGTGATAAAGTAAATAGCAGGGATGTTGATTGTTTGTTTTCCAGGGTACCAGAAACAGGGGTTATAGATTATAGGAGTATAGGTAAACCTACCATAGCAGATGTATTGGTGCCGCCATTGCTGTCTTCCTTTTGTAGATACTAGCTGTCTTATTTTCTGACCTACTGGATTAATACTTTTTAAGTCATTGACCTGGAACAAGTATGCAGTTGACTTATGCCCTAAGACCTTTTTCAGCATGCTTGGTCTGGAACAGTTTGGGTGGGAGCGGGTGATGCACGGTACCTCTGGCTCCGGCTCTGCCCAGCATCCCGCCAAGCTCACTGACATCACTTGTTGCCAGGAGCTGGCCTGAACGCCAGCCAGAGTGTCCCCTCACCTCCTCCATGTGACCCAATGAGATGCCACCCGAGGGAACCGCCTCAGTCTGCCTCATTATAAGGAAGGCCCTGTTGGTATATCATTAAATACATATTTGTCAAAGTTGGCACGCAGTTTTAATCCAAATCCAAGACACCTATAAATGATGAGTGCACTTTAAAACAAAGTGCAATTATCCTTTTCGTCCCTTTCCTCCCTTTCTTGGTCAAAACTAGTCCACCCATCCCCTCCTCATTTTTTATTTACCTCAATTACAATTATTTATATAGCACCAACATATTCCGCAGTGCTGTACACTCGTTTAGACAAGACAAGTAATAAACACTGACAAGCATCATTTACATACAGGGGTTGATTTACTAACCTTATAAAGACACCACGAACATGTATACACCTCTGTAGTGTGTTCCCTCCCAGCATGATCTATGGGTGGAATCTAAACACCTTTGTAGTGTGTACACACCCAGCAGGTGTGTTGTGCAAAGCCTTGCATGAATTACAAGGTGATGTTGTGTAAATTAGCTCTATGTTGTGTTGCTTGCGTTGATGAATGCAGGAATGTAAATGCATGAGCTAACCATTTTTGTCTAAACTGTGAAGCAGCATTATATATGCATCATGTGCATGATTTTTCCATATATGGCATTAGTGGAAATATGCTTTTGGAGACTTTTTGGTTGATAATTACGTTTTGCTGTGTGAAAATCACACGCACCTGGTGCGTGCGTGTGTTTAGGTTAGTAAATCACCCCCACAGAAACAGTATGTGGAGAGGACCCTGGCCAAACGAGCTCACAGCCTCGATCTGGCATCTGCAACTTCCGCTGTTTGTGCGTTGGCCGTGTCTGCACAGTAGTTCCCAATAGAATTCCCATGGGCTGTGTCCCAAGACACTTGATTTAATGTGTGCTTATCCTTTAATGTTATAGATTTGTTATTATTTGAAGAATGGCGCCTTTATAATTTCATCTTCTGGTTCAATTTGTACATTTTGTGATTGTTTGTGAATGTTGCTTTTTTCCATCCACGATGAAGTGTTAGTATGCAATAGAGGTTATATTTAATTAGAATCTCCTCAGGTCACCTCAGTACCTCTTTTGCTGACAGCTCCCTGAAAAGAATTGTTACATTTGGAGAAAGCGATGGCATCACCGGAGTTATATTTAGGTAGCACTTCTGGTACAGACTGCAGACAAGAAGAAAATGACATCCTTCAATGTTCTATTCTATTTTCTCTCCCTTATAACTGAACCTACTGAGCGGTGCCCATAAAAATGTCATTACTGACTCATAGATGACAATTAATTTCATGATAACTAAGGATTGAAGGTCCAGAGTTTCTTCACTTATTAATGCTCAGTAGGAGCTGAACATTTTCCAAAAGTGGACTACAGAGAGGAAGTAATTTGATTGTTATCTGTGATGAGATTTTCTAGAGCTAAGTAGTGGAAGACACATGCAGATGGAGTTAATTTTCTTCTCAGCTTGTGTCTGTCACCTTGCATACGCATCATGAATTAATCATTTCCCATGGAACTCAAATAATACGTGAAGCATATAAGCTATTACTACGTCAGCACATAACTTTTAATTGTATGTGAATATAACGGGGTCAGTTCACCCGCAGCTGTCATTTCAGTGTCTGCTGGATGCTGGTAAGTGGGACCGCATATTTGAGAACTTATTTCCAATACGTTTTTTAGTTCTGTCAACCTGCTGTTGGAGTTTCATTTATTTTTCTTTGTGACGTTTGGCGTCATCCAAATTCTGCCTATTGCAGATAGAGTGAGATACTGTAACCACAAACCTCTCAGGTTAAATTTTGCCACTGGGGTCTCTGAAAGGTATAACAATCCAGTGTAAAATTAAGCCCACCAGCAATTACCCATTGCAAGGATAAAGCCTTCAGTAACTTCTATATTGAAGCAGAATCCACTCTGCTCTGTGTGAGAGCAAGTGGTCTCTATGCAGCGGTCTGACACACCCCCACTTGAGTCAGAGCTAGAGTACTCCAATCAGCAGGAAGCATGAGCAGTGCTGATTGGAAAGTTACAGGTCTGGCTCAACTGGGGGGGTGTTGGACCACTGCAGAGAGGCTGCTGCTCTCACACAGAGCTCTTAGCTGCATAATTCTGATGGGGACCAGGCTGATTTAGAGGAGCTGAAGCTGTTTTAACAAACAAACCAATGGTAAGCCTTTGGGCACTTCCATTTTATTACACCCTAAATGTGTTTATACAATTTTCACAGAGGCTTTAATTGGGTTTATGCTATTGCAAAACTACAATTCACAGTCAGTCCTATTGTATTTCGACAACACTTAGAAAGCCACAGGATTGTAGAACATGCCCTGTTTAAACACCAGAGGAAGTCCACGCTGCCTGCCTCTGCCTCAATATATCATTTTTGTTCATTGGCTCATTAACTTACTTGTCGTTGACAAATGAATACATTAGCAACCTTTCGTCAATGAATTTCTTCCATTCAGGCTTCTCGTTGGCCAGATCCCGATAGTTGTCGTTAGATACAATAATGCCATCTGATTCGAACGCCAGCTTCACTATGAAGCGATCATCGTAGCACACTACCCTTCTGCCCTGGACTCGGCGGGATGGAGTAAACACCAGGATCTTGTCCTTCTCTAACTTGCGCAGGATTTCTTGATCTGATAAAAAGAGATTTTTTTTCAGTCAAATGCAGCACTTGTACAATGTTACTCATAAACTCACAAGGTATGTGTCTACAGGTGTCCCATGTTTGAACATAGCCCATGGAGTATAACCAGGGGCAGATTTCTGCCTAGCCACCATAGACCATGGCTTAGGGTGGCAGGGTTGCTTAGGGCAGCACACATCTTGCCCTATCATCTGCTTTCAATATCACCATTTACACTCAAACTTCAGAGCATAGTTTGAATCTGACAACTCTGAGAAAACCTCTGATTTCTCTGAATCTGGTGGCTCTGAGAAAAATATTAGTACTAACACTGCTTACCTTCCTGATTCAGATCCGATCTTTTCATGTATGACATCCTAAGATCCAACATAGATAGGGTTGTTGATCTTTCATAATGTGTTGGAGTTATTTATGAAACTCACCAGTAATGAGGGCATCAGGTCGGGACTGTTCTTTCCTCCAGGCTGGAACAAATACGGTGACATTCTTATGTCCTCTATCCAAGAACCAGGAGACAGCTAGCTTGATCCCGTGGCAAGAAAACACTTCTTTATTACCATGACTACAACAGGGAGAAGATTGCATTAGAGTAGTTCAAACAGTTTTAAAACTTCTAACTGTATAGTTGTCTTACCACCTTCCAGGAGGGGCCTTGTGCTGCTCAGAAAAGGATTATTAAGCCAAGGATGCCATAAGTACATGGTTCTGGTAGGAATACATAAACCTACTAATTTATAATACACTGCTACCCTCATCCTCATCCTCATCCACAAAGTTAAATGCACAGAATGCTGTTGTTTCTACAAATGTACGTTAATTTTGTAGTGACAGTTTTAGATGTCTGATGACGCTCCCACGAAGGAACAATTACAAGGTAACAACATAAAGGAGGATGAAAAACAATTTCAACAAATGAATTGTAATACTCCAGTCAAACATAACAAATATTGCATGAAGGGTAACCCTTGAACAAAACTGGGCATTGTCCATTTAGAATTCCCTGTTGGTGTTGACTTCTACTGCTTTCCAAATGGTCAGGAATGCCACCCATTGCTTTACAGTACATATAGGGTGCAACCTTGTGCTAATCCTAAGCATACTAACCACAGTAAATCAGGCAAACTGTAGCTTAACTATTGCACATAAGGTGAGGTAAGATCAACCGACTCCTTGGATTGGCTCTGATAAGGCTACCCAGTACTTCTGTTTCTTGCCTTTGGGCAGCTTGATCTGCAATGTTATTGAGTTCTTTTCCTGGGGCCACAGGACCAGGTTGGACCAAGCTGGAAGCTTAGTCACATGGGAGGGGGAGAGTGAGGCACAAAGTCAGTCATACCTGAAGGGCTAGAAGTGATTTGGGCACCAGAGTGTAAAGTAAAGATGAGCATGTGCTGCTGAGAAAGAGGGAAATTACATAAACTATTTATCCTGCATAGACAAAGGAAAGGGCCCCTATAGCCTATACATTTCTTCAGTCCCATAAGAAGCATATAAATGTGCCCTCATAAGAATGCATCTTCCATCCAATTTATGCCATATTCAAGCAAATGTTAGCTTCAAAACTTGGGTCTGGTGATCCAGACATGGGATGTTGATCTTGATAGAAGGACTGACCAATAATTGGGCTATGCACCTCTAGTGTCCTTCACCCCAACACAAATGCTAAGTGGTTTAATTCATACGATAGCTAATGAATATATTCTAGTCTGGTTGTGATGCTTTTCTTTAAGGGTAATGTTTTCATTTTCAGCTAGGACTATAAAATACAATTGTTACAATTTGGTCAAGTATTAATATTTCATATTTTTTAGTCACCAGGTATTGTTTTAGGGTGCTTTATAAATGTTTAAAAGCTCTCCTAGTCTCTTTGATGAATAACATCCTACATACAGATTTCAATAGCTTAGTAAGAATTAAAGTCTCTGTTTTTGTTTTAACATATATCTACTGCTAGCAAGCAGTAGATACATGCAAAAACAATTAAACAAAATAAAAAATGTCAAATAGACAATTACTTACCTATGTCTGCGCCGCTCACTCCCGGCTGCAGTACACAGGTCCTGATTGGCCGTGCAGGAGGATGATGTGGGCAGGCGCACGCGCAGTCCATATCAGCCCTGGGGAGAGACTCAGTGGAGGTCAATGCACGCAGCAGTGAGCGTGTACGCCGGACAGACTTCGTGGGACATAGAAGAAACAGCAGTCTGTGCTGGATCAGAGACCGGCACCAGCACAAGAGAGACTGCTGGAAACAAGTAGAAGCAAGAAGATGATCGCATCAAGAGGCATCACTTAAGGTAAGTCCTTAAAGCAGTATTAGGGGGGAGGGGATTTGTTGGACTTTAATGTCACTTTAATTCCTACATCTGTCATGAACATTAGAAGGCAGTCTGTCATGCATGAGAGTTCATCTTCTGCGCTGTCTCTATAGTTCACCCACAGTGCTTTAGGAGTCTTTCGTCATGCATTGAAAGTTTATTAGTGAAACAAAAATTGTATACTTATACTTAAAGAAAACAGATATAAAAAAACAGTTTGCAAATTTATAAACTACATATAATTAAAATTGAGATCAAACTAACCTGAAACCGTTATAGTTTCCCTTCAATAAGAGAGAAAAATCTTCCAACAGACATTTATTACCGTGACCAGATGATTTTTCTCAACTAAGGGTAGATTCACTTTAGCTGGCTGTTGTTTCTACAGGACAGGAAGTGAAGTAAAATCTCCCAAATAGGACACAGGTGGCCAAAAAAATGACAGGGCTTTTAACCCTTACCTTATCTATCCAAACCTATAAATTCTGACTTTAGCTATACTTTAACCCAATGTTTGCATACTCATCTCTCCCACGCCACCAGGGGCGTAGATAAGGGGGGGGGGATAGGGGGGTTCAAACCGCCCCCAGAGTGTCCTGGCAGTGGCTAGCGAGGGGAGGGCAGAGGGGGTCACGTACTCCCGGCCGTTTAACAGCGTTCTGAAGAACCCATCTAAAGGGAGTCCGGGGATGTCCTGTTTGATGTTTTATCAAACAGGACATCCCCGCATCCCTTCAGATGTGCCTGTTCCTGCCTGGCCCTGAATGATATGTACATATCTGGCCCTACAAGTAGGGTTGCCACCTGTCCAGGATTCACCCGGACAGTTCGGGTTTCGAATGCTGTGTCCAGGTTTCATGGCAGTAGAAACCCGGACACAGGATGTCCGGCAGACAAGGGCAACCAAAGTTAAGATAAGGGCTACTGGCCCCCCACTGAAAATAGTCTTAACTGTGATTTTTACATATGAATAGGTGGAGCTATTTACATATGAATAAGCCACCACTCATTCTCCCAAAAAAATGTCTGCTCGTCGTTTGAGTGTTCGGGCTTCGCTTGAAGAAAAGGTGGCAAGCAGTAGATATAGGCAAGAAGTGTAAAAAAAAAATAAAAAACGCTTGAAATCATTTTTAAACTTACCTCGTTATCGCTGCTCGCTCCCGCGCCGAGAATCAGGAACTGCTCGTACGAGCCACTGTTCTCTGTGCTAGGGACTGACTATTCCTGCACTAGAAGATAACAGCTTCAGGATCCTTTCACCCCACCGTACCTCTAGCTCTAGGCAGGATAAAGGGACAGACCCTGACATGAAGGGACAACCACATACATGAATTGAGGTTCTAGCTTCCCCCCAAAGTATGCAGGACAGAGATGGGACACTCAGCATCCTTCTCTCTCCTCCCTTCATGTAAAACTCTCTGGCAGCTAAACTGGCTCTTTGTAATTCAACAGATGAAACAGACATTATAAGAGCAATTTGATTGTACTGATTGCTTGTCTACAGTGTAATCTCTCATATGCAATTACAGCGATGACTACTTATCACATGATTTTCTATTCACAGCACTGACGGGAATTGGCGCAATGGAAAGATAATTAATTGAACACTGCATGGGATTTAGCTACACTTTCCATGCGTATTCCCAGGGCAACAATGTCTAAGGCAAGCCAGTCAGCCTTTGATAGGGAGAACAGGGCTGGGATACCTGTATTTGGGGGACTATGTGTACACAGAAACCCTGTATGTTTATGGGAATCTTCTAAAGCAGTCTACTCAATGCAGATATTTTAGTTCACGGTTGAGGTGGAGCAGCTTAAAGTGACAATAAAGTCACAATTTATTTCCTCCCCACCATGCTGCTTTAGGGACTTACCTAAAATGATGCCTCCTGAGCCAATCATCTTCTTCTTTCCACTTTTATTCAGCAATCCCTCCAGCGCTGTTGCCGGTCTCTGATCCAGCGCAGACTGCTGTCTCTTCCTGTCCGACGTGCACGCCCCCAGCTGCGTGCATTCACTTACACTGCGCCTTTCCACTTCTCCCCGCTGAAGATCTCTACTGCGCATGCGTCCGCCCCATCATCCTTTTTTTTCCCTGTCCTAGGATGACAACACTCACACACTGTACTGTATGTATGAAGAGACAGCGTTGTCAGCCAAGAACATAAAGTGTGTCAGGACTACAGAACACCTCCCCCTCTCCAGATCTGCATAACATTTAGGGGGAGTGCTCTGTAGTTCATAGAAGTGAGCTGGGCAGGGTTAATAATATTGTTTGAGATAATGTAAATCTGCAATTTAAGAAAAAAAAAGTACGGTAAACTGGTATCATGAATAAAATGAAGACACCCTGAGAACATGAACCTTTAAATGACACTTGTCAAGAAATATGGGAGCCGCCATTATTTACCTCTTTCTGAAAAAATTTAGTTGGACCATCTCTGGCATTAACATTTTCTGAATCAGAGAACCTGACGAGCCAAAATTCCTGATCTGCATTTTTTTTTTCTGGTTAAGGCCTCATTCACACTGGGCTAACTCGGGACATACACGTCCGTGTGGCGTTCACCCCCATACCCATCCTGTCTGCATCCGAGTACAGACACCCGGATGGATGTGCAGTTTAGGTGTGCGTATGACAGCGTAAAACGCATGGACGTGTACGCCCCGAGTTATCCCAGTGTGAATAAGGGCTTAGTGATTGTGAAAGCATTTGAATGATTGGACCAGCTAGGGAACTAGTGTTTTCAGTGTTTGCCCCCTTGTATCTCTCTTGGCAACTATGAAACCTAGCATGGATCCAGGGTGCACCATTATGTAGATTCTGACTTCCCCTTCCAACGTTTAAGAGGTGTCCTGCCTCCCCCCACACCTATCCTTTGTTATTGAAGCCACCCATTAGGGTGTTGGGCCAACAATAAGGGTTTTTGTGTTGGGGAGGGGGAACCCCCTAACTTGCAAGGAAAACAGACGCCGCTGTTACTGACCTTTGCTGGTGAAAAACCTAAACGTTTCACTGTGTCGCTTATCCTCTTGCTTCAGTATTTTGGGTCACTGTCCCGAAACAAGTACACAGATACTTCAGACTTTTCTCTGACTTTCCAAAGATGTATACTTGTTCCAGGTCATTTCCTCACAAAGTCAGAGTGTAAAAGTAACTGTTGTTGGAGCGCTGGTCCCAGAAATGTATATGGTCTGGTATAGTCTCTAGGTTTTAGAGGCAGCTCTCCAGTCTAAGGGGTGTCCACTGGATCCCCAAAGTGATCCAAGAAATTTAATAATAGTCAGAGCGGCACAATTAGATTGTTTGTACAGTACAGGGAGCAGCACAGGGTATTTTAAGTGTGCTTCGCCATGAGGAAGGAGGAGTTGAAATCCCCCGAAATGCATTGGCTGCTGTTTTACAGGGTACTTTCTATACCTGAGGCCCACGGGGGCCCAGGGGGTGCAGTCAATGTGCAGGAGGAACATATTCAGCCCCCACCACTGACTGACCTGCCATCACCAAACCTCTACACTGCTGCCCTGAACCAGCTGCTACAATGAGTTCCCCAGTTATATGCCACCCACCAATCACAGGAACGATGAGGCTCAGCCCATATTCTGCATGAATTTAACTTCTCTTTCCTTACAATATAATAAAGTAACAGTTCATTTTTCATCATGGTTTCATAGCAACAGACTTCATGGCACTCCAAAACTTATGCCCAACGGGGGTGTGCCCTCAGAGTTTCCAGTTGTACTGGTTGGAACTACTTAGGGGAGAAACAGCAGCATCCACCTTAAAGGGAACACCGAAAAATCGGGAAACTACATTTTCCCAGCTGTGTGCAATGTCTATTCCACGAGGGCCCACCAGAGGTTCACTGGTCTACAAATTTTGGGAAATTATCAACCTCCGAGATAAAATGTGTTAATTCTTATATATTTTGATTAGATGAATTAGAAAACAGGTGATAAAAGGTGCTGGTGCAAGGTACATTTGTCTTGGTCAGATCTACGCAGCATACAGTTACATTTGTTGGCTTGTGAAATTGTCATTGCCTAACCAAGCAAAGATGCCTCGAAACTGTGTAAACAACGCACATAACTTCTGCTACATCTGCTCAAAAATGCAGTGTGACTGAAGTGGTAAAAAAAGGCATAACACCTATATTTTGGATGCAAACTAGGTGATCAGGAGAAGAGTCGGGCCCCTTATCATTGTTGCATTACATGTGCAACTTTTCTGCGTCATTGGCTAAACAAGAAAAAGTCCATGCTATTTGCAGTTCCAATGGTGTGGAAGGAACCCACCAATCATAGTAGCGACTGCTATTTTTGCATGGTTCACCCAATTGCAAAAGGGATCTCAAGAAAGAAGAAGTGGACCATGAAATATCCAAACATTCCATCCACATCTGCCTATTACAGATCCACCAGAATCCTACTCTCCAGACTCAGATGAAGATAAAGACAATAAGCAGGATGCCGCTGATCCGGGGCCGTCAATGTCAGCGGACCCAAACGTTAGCTAACTGTATGCTCCTCCTGAACCACATCTAATTTCACAGAGTGAAATAAATGACCTAGTCAGGGATTTGGAATTGTCTAAGAGTAAGGCAAAGATACTGGGCTCCAGATTACAACAGTGGAACCTCTTGCAGAGTGGTGTCAGGATCTTCATTTTCTGTGAAAGCCAAAAAGATCTGGTTCAGTATTTCTTAGTGGAAGGTGATTTGGTTTATTGCAATTATATTGATGGCTTAATGACAGCCCTTAACATTACCCACAATCCTGATAAATGGAGATTGTTCATAGATTCGTCTAAAACAAGTCTAAAAGCTGTTTTATTGTGAAATGGGAATGTTTGGCAATCTGTTCTTGTTGGGCATGAAGTCCACATGCAAAAAAATGAAAATAGGAAACAGCTGCTGAGGTGTATAAAGTATGAGGAACATCAGTGGCAGCTATGTGGTGATTTGAAAGTTGTTGCCCTGTTGCTTGGCCTGCAGGGTGTATACACAAAGTACTGCTGTTACCTCTGTGAATGGGACAGTCGAGCCAGAGATTCTCATTATGTCAAGAAAGACTTGGCCATCACGACAGTCCTGGGAGCCAGGAAAGAAAAATGTTCAAAATCCAGCTCTTGTTGACTCTGGAAACTGGAGCCGATTAATACTTATGACCTAAAAGAGAACTATTTCTCTAGCTTTCTCTAGCCGACCTGTGACAATGAAACTGTCACAGGTCTGTTGAGTAGATCGGGAAGTGAGCCAACACATACTATTATTACATATTATTCCCCCTGTTTTTCTGAATCAGACCTTGGGTCTCCTCTTAGGGGTCTATTCACAAAACTGCCGAAGGATCTGGCCGTAGCTTCGGCCGATCCTTCGGCTGGCTTTGGCCCCAGGAAGAGCCAAGAAAGCTTGGATAAAAGCCAACCACACTAACCTAATCATATTTAAGTTTATTATTGTGGTCAGAGATGTGTGTTATCTCAGCAGCGTTTCTTAGTTGGTAATGATATAATTCCATGCACTTCTGGTCTAATTCTGCAAGGGATACAATGAAACACAAGCACAGAGGGAAGAAGAGGGAGGCTACAGGTGGAGGCTGCATATAAACGAATGACGCAGAGGTCACCCAAAGATGTCTGAGTAGGAGGATAAAACTCCTCTATGAAGTTACACGCTGACGTACTGTATGTGTGTTACATTGTCTTAGTCAACCTACATGAATTAAGTATAATGTAATATACAAAAAATAATTTGCTGTTTTCTTAAATATTTGTTTTCTCTATTCACTCATGGCCTTATAATTAGAGGTGCACCGAAATGGAAATTTGAAAACCGAAATAAAAAAAATTGTCAGGCCGAAACCGAAAATGTTTTTTATTTTAATTTTTTAAAAATATTTAATTTTAATTTTTTATAAACTTTTATATTTATTTTTACGGGAAAGAGAGACACCGGCCGCTCACCACGCTCTCCTCCCGCAGCGCTCGGCAGGCTGTCACACTTTCTCTCCTCCCCGCTGGGACATAGAGCAGTGCCCAGCGGGAGGAAAGAAAGCAATGGATGCGCCGATGTATTGGCAGAAAAATTGCA
Organism: Nanorana parkeri; assembly: GCF_000935625.1. NCBI lineage: Eukaryota > Metazoa > Chordata > Amphibia > Anura > Dicroglossidae > Nanorana > Nanorana parkeri. The sequence continues at coordinate 413,922 of NW_017306497.1, forward strand.
CTTTCGGCATTTAGCCAAAAGTGCAATTTTTGGCCCATATATCGGTGCATCCCTACTTATAATGATAGACAATTAAACAAAACATAACACCTTTAAAACTGAACTCTGGGCAAACAGCTAGTACACAGATGAAATACATATGTGAATTGTTTCCCCAAAGAATTTGTATTTCTGGACTTCCCATTATAAGATTTTTACAAATCTGCCACATAATACAGCTCTGTTTGGCACGGCAGAAGACTTGATCTTGTACTGTTGCCTTATCCTACACTTAGCCTGTGACTGGACAATGAAGGAGAAGCAGCAGACTGATGAGCTCACCTCTCCCTCTCGCTCTGGTCTCTTCTTTTATCAGCAGGTACCTTGTTAGCACATAAGAATTGCAGCACAACTTGTGCAGCTTCTCTCTCTACCAGTCTGAGCTTTGCTGTAAAAGGAGCTTGCAAGAGTCTGATACCAAGTCAAGTTCAGGTAATTACACTGCTTGCACTTTATTGATGAATAATTGAGATAAATGTGACCGCTTGAACTGCCTTTGAGATTATAGGCACTCTATTACTTCATATACCTTTTTGCTGTACTCAAAAATTAAATAAAAATCTAATGTAATAAAAACAATACATATTAATGTGTACAGAGCTGCATTAAATTGTGTATTTTAGATCTGCCTGAAGTTATGCTTTATATAATGCACAAACATTCTAAGTATATCTACATAACTTGTATGTTATGTATGTTAACCAAATATAATTCTTCAAACTCAGAACCTGAGTCTACTGACTCACTATTCGTTATTGACTTACCTCATGGCAACATTGCTCCCATCAATAACAATGGGCTTTAGGTTATCACTATCATCTATTCCCTCCTGGTGAAAAGGAGATTCCGATCTTTGAGACTCAAAGGATGATGGTTCTCGCACATTTGTGTTAACACTTCCATTTTGCTCGCTTTCACTTTTGCTGCCAAGCTTGACAAGTTCCCCTAAAATGTCATTGATTAAAGCATTAGTACCCAGCTTGTTGAGAACAAGAAGGACTTGTTCTTCTGAGTATCCTAGTTTAAGTGCAAAGTCCAGTTTCATTTGGTAATCCTTTGACTCGTCAGGTGGCTTCTTGATCTCCTTAGCTCCCATTAGATCATCCTCATTTTTTAGGTCCTGAAGAATCTCATTCCTTTTTAGAATGTATGGCTCAATGCAAGGAGAGCGACAGAGCTGTCTATGTGGCTTGGTTACCTGACAAGGTTCGACTATGAGTCTTCCTGACAACTCCAAGTCGTTGTCAGAATTTGTGCTTTCTTCAGAGTCACCACTGGTGCTGCAGGTTTCCTCTGAGTTATCTTTGTCCAAATCGTCCTTTCTGGAATTGATTTTATCCATGGTGGGTTTCCGCAGGATAGTCCACGGTACAATTGCACTTAAAGCGGAATTACTGCTGTCTGCGTAAAGGTGTCCGAAGCTGTGCCCGAATTCATCCTTTAAGCCCATGAAGCCGGTACATGTGTCCGGCTCCACCTTGCTGCTATTTCTAAAGCCTTGATAGTATGACCTGAACTCCTGCAAAACAGAAAAAATGATGACCATAATGATGCCAGCAAAGTAACAGTCATTATGAGAAGAACAAAAACAACAAAAATAAAAAGATGTTTCTGCCATCATGATAGGAAACATTGTACAGGGTTACTATAATATGGTATTTTGGCAGCTACAAAGGCCTCAAGCTAAATGTACCGGTTTGTCTCTCTGTTAATAGCAGTATGTCGCTCTGTTCCTTGAAGATGCATTCAGGGCAGGTCCATTAAGGATAAAAATGTCTCCTAAATATAAGAATGCATCCCAATAACCCCCAAGCAGGGTATATCCACCCATCCATATTCGCTTGTCATAAAAAAAACTCAGAATTTGGATGGTTTTTAAAATTTACCCTGGTGGATAATGTCAATGCCTTTATGTGATAGTATTAAGACCTGGTGATTGGATTCTGAAGCTTGAGCACTGATGCATGAGGAAGGTCACATGATCCCCAATAACTGAAAGCCATATTCTGTTAGAGAAACCAAGCAAGGGATATGGCGGAGTGGGGAGGTGGCCTGGTGATTAGATGCTGAAGCCTGAGCACTGATGCATGAGGAAGGTCACATGCTCCCCAATAACTGAAAGACATATTCTGTTAGAGAAACCAAGCAAGGGATACAGTGGAGTGTGGAGGTTGCTTAGGAGCATGGATCACTGCGCAGCTAAGACTGTGCAACCATTTTGCTCTGAATGGGCAAAGTGACAGTGACTTCTACTTTTAAGGAGGAGTAGGCTATCTCCTGGTACACCTGCATTTAATTTATCAACTGCATCAATATGTTCCCACTTGGAGACTCATATAAATAGAGTTAGGACCACACTTTACAAATGGGCCTTGACACGGCAGTGTGGCTTCTACATATTTTTGGCCAAAGGTTTGTGCAACTAAAACCTCTGCTTTTAACGCATACTGTTAGACAGGGACATTTGTTTTGTTGCAGGCTAGCTGGCAGGTGTGCTGGGGACTTCTTTGTGTTTTGTATTTCTTTAAATGAAACCTGCTCTGTTAATATGAAGGCCACCATTTCTGACCTCTCCTCCTTTAAATGCTAGCAGCCTGGCTGTCGTACGTTAATAATTTCTGAGGCACTGGTTTGCAAAAACCACACAGATTAGGATCTCTGAGTATACTCTGACTTATCTAATCTACATGCTTGTTTGGGTCAGTACTCAGAAAACATTTAAGCTAGAGACATCCAGGAAACTGTTGTTTTTAGAAGGAGTTTAGCAATGGTAACTACCATATATCTTTTTATACGGGCTTCCTTGAAAGGGTCAGTCCAACCAAAACTGAAATTTTAGTGTAGTGGGTGCTGGAAAGCTAACCCACCTAGCTGTTTCATACAATAGGAGAGAGTTCTATGCTTGAGTTCCTTGGTCTGCACACTTGCAGTATCCAAGACATCTAGGAAGCCAGATGCTGACACCTAAAAACCAAAATATCACTTTCAGATGGACTGTCTCTTTAACAATAATCGGTGGCAGGAGACATATTTGTAAGACAAAGAAATGTTTAGAGAACATGTGTCTGCTATATGGTCATTGCTCGGGGACAGTGATCACTGATTTAGCAGCTTTCTTGCCCCTTCTCCATGACCTATAATTGCCATCTGTCCCCAATCTCCGGTCCCCTTCTGAAAGCCTCAAATGTATGTCTCTGTGAATGCCCTGAGGTTTTCATAACTATCAATCTTTCTATAATTCTATTTATAGGCACATTATTATTTATTAACATGATCAGTTTATCATTATGAGCAAAATCATAAATATCACAAGAGCTTTAACTCCAACGTAAGATCTTGGTGAATAGTGCTCTAGGACAATATTAGACAGGGCAAGATACACCAACTCAGGAACAGCGTCCATAGAAATGATTTTAAAACTATTCCAACGGGACGAGAATCTGTCACTGTTATGATTATTGTTGTTATTATTATTATACAGGATTTATATAGCGCCAACAGTTTGCGCAGCGCTTTACAATATATGGAAGACATTCCTTACAATACAATTCAATACGATTTAATACAATACAATTCAAGACAAGATGGTTGTCACAGTTCAGCTGCAGACTTGCAGCAGAGCTGTTACTTGTAGTTCTACCAGTATATACATACCTCTTACCCCTGGTTCTGCAGGCATGCAGGGCTGTGCTGGTGCTTGTAGTCCTCCAGACATGTGCTCTGAACCTGACTCACTCTTGCACCTGTCTGCAAGCTTTAGGCGTCGGCCGACCTCTCCTGCTGTTTCTTATGCAGTTTCTTGGCCAATCAGTGCAGTCTGCTTGTGGCCAATCCTGTGGATCCTCCCTCTTCCTGTCTCTATTTAAACTCAGGGCAGCGAACGGCACGCGGCACGCACAACGCTTTCCTAAGCTGGTTGCCGAGTGCCCCATTTGTGATTTATCCTGAATTCCCGGAAGTTTTCCCGTGTACGGAACCTTTGGCTTGTCCTTGGAAATCCCTGTCTTCAGCCTGTCCCTAACCTTTGATTCGTACCCTGTACCTGTTAGGTGAGTTGGGTGGACTTAGGGATTGTGACCTGGGGCCAGCACGCAGCCAAGCCCATCTCCACCATCAGGAGCTCTGGCGAATACCGGCTGGCTCTTAGATTCCACATCCTGGGGAACCCCTGCCACCTACTCAGCATACCATGCCACCTACTCAGCATTGCAGTACCCTGCCTTGTATTTGAACTTCCAGCTTTAGCTGACTTCCACTACCTCATTCAGTTCCCCTGCTGGTACTCCAGCTCTGGGAGTCATCAGCCTACACTGCTTGGACCCTTTTCTCTGAGGGTCCCTGCCAGTGTAGTGGAAAGGGTCCACATACCGGACTCCAGTTCATACCCGTGAGTCCCAATCCATGATAATGGTAAGGAGGGCTCTGCCCGTGAGGGCTTACAATCTAGGAGGGAGGGGGAAGTGATACATGAGGAGGTAGCTGTGTGGGGATGAATTGTATGAGAATGTGATAGTTCAGTGGTTAGGTTGAGGTGGGATAGGCTTCCCTGAAGAGATGAGTCTTTAGGGATTGCCTAAGGGCAGTCAAGGTGGGAGATAGACGGACATGTTGGGGTAAAGAGTTCCAGAGGATGGGAGAGACTCTAGAGAAGTCCTGGAGGCGAGTATGGGAGGAGTTGACAAGGGAGCTGGAAAGCAGGAGGTCTTGTTATTAATATTATTATGCAGGATTTATGTAGTTTGCACAGCGCTATTTAAAATAAAGGGAGCCAGTGCAGTTGCAATATGATTCAAGACAAGAGGGTTAGGAGGGCCCTGCTTGTCAGAGCTTACAATCTATAATTTAAAAAAAATCCTGCCTGAAAGGAAAATATGTTTTACTTACCTGTCCTGATACCCATGCCATCAGTCTTCTCTCCCTAGAAGAACTAAGCAGAAGAATTTTCTGCGTCCAGTACTTCCAGGACTGTCCTATGCCTGATCCTCCTCTGCACTCTCTGTTTCCATCTTGCAGTCCCTTCATCACTACAGGAGACAATAGTGACCTAGAGACTGGTGGAAGGTACCACAGTGAGCAGCAGGGGACCAGGCATCCAGCACACCCAGATGATGTCTAATGCTGAAGATTTTTAGATTTTTAAAAAGTGACCATTTATTGGATCAGCAAGACAGCCAGGCAACTAGAACTTTCAGAAGGAAAGAAGGTTAGTAATAGTAGCCGTATTCCATCAGAATAGGTTTCCTTTTATGTCTAGAAAGTATTTGCTACTTTTTATACCGTATTGTTTTGTTTCAATGAGGCCCTCCAATGCATCTTTGGACTCTGAAGATCTCCAATAGATCTCTGACAGCCTATTGTCTACAGACTGGCAAGAGCAGATGTCTTTGCCTGCCCCCCTTTCAGAGGTCCTTGTGGAATACATAGTCCCTTCACCCACCCCCAACGACACAGGAACAGCACGGCTACGTTTTCATTCACAAGTCTTCCAGTTTCCCATTTATAAAGCATTCATGCACAAAAACGACCCGCCAAGATAACAACTGAAAATCTATTCAATAAAGCCAAATAAAAATACCAGAAGGGCATTACAAATACGAAAACGTGCTCTGAGGTTGTAGCCAGAATAGAGATAGAAGTAAAATCATATATAAAGAGCGTAGTATAAGATTGCTGTGTGACCTTGAGAGCAGCACGGGAAGTTAAATATTATTGTCACAGGACATTTATTAATGGAAAGCAGATACAAACAAAGGTGTTCCTAAAACGTATCAATAACCCCGTTCATTCATGAATCCAGATAAGGAAACTGGAATGCACGGAATTACAGATATGAGATCCTGCCCTTCTCTTCAGTACCCTTAACTTTACTGACCTCAATAACTGCTTTTAATAAGGTATCACAAAGAGCAATGATATGCCGTCACCCAATCAGATTGTACTATTTAGCACTTAACAGGGGTCCCTGAATTATAGTTTCTTGCATAGGGGGAAATATTAAGAAGGAAATCCAGGTTTTAACAATGCTCAACACAACTGGAGGTATATTTAAAACAAAATCCTGACAAATTCAGGTGCTGTCCAATCAAATGTCACTCTTTTTATTTCAGTCTCACATTCAGACACTAACTACTTCCTGTTGCCTCTAATTTAAAGCGACTCTGTCAGTCACTTAAAAAATTCCACATAGAGGTCCTTGCCATGGAAAAGCTATTATACTCACCTCCCTGGCAGCCTGTGTCTCCTATCATTGATCTGTTTCAGCTCTTTAGGCTCCATCAGACTCCTCATAATACAACACTTCTTGGAGTGTCGAAGTGTCTGTGTCCCCGGGCTGCATGCTGCCACAAGAAATTCTTTATGTGACTAACAGGGTTGAAAACATTTCTTATAGTCGTCCCTTCCATAACCGTGACACAATATCCATTCCCTTATTGTTTTCTTTATTAACTATTTGCCAGCAACAAACTGGCACCATTCCAATCCATGCTGCCTGACTGATCCACGTCTCAACTGGATCCTCAAACGCTGCTCACTCCATATTTTCCTTCACCGTCAGCCAAGGACACAGAGAATTCAGTTCGAACTCTAACCAATGTTTATTTGTTCATTTCCAGATGCCACCCCAACCACCACACGTGAGTTTCTCTCCTTCATTCTAACCCCCTATTTACACTCTTACATTCAAGGCTTCTCATAAGCCTCTCTGCTTTTCTAGAATTCATTCCATATGCCATTTAGCACTCTCCAAACAAAGACACCTTAAGAGCACCCTTACAATTCATTCTCTTTACATCATATCCTCTTCTGCCACTGATCCCGCATTTCCTCCTCCTCCGCTGTCACCTTATATACAGTTTACTCATTCCCTTACTTCTCTAGACTGCATCCTCTTCTGCTGTATTTTAATATCCCTTTGTGTGTGTATATATATATATATATATATATA
>NW_017306497.1:420980-422243 GCF_000935625.1 Nanorana parkeri
GTATAATTATAATTGCATACAGCCATATAGTAATATATATATATATATATATAATATATAAATACATACATATACACACACACACATAATAATGTATATACAAAATCAGAAATCATTTTGGGGATATTCTTTGGTCTGCTAATGAAAATGGTGAACTACTACTAAGTATGAATAATGATCATGTATTTGTAGTTTTACTATAAAACCATGGAGCCGACAATGCTTTTGTAACCGCTGACAAGGGTCACTTGGGAACTAAACCTGGAACAGGTCAGGCTGGAGACTGAAAACTAATTGCTTCAAATAACATTTTATAATCCTAATTATCAAATGGGCTTTTTTCAATTATGGGGACCCTGAGAGGCAGCAGATTGCGAGCACTTTCTCCGCTCAGGGTGGAGGTAGGAAGGTCGCAGATGGTCCACATGCTGACATTGGAATGGCAGACAGTAACCCAGCTCTGCCTTTGTGTCTGACAAGCCTCTGACAACATGCAATCACTAGACATCCACATCATAGCGTCCACCTCTCTGTCTGTCTATGCAGCTGTGATCATCCCACATTTTCTAAAGCTGGGCAATTTTCCCTATGACAATGTATTCACACAATGGGTATGTACTGAAATAACTATTGAATGTGTTTTTGTGAACTTTTTTTCCACAAAGCTTTTTTTCCTGGATTTTTAAAAAAATACTCCAGCACATTAACTGTATTCTATTTACAGAAAATCTGTCCATCTATCCATCTGTCAGTTCCATCCACTCAAGAAAAGGTCATAAATAATTTAAGTGGATATACACCCTAACAGAATGACACTTAACTTGATTTTCATTCAGCCTGCAGGTTTAACAGATTCATCCACCCATGCTTACCCATGCTAAACAACATGGATGAAGGAATCCCTATACCTTTGCTGCATCTTCCACAGCCTCATTACAGCCACTTCCTGACTACATGTATTGCATTGATGGCTGCATGGCACTTTTCAGGACAGGTCTCTGTTCCAGGGGCATTCCCAGATGTCTTGTGACTGGAGGCCAGGGAAGGGGGTGCTCATGAGCATCTGGGGGGCGAGGGAGGTTTGCTGGTGGCATGTGGTGCATGTTCCGGGGTGGGGATAGAATTGTGGTGCAAGGCGTGCCCGACGCCATCCACAGCAAACCGCTCTTAGCAACCTGGGACACTCTGCCCAGAACGGGGGTGGCGGGCACACCTGCCACACCCCCCCCCCCCCCCTCCAACGCGACCCCAAGACGCCCCCCA
>NW_017306497.1:422737-453477 GCF_000935625.1 Nanorana parkeri
GGGGGCGAGCCCCCCCCCCCACCCCCCCCCCCCCCCCATTACACGTGACCCAATGACGTCACCTGAAGCAACCACCTGCCTCATTATAGGGATGACCCTCAACCCTGTGTAAGCTCTGACTATAGTGACTTGGAGCTTACACACAGCTTCCTTTCTTTGCTGCTGCAGCTAGATGGAGCAACAGGGAAGCAAAGGAAAGGTGAGTAAGGTATGCTAGGGAAGGGAAACAATGTAGACCACATAAAACAAGAAAAAAAAACACCTGAAGGGGAAAATAAAATTAGATATTATACTTACCTTTCACTGGATTCTGTAGTGCAGAAGATAACATCATCTTCTTGTCCATGAGATCCCGAAGATTGCTGAGTACTCGAAATCTCATGAGAAGGTGCTGCAGCTCAGTGCTTCTAAGCATGATATGGGCTACTCAATATTGCCCAAAATCTTGCCTGAAAGAGAATGATGCCACCCTCACCTAGGTGCGCAGGCCAAAGATGGGGGAAAGGTAAATATGTTATCTGCAATTTTTTTATTTTTATGCATCCATTTATAGCAAGGGAGGTGACCCACAGTCGAAAAGTAGACCTTGCTATTTATATTCAAGGTCCACTTAAAGTGAACCTGTTGCTTTGCTCTGCGTAGACAAAACACAAGTTTTCCTTCACATCTGCTGGCTAGATTAAAACAAAGCCAATCATCACATTCCCAATACCTACAAACAATTGTGTTCAACTGTAAAGTGCAGAATAGCTACTAAACATGTTGTGGGTACACTGTACAACCTGTAGGGTGATTTTGTGGTTTCTAGTAACAGAGCAATAATGCATAAACATACACGTAAACGATCCCTTCGTTATTACAATTCACCATTTTTCTTTCATACAAGGATTATAACGCTAAAACCTTAACTTGTCCAAAGCTTTTCTTATCAATCACTTGCTCCCCTCTTTGATACACAAGGTGGTCGGCAGGACTGAGGCATTCAATCCTCCAGAGAGTGCTTGTAGCCCCCGGGCACAGCCCGACTGTACTCATACATTAAGTCTATATCTGTGCTGAAGGCTTCCACTGCCTGCCGCCAGCAACAGCTGAAATAAATAATGCATATGTGAGCATGCACGGGCAATTAAATGATGTGTAATCAGTAGAACTCACACACAATCCATGACATAAAGAAGAGCGATAAAAACACAGCCGCACGCACGGTTTTCAGGCTTTACACATTAAACTGCTAATAAGGATGTGTTAATGTTAATAAAACATGAATACAACCTTTGGTTCTACATAACCAATATTCTAAGTTAATCCTGCAGTTAAGAAATGGTAGGTGTATGTACAGAATAAACTTGTGGCAGGAATTGAAGGCCTTTGATCATCAATGGCTTTACAACAGGTGGTACGGTTTTGGTCTCCAATTAATAAAGTTAAATTAATATTTTGTTTTGGTCACCAATCAACAGAAGTGTCCTAGAATTGTAAAGGGTCCTGCAAAGAGCAACAAAGCTAATAAGAGGGCCAAAGAGCCTCAGCTATGAGGAACGATTAAGTAATCTAGACCTATTTTCCTTGGTGAGGAGGCACTTAAGAGAAGACATGATCACTATCTACAAATCAATCAATGGTGACTATAAAGATGGTAACACCTTGCTTAGCTGTTGGTCCCTAAAGAGGACACATGGATACAATTTAAGGTTGGAGGAAAGGAGGTTTCATCTTAAATTGAAGAGGGGGGTTTATACAGAGTATAGAAAAAGTGTGGTAACAGCTGGGAGTATTAACAAATTTAAAAAACTTCTAGATGTCGTCCTCGAGGAGAACAACATTTAGAGATATGTATCCTTCTAGGATATATGGCTTAATCTGACACCCACGCACACGTAGGTTGGATTGGACAGACCTGTGTCTTTTTTCCAACCTTGTCTACTATGTAACTATATATAGAGACAAAATTATATAAATGAGTAATGAAAATGATGTGTCAATCAGATAGATTTAAACACATTTTGACCTCTACGATTCTGCTCTTCTGGGATATTGCCCAGTTTCTGCTGACTGGTGAACGAGAATATCGGGTGAAAAGTCAGATACAACTGCTAATTCAAAAATCATCAGAAGTGCTATATGGCCAATTTGTATCCACATAGAAACAGTCTGTCATCTTTGGGAGGATGGTGGCATGTTCGGGCATTCAATAGCTTTTTGAAGCTCTGGAGGTTTCAGGAGTGACAGCCAGGTAGCTCTCCCTTCCCAAATATGCTTCAGCCATTTTTTTGTTGAGGTCTGCTTATGATGTTCCTTGATTCTTTTTGGATTCTTCTTAGAAATACATAGAAGAAACTACATGCAGCCTTCATTGAGATAGAACAGGCGAGAAGAGACAATCATGGTACCAGTCTGGGAAGAGGAAGAGGGAGGGGAAACATCCTTCAGCAGCCATGAAGGTCTAAAGACGTTTCTAAACTTGCTGTGAATACAGATCGTTGTAGACCAGGTAATGTAGACCAATGGTGCTAAGGTAGCACAAAAAGGAGCAGGATGGAAAAATATTGGGGAAATCCCCTTTAGACAGCTGTGGAAGATCTCCCTGAACCTTTTTCAGGGATCCGAACCTGAAAGAAGCACTTTCAGGCAGGTGTCCCTCTCATTTCCGGGAGGTGCTCCCCCCCCCCATCCACGGAGGAGAGGTTAGGGGGGCATTCCTCAAGAAAATGGTGAGCAGGACAAAACGGCAGGATAGTCTGCCTAGTGGGGATACAGGGGTTCTAGCATTTCTATATCCAAAACGTAAAAAAAAATACAGTTTTGGCTATAGATACACTTCACAACAGCAAGATGTTGCGGGTTGATGAAGTAAAGGGCCTAATCACCTCCCCCCCCCCCATAAAAAAACAAAAACACATCAAGGTATTGTTGTTTTCCCACTGGAAATTGACAGAACTAAGCGCAGTTTTCTTTTATATTAGGAAAATAGTCCAATAAACATTCACACACTAATACAACCAAAAATAGCCAAATTCATCAGGCTAGACCTGTAACAATGAGCGATGATTGCTGATGAGTTGCTATGGTTACCACACCTTGAACATTTGTCTCTTAAGCTAAAGTTTAATCTGCTTATATTTTGCCTTTCCTGGCTCTTCCTTCCCCCTTCATCAACGTGCTAATTACATTTTTTAATTAAACCTTTCCATTTTTCATTACACACCTTGTAGTGATGCTATCAATGGGTTTCCGTGCTAATCTATGTATTGCAGACAAATCAAAGCAGGTGGGAGGGACCAGCAGGGTGCTGTTCATAGTTTTCTGAAAACATCACAGCATCCTGCCTCAGTACTCCTCTGAAGTCCTGATGCAAGCAAATTATGCAAACATTATGCCTTGACGGGTGGATTTCAGTCTGGAGGAGTAGGTGTTCCTAAGCAGACTGAGTTTGCATGAAACTTAATCCTCCTGTCCCATCACACTCCTGACCGGACAAAAACCCAAATCCAACTGGGTGGGTGCGGTGGTGACAACGGATGCCCCCGTGAAATGTAGATAGATGAAAGTAGTCACTCGCACTCCATGATATTGAAGTCAATGCTGTTTATTGACTCAGATAACACACATCTCCTTAGCGACGTTGCGAGACCATGCGGTCCCGTCCTCAGGCAAACAGAGGACGGGACCGCATGGTCTCGAAACGTCGCTAAGGAGATGTGTGTTATCTGAGTTTGCATGCAGACCACCCTAACACCTGCATGTGATGCTGTGCCTGCAAGATCGAAAGGACTGAAATCCATTGAATGAAAGGGGGCAGGCCATTAAAGCCGGGGGAGGAAAGCTAAATGATGCTAGTCTAGATGATGCTGGACATCCTCCAGCCAGGAAATGAGGCATGATCTGACTTGCTGCAGCTTCTAATGCACAGTGTGAGAAGCTCCCAGTGTGCAGTGAAATCATAATGAGAACTTTCAGTTCAGGAGAGGAGCCGGTACAACTGTATAAGACTGAAGGGACGAATGGAGTTCAGCTTTAAATAAGCGTATCAACTGACAAAGCATGTAACAAGAGCATTCGAAATATATTTGTAGCTTCCCTGCTCCCTGGGTGCCACGATCTGACCACCATCGGAAAGTTTTCCTGAACTTTCACACATATTAATAAGTTGGATTCCACTTGTTTATAATTCAGCATCCCGTCCTTCATACAGAACCCAAAAGGGAATATTCAATGGTGAATAAACTATTCATCAAAGACTGTCTACTTATTCAGGGGACCTCCAACCAATCATAACAGATTTTTAGGCTGGAACGCACTATGGTTTTTTTTTTTTTTAAATGCACCATTTTCATGTATAAAAAAAAAAGAAGTATCTGAAGAAGGAAATCCTAAAGGAACTGTGTTGCTAGGCAACCTGCTTGCAGTTGCTAGGATGCGACTCTTTTAACATGCCATCATGAATGCTATCACAGAAAAAGATTAACTTGGTATGAAGAAAAGCCTATGAAAGAAGCCGGGACACAAGTGCGTCTGGTTTACGCTCCCGGAACAATGGAGCTGCCAAACCAATCTGGAAGCAGCAACATCATTGTGCTATAAGCCGGCCGATGGGCTTCGCCTGGAGGAAGTACCTTTAATAGGGGGGCAGGTTTTTGTTTTTTCTCTTAATCTGCGCTGTAAAGTTTAAGAACGACTTTTTTTATTTTGCCACGGTGCACGGCTCGGTGGTAAAAGACCAGCAGGCTAGTCATTCTGGCGAATAATCCACGTTTAAGCGTGAAACCGGGTAATCTCATTACAGATCAGGGAAACGGGTGTCTGCAAAACGCAGCCTAGGAGAATATAAAGTAAAATGTCCGTGGCATCCATTATTTTACAGCCACCTAAGATGAAAGCAAAACAACAAAGATCCTCTTAGAAGACAATCAAATCTTTTTTTAAATGTGTTGGTATTGAGTTGCTATGTACCAACTAAAAAATAAAATTAGGCTTGAAGGGAAACTATAGAATATGATACATCTATACAATATGACAGTGGAGGCCGTACCCCAAAGCCAGTGTTCTAAGGTAGTAAAACCTATAGTGGCTCATTTATAAATCTTCTGCCCAGCTGGCTGAATGCTGCTCATACAGCATTACTGCCACTAGATGGAGCTGAGGAACATAGGAAGTTTTAAACACATTTACTTACCTGATCCCCGCTCCCACCAGTGGTCAGTGATCTGCTCTTCTGCCCCTCCATCCTGGCTGGTGGAATATCCCTCGGTGTCCTCACATCTGATGCAGGTGCATGGATCTGCATTAGACATGATCACATCAGCAGTCCTTAGACTGCCTGAGACCTGGGAAGATTAGGCTGCGGGGACCGGTCTGGCAGCCAGAAGGGAGCAGGCAGGAGTAGGGATCAGGTTAGTAAAGAGAGAGCTGGCTTCCGATGGTGGAGCAGGACCGGCAGATTACAGTCCAGTGCTGGATTAGCTGGGAGTGTGAGTATTTGTTTTACATAACCCAATTTAAAATATAGGAGGGGATTAAAAAAAAACACAGGGAGCAGTAAAATTCATTTAAAGCCCATCTCTGGGCAAAAACCCAAAACAAACCCCCTTGTAGTGGTGCTACCCCCGCACTGCAAGGTTCAACTGCTTATGTTTGTCTATGGACTGAAGTAAAGCAGATTTCTGGTTCAGACAGCTGGCCCCCTGATGACGCACCGCCATCTCCACCCTCCTCTAGCCGCTATATTGAAACTGATACCCCCTGGGATATGTGATGTGCAAATCCTGCAAGGCTTCAGGAGCAGAGGAGATGTCAGCCTGGCCTAGGCGAGAATAGAGGTGGGGGTGGGCTGGAACATGAAAAACAAGGTAGAGCCAAAACAGAAAATGTTATAAAATCTGCATTTTTCACTGAGAAGAAACTGTGGGGGTCACTAAATTATTATTGGTGTTAAGTTTTGCTTTAACATACAATGTATCACCCAAGCCTTCAGAACTTTAACCCTTTGTTAGGACAGGCAGGGTTAATTATGGTAAACACTAAATGACAGTTTCCCTTCTATGGAATATTAAGGAGGGGGCTAAGTAAGATTTTAAAGCAAGTAAAAATGTACACAGCAATTTTTAAATATTTTCTTACATTTCTCTATGTGAGTGAGTCCCCAGTGCTACCAGTGCTCTCCCTGCAGCTGATCTTTTCCTGTTACTGATTTACCGGGGGAATTTATAAAAACTGAAGCACACAGAATCTGGATTCATCACAACTAATCAGCCTCTCTGTTTCATTTTCAAGTCTTAACCGGACAAACTAAAGACAGAAGCTGATTGGTTGCTCCAGATTTTGTCTGCTCCAGTTTTTATGAACTCCCCCCACCGTGCCTTGCTCTGGACTGAGTCTATGTGTGGGGGCGGCCATACTGGTAGAGACAGGGCTTTGTTTACTCATGTCAGAGCCTCCAGCATGGTGAGAACAATGAGCTGCACAGTAGTAACATCACCAAATCTGAAGTCATGAGACTAGCAGGCGCAGGCAGCAATACCTCTCACACTGAGGATATACAGCTGTAGGCACAGGAAATAAATATTTAATATTGAAATATTAAATATTAGGATAGGTCATCCAGAATCACAGAATGAATGGGGCTACCCTTAAAGTGCAACTGAAACCAAAACTTTTTTTTTGGATAGAGTGGCGAGGGATTAGAACACCAGTCAGCTTTTAGCTCAACCTTAGGGAGATTCGCCCTATTAGTCCTGGTGGCTATTATCACTGGAAGTGAAAGAAAATCCCAAATGATGGGATGTCATCAGGACAGGAATAGATGGGAAATCTTCCAATCATGACACTAGTTCTGGTGTCCGTGGAGACTACCAGGGATTTCCCTCACTTCGGAGGGATTTCCTCTCACTTCCTGTTGTGACGTTTGGACGGTTGGCTAGCCTGGCTGCTGTACCGGTCCCCTCAGCTTCTTCATAAAGGAAAAAAAACTGAAAAAATAAATCAAATGCTACCATCACGGACCAGTAAGCTGCATATATTATATTGTTGTTGCTGCAATATATTACATTTTTGTTGTTGCAATATATTACATTGTTGATGCTGCAACATATTACATTTTGTTGCTGCAACATATACATTTTTTGTTGTTGCAACATATTACATTGTTTTTGTTGCAATATAATACATTGTTGCTGTTGATGAAATATATTACAGTGTTGTTGTTATTCCAATATGACAATTGCAATTGACAACAGATGTGGGCCTTGCAAAATAATACTTTGTTGTTGTTGCAATATATTATATTTTTGTTGCTGCAATATGTTACATTTTGTTGTTGCGATATAGCACATTCCCGCTCTAGCAATATATTAGAGTATTCTTGTTGCAATACATTACATTTTTGTTGCTGCAATATGATATATTGCAGCAACAGGAATGTAACATATTCCCGCTCTTGCGATATAGTACAGTTTTCTAGTTGCAATATATAACATGTTGTTGTTGCTGTGTTTAGATACGCGTTACATATAAAAAAGTAAAAACATACCACGTGTAAATAAAAGTCCTAGGAAATGTATGAATTTTGTGTAACCGGGACCCTCCGGGGAGGCTCAATGCAGCAAGCAGATGTAGGAATCAGATTGCATTGTAGCTGCATTTTAACAGCTTGCTGCCTGAATGAAGTGCTCCAGCACACGCCTGTCTATCGGAGGTCAGGAAATTTCAATATGAAAGGTGCTGAAATCTGAAACCTTATCATTAAGTCTGGGCCAAGCGCTTTTTGTGATGCCAGGCTTGTGGTCATCATGTAAATGCGATGGGCTTGAATATATTAACCAGCATCTGTGTCCTCCTGTTTATTCCCGCCGGGACTGAAAGCCAAGGACTTATCTGCAGCTGTCTTTTATGTTTACTCTTCTCTTCAGCTCATAAAGTGCAGAAAACCACCAAACCTTCATATTGTGAAGGAACACTGAAAGGCAGCTACTAAAAAAAGTAAAGAGCTCCCTTGTAATTAAAAAGAAAGATATTGTTTTAAAAACAAGGAGCTGTTTTCAACCACTAAAAGAACCGCCAATTAACACTTTTGGCGACTTTGCTTGCAATAGCTCAGCAGTCGTCCTGTACCCACCAGCCTCATGAACCTCCATTGCACGGCCCGGCTCATTCATGGCACAGTAGGGATTAGGGAACTCCCACTGCATCATGGGAGATTCGTTTTTGTTTTTATGATTCGTGCCTACTCATCTACGGTGGCATGCTGGGGAAGAGGCAGAGCCTCGCAAGAACCAAAATTCTCATTTTAACACACGGAACTAAAATTTAGAGGCACGTGCCAAAAAGAACTACATTAGGAAAGAGTGTGCTGTTTTCAAAAATGTTAAAAGGAACTATGCACAAATGTTACATGAAGTTCTACCCCAGGCAGATGTCAAAGACAAATGAATGCAGCTCTGTAAGATCATTATTACATTGAATGTATTTTATTAAATGCATGACCTGATTTTAATTTGGTGTCAGCCTCTCATGCTGGGAGAGGGAGAAGCAGAACGAGTAGCCAGGCTGTTGTGCTCCAGTGCTGACAATGAAAATGCGGATAGGAGGAGAGAGCAGACTGACAGAGAGTTGATTTTTATCTGTCTACTGATGCTTATTCACAGGCTGGTGGAGGAACAAAACCTGTTACCTAACTGCAGAAGAGAAAATTTACATCACCTGTCTTGCTAGATAGGGCTTTGCCGTGTGACCTGAATATGGAAATATCAGAACTGGATGGACCAAAAAAACAAACCATTTGGCAGGTATAACATCTCCTATATATGTATTTGTATTGCATATTGCAGTTTACCAATCCCTTAAAAACACTCAAACTTGTTTCAATATTGAATCCAGATCAAACAAATACACATTGTCCAGCAAAGTATTTCTTTACATTTTTGCCCAAACATTTACAGTCATCATGTTTCCAAAACAGCCAACACTTTCTGTCCAGTACAGGATCACAAGGGACAGAACAATGTCCAGCAATTGTTCATCTACTAGCTTGGAAAATGGAGAGGGGAGGAGCAGGGTGGAGTGGCTATCCTTGCACACAGAACTTGCTAACACACACAAGGGTGTATCCATAGAACCCTGCAAGGGAAAGAAGTCAGGACCGAAAACAGGATATCAGGGCCAGTGCTCAGGGGACCAGCTGATTCTGCAGGAAGCAAACTTTTAAACATCAAGGAGCAGCATCCATTGTAAGTGATTTCATCAGCATATGAAATAGTTTAAAAACCTTCTGACTTTAATATCACTTTAAATCAGGTAACTGCATTCGATTTTTATTTTAGGCTTTTATTGCACCTGGTGATTCAGCCAGACTTCATGTCTTAAGCCGGCCATACACCTATAGATTATCTGCAGATTTTCTATGGTCAGATGGAAAAAATGCAACAGATTCCTCCATCTACGCTAAACTTTAAGTATCCCTGCTGTAGGCTGAAATCTGAAAAGTTACTTTTGTACAGGTCAGCCGCATAAACTAAAAACTCTGTGGGTGTTTATTATAGTAACTATTCACTGCTGAATGGACTTGGCATGTTCAATATTCCGGAAGACCTCTCACACTTTTGGAGTCAGCCCTAATGTATAAAGATAAGAGTAATCCAGGATGACTTTCTCTCTTCTTTACCCTCTTTGCCTTCACGGACAATCCTCTTGTACCAAGGTTCCTCTACCCATGTGCTCCCCTTTGTCACTGTTTTTTACAAAATCAATTGAAGGCTCCACTGGCTTTAATTCTCTTGTATATTGACTGGTAAAGGCAGAAATAACACAGAGGAAGGTGTTGCAGCATGGAAACTTTACAGCAGGGTGGTGGATGTAGCGTTGGATCAACTTACCGTATTTTTTCCTCCATAAGGCGCACCTGACCATAAGACGCACCTAGGGAGGGTAGGGTTCTGTGTAGTTCCTGACAGCTGAGACTGGTGGCGCTGTGATTACAGCGCCACGGTCCCAGTGATCACACAGAGCAGACCAAGAACAGACGTTCTTGGTCTGCTCTACGGGCTCTATGGTGATCTACTATGCCGTGGTCACGGGTCCCCCAGGGGAGCGGGGGACCCCGAAAACCGTGGCGGGGGCAGACAGGTTCGCTGCTGCTCCTTTCATACCAGTGATCTAATCAGATCACTGGTATGAAAACGAGCGGCGGCTCCACACTATACATTTAGCTCTGCTTGTCCGGAGCAGGGCTGAATGTACAAAAAAACTACTCGCCCGTACCGGAAACTGAATGTCCCGGGTGTCGGGCGATAGGAATTCCACACCCCCGGGTACACTGTCAGCCCCGCCGCCTCAGCTCTCACACATTCGCTCCATAAGACGCATACACATTTTTGCCCGCCTCTTGGGGGAAAAAAGTGCGTCTTATGGAGTGAAAAATACGGTAACTACTGCCCATATGAAATGACAATAAATGTTGTTCGGTGGAGGAATCATTTTATTGCCCTGGCTATATGGTGATCTGAAGGGTTGGGTTAAGGAAGTCAGATGCTGTACTTGCAGTAGGTTCCAAATACCATTCGCACTCTTATGGTCTTACAGCATACAAGTATCTGTGGTGCTCGAGATGACCGCACGGATGGCGCCGTGCAAACACTAACAGTAAATACAAAGATATCACCGGCGCACACTTGGAAATTCAAATATCAATAATCCATAGATATATTTTATTTTGTGAAGAATGTCACATCATGTCATAAGGCAAAAATATATCTATGGATTATTGATATTTGAATTTCCAAGTGTGTGCCGGTTATATCTTTGTATTTAGATGCTGTACTTGGTCTTTCCAATAAGGTTTTGGTGTATTTTGGAGTTGCCGTGTCTCTGAGCGTCAATTATGAGTACTTCCACATAGCCGCCTGTTACTATGACAGTATCTCAACAGTCTGCTAAGGGCGGCACTGAGCTCTTATACATCTAAACTTCCATTAGCTTGTATGTAACATTCAAAGCTGAATTTTAAGCAAACAGCTATATACACAGATATCATACATATAAGGGAGTTGTTATACATGCCAAGTTATCTGTAGGCCTGTCTATCCAGTTCTGATATTTACACAGCCATGCAGATGCCATCACATTCACTTTTGCAATTATAGACTATAGAAGGGATACAGAGGTGTCCTCTCTCCATCCCCAGCCTGCTGACTAGACAGAATTAGGAGTGTGGCTATACTGAGGATTGCAAGGGGCTGAAAAGAAGTCAGCTTCAGGTACTAACACCAGTTGCACTTAAACATGTATTTAATGATTTGCTAAAAGAGAAGTAAAGTCAAACCTTTTTTTTGGCTACCTTTCTCTTATGGATCACAGAAATGTACTTAATATTGTACCCCCCTAGCCCAAAGTCAGCATATAGTGGGCTTACGCTGCAGTCAGAAAAGGACCCCACCAATATTTTTGGGATTCCACATCGGCCTGATAGCTGGCTTTGCCTCTGCACACAGCTGAGATCCAGAGCCATCCACGCCTGTTCCCTCCCTGGTCTGTTGGTCCAGCTAGCGCTGGGGGAAGCAGAAAGAGGTGTGAGGAATCCCCGTGGGGGCCATGACTGACAGTCACTGCTGTCTGCTCAGAGCAGAGACCGAGAGCTGACCGAGCAGTCCCATGATTGGTCAGCTCCTTGTCCTAGAACTGGTGTGGGACACTGGTATTGAGGAGAGTATGTTTTCCTCTCCCCATACTTCTTCTTTAATGAATACCTAGCTGCAAAATGTTTTCGTTTTCTATCTGCCTTGAGTTCCCCTAACAGTCCCTTTCTTTGTAACTTTTTTTTATTTTCTACAAATGTACCGGTGCCCTTTTAAAGCCAAAGTGGTTTCACCTGATGCATTCTGTGAGAATTAACCACTTCAAGACCAGGTGTTTAGACCCCCTTCCTGGCCAGGCCATTTTTCAGTATTCAGCGCTGCGGTACTTTGACTGACGTTTAACTCCCGGCGAAACTGTTCTTAATCCTTGCAGCGGCGCTCCCCCTGCATTACAAGGGTTAAGTGTTTGTTTTTGTCTACGTGCTTAAAAAAAAAGTTATACTCACCAGATCCTCAGAGGTTGCTTGCTCATAGACCAGTCCCTGGTGCTTCGCTCCCCTCCACTGCAACAATCTAAGAATCCTTAAGTCATCACGTTCTATACACAGTGTATAGGACGTGAGGACACCGAGGGCCATGGCATTGCTGTGGAGGAGGAGAAGACTTCAGGGACTGGAGTAGCATCCAGCTGACTCCACTTTTCAGGTGAGTAAAGCTTTTTTCTAGCACCTAGACAAAAAGGAGCACTTAGCCTTTGCAGTATGGCGGTAGCCCCACTGCAAGCGTTAAGCACACTTTTGCCTGGAGTAGTGCTTTAAGTAAATAATTCCACCCTCAATTTCAGTTGAATTTTTTGTATAATAAAGCCCAACAGAAAATATATATATAAATAATCGTATAGTGATAGTGGTGAAGCAGAAGTAAATATGTTCACCTGTACCTGTGTGTTGGATTATAAATCCTATCCCGTAATACAGCTTCTATGGTGAAGAAATAAATGATCTAGCGGTGACAGTGAGAACCCCCTGTGGGAAGTGTGTGGAGCCAAGAGAGTAGAATAAGAAGCCAATGGGTCATTCCAACACTGACTTCAAGAATAATTCTAGAAATATAGTTGTTTTTTCTAGTTTTGGATAGAATGTGGAAGGGTGTTAACCCCTGTGTGTTTAGAACTGATATCAGTGACCCAACTGGGGAGACCTAACCCCATTATTTGTCCTGGAGACCACTGCCAATGGAAGAGAAAGTGACGGGGTATTTACAGATATCACCAAAACAGGACTACATGGGATATATTTCCCAATCTAGTTCCAGTGACAACTGTCAGACATGGGATTCCCCCCCACGTTGGAAAGGCTTCCATTTAATTCCTTTTGTGTCTCTGGGGACAGCAAGTGCAAGGAACTCCCAGATGGAGACACAAACAGCAGTTGAAATGTAACAGAGGCTCTGATTCCAAACAGAAAAAATAGTCTTTTGTTTCTATGTGCAGGTTTTCTATACCTGGACTGAGACCATTAGTGGCTCTTTATAGACTCTAGTTGCCTAAATAGATTCACCCCTACTTCTTCTATGGCACACTTGCTGGCATCCCATGCAGGTATCAAACAAAGTAAAGTGGCCCTTCTATGTGTATTTACCAAGACCTGCTGGTGTTAGAACCATGTCTCTTTTTGCGTGCTGGCCCAGACAGAATAAGAGCACATAGGCAAGCATGAGTTTCTTCTAGTTAATTATTGATATGAACATTGGTAGGACTGTAGTTTAAGTCACTGGAGTCCAATAAATACAAACTGTCCCTGATTTCTTGAGACAACCCTGAATTCTAAAGCTTCTTCCATAGAAAATGTTTGTTTCTTCTGTTTTGACAACTTGTCCAGCTTGTGGCCGGCAATCATGAGCAGTGCCTGCTAACACACAGTTTTAAGGCCTCATTCACACTGTGCTAACTCGGGTCGTAGAAGTCCGTGTGGCATGCATGCCTGTATCGGGCCGTTCCCCAGAGGGACAGGTGCTGCGTGTAGCAGCCTGTACTTCCCTATGGGAGGGCGCGGCTGTACGCACACCCAAACTGCACATCCATGCGGGTCCGTCTGTGCTCCATCCTGTCTGCGTTCGAGCACGGACATCCAGACCCGCATGCATGTGCAGTTCAGGTGCGCGTATGACAGCGTACTGCCGCGTCCTCCCATAGGGAAGAGCAGGCTGCTACACAAAACACGCCTGAGTTAGCGCAGTGTGAATGAGGCCTTAAAAATCAAGGCATCAGAAGGCATCTTCAGTATTCTTCCAGATGGCGGGTAGTCTGGTGGAAACATGGAGAAAAGGAGGGCTTTGGTGTCAATCAACATGAGCTGAAGGCCTGTGTTGAAGGCCTGTGCTAAACACTCATGCATGCTGGGCCATTCAGCTCAGGAATTCAGGACACGTTCCTAAGGCCTTCTGATGCCTCCCAGACACCCAGGGTGAAAGGCGTGTGGAAGGAGTGTATTGAACTGAATGGCCTAAAGGTTCCATGCACCATTAATGCTATTTCCTAGATCAGGGGTAGGCAACCTCAGCACTCCAACTGTGGTGAAATTACCAATCCCATCATATATTTGGGAATCATGCCTGGAGCTGAGCTGTCAATGCCTCATGGGACTTGTAGTTCTACACCAGCTGGAGTGCCGAGGTTGCCTACCCCTGCCCCAGATTCAGCCCCCCTCCCTCATGACAAATTGCAACCACAGACTAGAAGCCATGCTAATAGTGCCTGTCCTGCTTGGAGCTGGCAGTGATCCTCTGCTCCTGTGCTTATAGTCTGCTTTAAATTAGGTGGCTGCCCTACTCCTGGCCACAGAGCAATGAGCTTCTTGCTCCATGCACAGAGGTAAGTGAGGGGATAGTGTTACTTTGACTTGCCATGTACTTGATTTTTAATATGGCCAGGGAACGTCGAAGCCAGATGGTCACTGTGCCAGCTCTGGAGAGGCCGAGCAAGATGAACTTGGCTGTCAACACATCTCTGGTAGGTCATTTGGACCTTGCTAAAGCATTCAATGCAGTACCCCACAAACGTTTAATCCATAAACGAAGGTCTTCAGGTCTAGATAAAATTGTATGTACATGGGTGGAAAATTGTCTGCCAAGAACGGACCCAGAGGGTAGTAATAAATGGGTCTTTCGCTAACTGGGTAAGGGGTAGGAGTAGGGGTTCCCCAGGGTTCAGTCCTGAGACCGATCCTGTTCATCTTATTTATCCATGATATAGAGATTGGACTAAATAGCTTAATTTCGGGTTTTGCGGATGATACTAAACTATTCATAGCAGTAAATTACGAACAGGAGATATGCACAATACAACAGGACCTAAGCAAAATTGAGGAATGGGCTACAAGATGGCAAATGCAATTTAATGTTGAAAAATGTAAGGTTATGCACATGGGATTAAAGAACATGTGCGCAAACTACTACTTGTGGGTGTTATTTTAGGGAAGTCAGGCATAGAAAAAGATCACAGATTTGGCAATAGTAAGCAATGCCAAGCAGCAGCCAGCAAAGCTAACAAGATACTGGCGTGTATTAAAAGAGGAATTGTAGCAAGGAATCAAAGAGTAATACTTCCAATTTATAAATCATTGGTTCAGCCCATTCTTGAGTATGCGGTAAAGTTCTCGTCCCCGACTCTCAGGAGGGAGGTCCTAGAACTAGAGAGAGTTCAGAGAAGAGCTACAAAATTAATTAAGGGGATTGAAGGCCTAAGTTATGAGGACCGCATTCAAAATCTTAACTTATTCACCTTAGAAAAGAGGCAATTAGGAGGGGACCTTATTGCACTCTTCAAAATCATCAATGGGGACCACAATATTAGGAACAAACTGTTTAATCCCAAAACTGTATTGAGAACCCGGAGACACAACAAGAGGCTAGAAGAGAGGGGGTTCTATCGTAGAATTCGTAGGGTTTTTTTTTACTGTGAGAGTAGTGAAAGTTTGGGATTCCCTCCCACAGGTGGTGGTATCTGCCGATAACATTGATAAATTCAAGAAACTTCTGGATGATTTTTTTCTTCTTTCCCAGAATATACGGGGATATGGGAAAGCCAGATAAATACACACACACACTCACATACATAGATTGAACTGGATGGTCCTTGGTCTTTATTCAACCTTACATACTATGTTACTATGTATTTCATTTAGAAACCTGCTGCAGAAGAGGAGCTGAATCTGGGAAATTGTATTAAAGGCGGATCTACCTTTTAATCCACACGAGCTTGGGAAAGCGTTGGTTTCACCTTTCATTGTCAATATGAAGACAGGCTGAAGCATCTGCCTATGTGATGCTGCTCATCTCTATTGCTCCTCCAGATGGGGATGACAGAGCCCCTCCCCCCACCAGTGCATCCAGTGCTGGAATTATAGTACCGATACCAGACGATCTTCTGAAATATTCAATGTTGTATCTATATAAAATGAAGTATAAAAGCTAAAGATTGCCTGCAATTACAGACTACTTTTTATGGAAAAAGTGCCGCCCTTTCAATACTGACATGTGTGCCTTATTAAATTCCAATCTAAATAAAATTCATGATAGTGATGTCAAATGTAGCGCTGCATAAGAGCAAACAGTTAATATGTAAACACGGTACCTGACACTATAGATTCGGCCTACGCGTACCTCTTCCACTATGGTAACACCCTGAATTGCCATTTGGTCCACATACAGTATGTTATTACTGTGACACTTCTAGACAGGTCTTTAAATTATACATTGTATTATTGCCATTCAACATTCTTTGTATTACCTTCCAGCTGAAATGATATATTGAGTCACCAGCAGCTGTGTCTACACTGTCATAGCACTAAATATCAGCAAACATTGTCTAAATACAATAGGCATGTGTATTCATACTTGAATCTTGGTGAGCTTTGTGTATTTATTCCAGATCTGTGCAGTAATTCAGTGTGAAGTTTTGCCTCTGTGCAGGAGCTTCCTGTAATAAAGACAAGTCACTGCTGCTCTCTCTCCTTGTGCAGGGTGACTGGTCCTGTCTCCGCCCCTCTGTAGTTTTCTGCAGGCAGCCTGTGGTAGGTGGGGCCTGCCAGGTCACTCCCACAGCCCTGCTCTCTGCACAGACTATGTAAAGCACAGTCATGATATGACTGCTACGTATGCATAGTAATATCTGGGTTTGAATTGGCATTTGGTGAACACAAAGTGGATTTACATCCTTTGTGGCTATTGAGGAACATATTTAAATTAAAGTTTGTGTGTCTGGAGTCCTTAAAGTGACATTAAACGCTCAGATTTTTTACATAAAACAGTACTGTAATGTGTGCCTTACTGTAATCCATGGTTGTTTCCCTTCTCTTTGCTGCTCTTCCTTTTAAATCCTCATGTCTTCTCATGCTTGGGGAGAACTTCCCTTTGCAGACCCCCCTTGTCTCCGCCCACACCTCATGAGTCATGAGTCGGCAGCAGAGAGGAAGACAGAGCTCCTCCAACAGATCCTGCGCCTCTCTGTGCAGCCGCAGCACCCCCTCATATCTGCCTCCAAGGTCTCAGCATACTCCGGCAGTGGACTCCAGCCCTCCTCTGCTCCTCCTCCAGACCTGGCACTTTCTGCTTCCCAGCTCTACTCATGAGAATAATACAATTTTATGCCAGTTTAAAGGAGGGTCACACACTGCTGGTATAATCAACAAGAAACTTTATGGTTCTGTCTGAGTAGTCTCCAATAGAGTTTCTTGTGGTTGATACCAGCAGTGTGCGACCCTCCTTTTCAGACTTACATCATCTGCTGCAGGAGTGAGAGTGCGCTCCGTGCCAGTCTGCACCTGCCCTTCACAGACTGCGACGGTCACATACATACATTTATATAGCCTTACAAATTAAATTTTGCGATTACATAGTAGATACATTTATATAGTCTTAGTGATACAACCGGCCCTATGAGGGCAACCATAATGCTGATGCGGCCCGCGATGAAATTGAGTTTGACACCCCTGCTCTATGCCATGAATGATTATTTGCTCTTAGACTGCTGTCACCAGAACAGGAGCCCCAATTGAAGGATTTTCCCTCCTGTGACAACTCACAGAGAGGTTGGCCAACCTCCACATTGCTGTTTACTGTTAAGGAGAAATATGGAGCAGCGGCCACAATAATGGTCAAAAAGAAGAGCCATATACAGTAACTGCTATTGAAGTACATCTTTGTTCATCATCATAAGGTCATATGACATACACGGATCATGATCTGCGGTATCGTGTCTCTTATCGGTCCTTGTATGGTAGCCTGTAGTGTTCCTGTAAGTATTTGACGACTGGTCTGAGGTCTATAAGACAGACACAAAGTCTTCTATGGCATATGTGATGGTCCTGGTTTAGGATCTTCTGGGAAGTTTCAGAGGTTCTTCTACTATGTAGAGTAACTGCTGACTTAATCAGGGTGGACATAGATTGCAGATGGACAAATGGTTAGGGCCCTGACTGCTGACCCATATACCCTGTGTACCCGAAAATAAGACCTACCCCGAAAATAAGACCTAGTACTATTTTTGGGAATTGCTAAAATATAAGACCTACCCTGAAAATAAGACCTGGTTGTGACCATTCCCAGGGCCGGTGGTGGCATAAAGGGGAACTTGAAGAGCCGCGGTAGAGAATCAGCGGTGCCAACTAAGCCAGCGCTAGAGGAAGCGAGGAGGCAGCGGAGGGAGCGGAGCCGCATAAGCCGATGTCTCCTCTATAGCGCAGGCTGCTGTCACAGGTGGAGTGATACCAAATGTACTCCGCCTGTGAGGAATCGATAGTGAAAGTGCGCTTCGCTCATTCTGGCCAGCGATTGGTTACCAAATTACTCTTGGAAAGGTACGGCACCCCATTAATGCCCTGATCACCCTAATTTTGTACATGAATAAGTGTGGATTGTTGTACATTAAAAAAAAATAAGACCTACCCCAAAAATAAGACCTAGTGTGTTTTTTTTGAGCCAAAAAATATATAAGACAGCGTCTTATTTTCGGGGAAACACGGTATGTACCCTACAGCAAGGATGTCACCAGTCGCCAGGTGTTTATTGACATTGCATTGGCTACCACAGCTGCAGATACGAGATCTGTTGTCCCAGCACTTAAACAGTTTACTGATGAAGGTGTGATGTCCAGCAGCCAGCATCAGAGGGTAGACCAGCACCTGGATAACTCTCAGCACTAACCACCTGGCCCTACACAGGGTTATGTGATTATTATCAGGCCCCCTGTATTGTGCACTATGTCATTATGTTTAATATAATATCCACATAGAGAAGAAAAGAGGTAGGGTTGTATTTCAGGGACAGCAGCAAGATCATCATGCTATATGAACCATCTTTTGCCAACAGCTTTGCTCTTAATGCAAGCTAAGGCAGGGAGTTAGTTGTTCCTCACATGCCATGTCTGAAAAATACTGACTGTGTCTTCAAAGTTACCTACAGATCATCATATTTGGGTAAACTCTATGGTGAGCATGGTAATGTTGTTTATCCATAGCAGGTGTTGTGTGCTGCACCGCAATATTCTCATCCCTCTTCAATGCCCTTCAGCTTGAGGTTGTTCTGTTCTCCAAAACCAACAAATGCAATAGTACACCCAATATTCTGTCCACAAGGTACATGAACAGTTGAGATTAATAAGAAAAATAAAATCTGTCCCATCACCTCATTACCCAAATATTGTGGATATTTTCTTTCTACAATGCCTGGATGTATCAGTTTTGCTTGTAAGGTCCAATCAAAGAAATCTCTAGAAGACAGGGACAGCTATGAGAACACAACTGAAGTTTTGACTCTTACCCTCTCTGGTGTTGGGCTTTAAACAGTTACACTTATTTATGAATTTATTCTACAGAGGTTAATCATAATGGATGTTGGGAAAAAAGGGTTACATTTAACAATTGCCTCATCTCATGTACCCAAACCTGTCATATTCTTTCACATTATGTACCTGACAGAGCAGTACAAAAGCATGTGTTTAATTTTAAATTGTACATTCCTTTCAATGTTCTGTGACTTTTAAAGCTTGACAACTCAGAAGATCATGCTTGATGCAATGACTCATCAGTAAAATGTATGTATTGGTGTGTGTGCACACGCATGTTTGTGTGGGATGATATGGCCTCTGCTATAAAACATAAGGATATTCGAGTTTAAATATTTATTTATTACAGGTATTTATATACCGGTCGTAAGATACGTTTTTTAAAGTATAAATAAAAGGTAACTTTAATTTTTTAACATCTAACCCCAACTCCCCCCCCCCCCACCCTTGCTCTACCCATCCAATTTATGACTCCAGCACAGACATCAGATCAGAGGATAAACATATCCAAGCACAGTGCCAGGAGCTTGAATGCCCAATGAGTAGAAGGTCTGTGCAGCTCTGCACATATGTGAGTATAACGGAGAGATGGTCTCCTTGCAGACTTTGTTATATAAGAAAATCTGGGTAATGGTCTCAGTTAATAAAAGGTTTATACTTGCCTCTCCAATGGGTGAATTCTTTGCGATCCTATAGAATAAGGAGCATTGCTGCTGACACTTCAAGGTGTGTTAGATACCATGTATCCTGTCTGGTGCTCTAGGTCCTCCCACCAACTGTTACATTACTAGATGCCACAGCACTGGACACAGTAGTTATGCAGGAGCTGAAACCACGGTGCCGGGCGGGAGACACATTACCCAACGCACCTGGAAGTGATGGTTAACACCAGTGCTCATAGCTCTGCAGCAGAGTTAAAGTAGTATTACACTCTCAAACTTTTTTCCCCACAAGAAATACAGATCAAACACAAATACATTACCCATAAAAGTATTTCCTTAAATTTTTGCCCCCAAGCACTTACAGTCCTCATGTTTACAAATAATTGGCTCCAACTCTCTCAGCTCGGCTTCCCTGAACTTCCTGTCCAGTACAACATCAAAAGGGACAGAGCAGTCTGCAGCAGTTGTCCATCTACTAGCATGGAGAAGAGATGAGGGAAGAGCAGGGGAGGAGTGGAGTGGCTTGCCTTTGCTGTGCCACACAAGGCTGGCTCCATAGGACCCTGCAAGGGAAAGAAGCCACCTTGCCATAGGATATCAGAGCCAGTACTCAGGGGACCAGCTGATTCTGCAGGAAACTAAAACCTTTCAACATCAAGGAACAGCATCCATTGTAAGTGATTTAATCAGCATTTAAAATACAGTAGCTTAAAATACAGTAGCTTAATAACCTACTTTAAGAATTCCCTTGCTGTCTGCCGAAGACATCATATATAACCCTTTATTGCTGGGATAGGAGTGACAGGGTTGCTTTAAGTCTCATGTCACATAATCCAAAACTTGTTACCATTACAACATCATTGTTGCAAACGAGATAAATATGAAGCCCGTGACCTCGATGTGATTGCAGCATGTTCATATATAGTTTGAGCTACCTGCAGATTTTTAGATTGCTGTCTGTAAAAAGAGAAAACACATTTTGGCCTGGCAACACAGATCCATAGAGACCATTTCTCTGCAATAGAAATATCACTGGCTATAGACAACCGAGGATGATCAGATTGTGTCTCTGTGTCCAAAGATGTCTTCAGCCCAGCTTCACACACAGAAAAAAAGAAACTGTTGAGTATGAGGAACAATAAGGGCGACATACACAGACAACCCAAGCACGTATCTCAGGGGGAAACTTTTTTGGTGAAAGTTTTTATTCCCACTATTTCCTTTGAGATCTCTTGGCTGTTGCTGTCAGAAAGTGTCCATAGACATGAGTTTGTTGACATAATGGACGCCTGATGTTTGTAGCCACCAGAAGCTATGGCTTATTGTACAGGCGATGTAAAGCATCAAACTGTTCCTGGTCCCATGAGGTCGGATACCCAAGCATGGCTGCAGCTTTACCTTAGTATCCAGCTGCGTGTTCACATTTTGTCCCCATGTTCTTCTTCTTTCATGAGGTAGGCATGGAAGTGTATGTCCAGGCAAAACGTTTTTGAGTTTTGAGTAGCATAGGGAAGGGTTAGAACTCCTATCTGGATTTACAGCCATCCAGGGCTCCATTGGAGAACTTTCTTCTTACTTCTTGTCCTGCTGCTGATGGTTTCACCAGACAGGATTTTGGCCAAACTTTAGGCAAACCATGAAACATATAAGTGAAATATAAAATGGAACCTCTTTACCTGTCAAACTGAATATGTAATTCTGCTCGGTCAAAGAGATCAGTCAGTTCCCAGAACGCTTGGTAGACTACACTGCGGTTCAACTCTTTATTTTTGTTTTTCTCCTGGCAGTGGGCAGCCCTGGATGAAGCAAAGCAGCGTTGGCATGTTGACATCATTGCTGCTCTGACTCTATACACTGTGAGTGCAGTGATCTGCAGGTTGGGCCATGATGCCCTGCACTTACAGTCTTTCCTCAGTCTTCAAGGTTGAGTGACCCCAGATGCCATTCAAATCCAAAAGATTGGCAACATCTTGTGGTGAAAAAGCAACACTGCGGGAGGCAGCTCTTGATCAAAGATGAGCACTACAGCAACACACACTGGGTTTAACAAATCGTATTCATTGAGATAACGTTAAAAGTGCTTTTTCTTTTTCAAACTGAGCACAAATAAGATGAAGACATTGATAGGCAGAGGTTACCTTGAGCTAAAACTGCAAATCATTGACAAACGCAGAGCTATAGATAGCTAAAGGTATATGCAAATCCTAAATTTTCCTATAAATGGTGAACCTGCCTACTGGGCCTCCTGGTTGGTTAGTGGGGCCATCCATCATACCCAGGGGCCAAGATAGACTTTTAAAAGACATATAGATATTAGCATATGACTCACATGCCTCAATCTTTGGACCTTTGGGTTGTTTACACATTCAGATTGAAAAAAAAGGCATCCTCTGCTTACAGTATGTGGTTCTTAAAGCCTTTCCAAGCACTTCCTGTCTACATTCACTAATTCCAGCATTAGTTGCACATCATTGCCTCGGGCTGGCTTCCTGTAAGTGACATTGGTGGACCATGCCTACACAATATGTGGTCATGTGTGACAATGGGACAACGTGGAAGCACAGTTGGGAGACAGTTGTCACCCCATAACAGGATGAACCTGAACAAGGATCTTCATGGGAAGATCATGACATTATTTAAATGAAAGCTGAAGATTAAAAAAAAAAAAAAAATGAAAACAACTTTTGGAATTACATTAAAACGTAAGGGTGTCTATGGTCCAAAAACGAGACATAAATAAGTATTTCTATCATGAATTTCCATACATTCTGGCCCACTCCCAATGACCATATCAATCTAGAAGTTTGCAAGCTTACTTATTGAAGATGCCAATAGTATGTTCTTTCTCACTGATCTTACACAATTTCACTCCCTGTGAATACGCACATCCTTGTGTCACAACTCTCGCAGAGCCTGGTTTCTGAACTACAAATGAAACCCTGAACAATGTAACATTATTATTACTTGCTGGAAGCATTGCATGATTGGATATGTAGTCTTGAGAAATGGAGATTGCATCACATCAAGTGGCACAGAAAGAGACGCAAAGCACACTGGGAATCCAGGATGTTGTTAAAAGTGATGGGCACAGGGAAGGCAGCACTTACTACATAAAAGGGATTTTGCATGATCAAATAACAATTCTAGTATGTATTCCTGTTACAATGCTGATGTTATAACAGAATAGTATATACTGGGCCTTTACAACTCCTTGACATGATAATATGAGAGTATTTTAGTGATTGGATTTAGATCTACTTTATTGAAATGCTCTGTATTGCGCAGATTTGTGACGTGCTTACTTTAAAGTGTTGAATGTTTGAAGGTTCTGTATGAGATATGAGGGGATCTGTTTAGACCAGCCTTTCTCAACCAGGGTGCTGTGGTACCCACGCGTGCCTTCTGGCTTCCTCTGGGGGGCCTCAAAAATTTCCCACTGTCATACCATGTGCAATAGGGAGGCTTTTGATGTGAAACGGGGGTGTAATGTTAAGAGGACACTGATGTGAAAGGGGAGTTGTAATGTTAAGGGAACGCTGATGTGAAGGGGGGGCTTTTGATGTGAAAGGGGGGGGTTCTAATGTTAAGGGGACTCTGCTGTGAAGGGGGCTCTTGATGTGAAAGGGGGTGTAATGTTAAGGGGACTCTGATGTGAAGGGGGGGCTCTGATGTAATGGGGACTCTGATGTGAAGGGGAGGCTGTGATGTAAAGGGGACTCTGATGTGAAGGGGGGGCTGTTATGTAAAGGGGACTCTGATGTGAAGGGTGATCACACTTTTTTTGTGTTTTTTTGTCGGAGGGTCCCCCCTTCTTACAATCTATACCAGACCCATATCTTTTGTTTTTTTTTATAGATTTTAGAGGGACCACGTAATTCTTTATGGTTTTTACATTTTAGGCTGGGTGCCTTGGTTTGCATACTTTTAAAGGACGCTGTGACTGCAAATGGTTGAGAAACACTGGTTTAGACTTTGCACTAGACCTGTGTGGCTTTTATTTAGGGCTGTTTAGTGCAAATGATAACAAGAAAATTCAGATAAAATTATATTTATAATAATTATTATTATATAACGCATGTATGGATATATGTGTTGTGTGTTCTTGCATGTTCTTGATGTATATGTGTGTATGTCCCCACAAGTATTCTTATATGTTCTAATAAAACTACACACACTCTTCGATAAAAAATGAACAGGCCAATACCTTTCTGTCATTTTCATTACTGTGAATACATTTAGGTTGTGAGCATGACAGCATTTCTCCAATGTTCAGAGACAATGCTGGAAAAAAGAATGAATATGTAATAAAAAGCTGTGGGCCTGGTTTCTGTGTATTTAATTACCATTGTGTTTCAGCCAGCGCTGTTGTCTGCTCACCTCCCTCTTACAAAGAAAATATGTCCCATTGAACAGATTGGTTAATACTCTCTAGGGCAACAGATGTCTACTGGAGCTGCAGGAGACCGGCAACTGGTGGCCTGCCCATCTCCTGAAAACTTTCAATAGCCTAATGCATATGTTCAAATAATAGGGCATGTGGCAAGGGTGAGGCCTTTAATTTAACCCTTTCGTGCACCTGCCCCCCTACAAGTCCAGCTCCACAAAGACCCTCTTGAGTGAGGCGTGCCGCCTAAGCGCAGAATAGAGAGCAGGTCTTTACAATAGATATCACATACAGACCCCCTGCCCCTCAACCGCCTTCTACAACCCCCTCACAACATACAGTATACATGGCTACCTACAGACTTTATGCACAGCTGGACACAGAGCACAAGTCAGGAACTTGCAGCCTGCACACAGCATCCACAGCACTCATTTCCATAGTTTAGTGTGGATTTTTTGGTGTATTTTTTTGGGAACAAACAATATCTGTACATAGAGACACGTATGTATAAAATAAATACTTCTGGCTCTATTCCACATAACATCTCTGTTATAGATAACATGACACGTAAGAAGTACAATTGTCTAAAAAACATTTCAGCCAATAATAGAGGAACAATTGTAAAAAAAATGAAGCAAAGTTGATTTGTTTTCTACAGCAACAATGTCCTTGAGGATGAAAGATCAAACCAGACATCTCACACTACAGAAGGAACATTATCTCCAAAGATTCTGCACAACGGTTGAGCAACCGGATTTCTTGTTACAATGGAATGAGAGATCAAATCAGGGTGCTGGAGGGGCGACATCTCGTTTTATTTTGCAGCAGTTCATAGTTACAAGTCCATTGACTAAAATCAATAGGAAATAGAAATCCTCCATGTACAGAACCTTATGCCAACAGTCCCCCACAGTTGGTCCAGAGGAAGGCAAAAAAAAACAAACACCTTATGGTTCAATTGTCTCCATCAATTCTTCTTGAACCCCTATGGCAATTACATTCCCTGGAATTAAGCAGGATGTTTATTCTGCCCAAAGAGCTGACAATCAAAGCATGGACTTACAGACTCTTACACCCCTTCAGATTTACCCTCTGCAGCATCTGTGCCTGCTATCTGTATCCGCTGCCAGCATGCCACATCTGGAGAGCACAGTCCTTGTACAGCGTCACCAAAAACAACCTTGTGCCAGATAAGAAGAAACACTGTCACTGGGTCCTTTCAGCTGCAGCAACCCCCTGTACAGCAAAACACCTGCTCTATGTGCTGCATCTCATCTCTATGTACAGGTTACATACAGCACACAATGCAAAATAAACAGTGCAACAATGTAGCAAGTTCAGTGTAATGCACACAGCAAAGGCAGCCATCACAGCCACAGGAAGCTGTACTTACTTTAGCTGGGGAACACACAGACATTGGCTTCTTTGGAGCAGTTTGTAGCAGCAAAGTCCTTAACACAAGCTGCAGGCTGCCAGGCAGGGTGAACAATAAAGAGTGGGACAGATGGGAGAGCAGTGTCTGTGCTGAACCTATTACCCAGCAAGACAGGCAGCCAATGGCAGAGCAGCAGGCTCACAATGACTGGGGCCAGGCAGATGCAAAGCTTCCCCCAGCACAGTGTCAGCTCCTCCAGCTCAATGTGTTCCCAGGGTCTGCCCCGGGCAGCATGTGCATTAACAAGGGGCGTGCTTCAACAATGGCCCATACAAAGGAGGCAGCAAGGCAGCTGCTGGGTGAGAGCCCAAGTCATTAGCAAGCGAGCTGCCAACAAAAAGCACCTGGCTCTGCACAGACCTCACGTTCTGCCATTGTTTCTGCCTGCTCAAGACAAAGGATGGAGATGATTTGGTGGCAAAAGTTTTATTGCTGGCTGATGATGGGGTTACAGCTTGCACAGGGCAGCCAGGGGGTTCTGATGGGTTCCAGAGGCACTCTTCTGATCATAGGCTGCTTGTTCTAGATCACTGCTGCTGGCTGCAGACCTGACACTCTGCTGATTTGTTTATTTCATTTTCAGGGATGCTTGTCAATAGGTAGGAGAAAATTATCTGGATTGATCCTGGCAGGAGGAAGAGAAGGATTGCATGACACAGCCATTTATGTCCAAGGCTAGGGATCTCAAGGGACATATATTGCAAGGATGTCAGGCTTGTCTCTGGGAATGCCCTCATTTTTAGGACTACCTATATCCCCAAACCCTTATCACCTTATCCTAAAATTAATACTTATCCTTTAAAAGAGAGCTATAGCCAAACCCTTTTTCTGGGGGTGGGAGGCTTTAGTCCTTTTTTGGGTCAAAGGAGTACATTTACTAATATACTCCTGTGATTAGGGATGCACTGATAGCGATACTAGTATTGGTGCCGATATCGAGTATTTGGGCGATTACTCGGCCAAATGCTCCCGATACTTATCCCGATACCAGAACTTCTGGTATCAGGAAGCTGGGCGGCAAGGCATTACATGCTGACCGGCTTCCTGATTGGCTGGGAAGCCAGCTCCACGCTCCCTCGTCACTTGGTGGAAGCCGAGCCGCGCGGCTTCCTTAATGGGACTTCCAGATACTGAACAACCAGCTACTGCCCACTATTTACTGACCACACCATGCTGAAGCAAGGACAAATCCCAACAGTATCGTGTCGGCATCCACCCCATTGCCTGATTGACAGCTGGCTCTACCTCTCTAGAGCCACAGCCAGCTGTGCCCGCCCCCTCCAGCTGTCTGTTCCTCCAATAAGCACTGGAGCAATAGAGAGAGGGGAGGGGGGAATCCCTCTGACAGTGACCGCTCTCTGCAGGGAGAAGACCATGAGCGTACTCATCGCTCAGCTCTCAGTATATAGAGCCGGCATGCTGACATGTCGCCTCTAAGTATTGGGAAGAGCACATTTTACTCTCCCAATACTTCCCCTTTAAAGTTGAGCTCTGATATAAGAACATAATGTCTTATTACAATAGGCATGTGTATTTCTTTTAGAATGTTGGTATATTTTATGTATTTTTTACAGTTTGTACAGAAATCCAGTGTAAAACGTTGCCTCTGTCCAGGAGCCCTCTGTAATAAGGACCGGTCACCGCTCCTCTGTCTCCTTATGCAGGATGCCTGGTCTTGTTTCTGCCCCTCCTATAGTTTTTAGCAGGCAGCTTGTATTGGGTGGAGCCTGCGGGACTCCTCCCACAACTCTGCTGTCTGCACATGCTATATACAGCACAGTGATGATGTCAATGCTCCATTTACAAGGTAATATCTGGGTTTTGCAAAGGCATTTTTGAGCCCACTAAGTGGAATTTTATCCTTTGTGACTATTGGAGACTAAAGTTAAACAAAAGGTTTTGTGTCGGAGTTTAGCTTTAAATTCAAAACTTTTTTTCACTTTAGCTAGAGTTTGGAATGATTGAAGCTGCACTCCTGGGAGAAGAAAAAGCCTCCCTGGG
This sequence comes from Nanorana parkeri, assembly GCF_000935625.1. Lineage (NCBI taxonomy): Eukaryota > Metazoa > Chordata > Amphibia > Anura > Dicroglossidae > Nanorana > Nanorana parkeri. The sequence continues at coordinate 450,627 of NW_017306497.1, forward strand.
GGCCCCTCTGCTTTGCAAGGGTTAAATGTATGTTTAAGATACCATTAGGTATTTAGGATACCATTAAAAAAGGACTTTTCTTTTTCCTAATCCCACACTCCATGCTGTGCGGCCAGGTCTCACAGCTCCTTCCCTTAAGCTCACACCACACACATTACAATCTGATTGTACAATCGCCTTTTAATCTACCGACAACATTGTAGTGCAAGGGTCTGCCTGATTGGATACAGGTTGACTGGATTAGGTAGTTTTGGTAAATCTAAAGTTGATTGTATAACGATTGTAATGTTTATTGGTACCCTAAGGAGCTCTGGCAGTCAAAGTCACTCTGACGTTGTCAAGTAGAATGGTCATTGTATGTGAGGACACAGAGGGACTGCCCTGAACCCAGATCATCAGGGAGAAAAGAAGCGTGCAGGCTGCTAGGGGAGCGGGATCTGGTAAATAAAAGTACTTTTTCCTGGTACCCTAGGCAGAAAGATGAATTTAACCCTTGCAGTACAGAGGGGGACCCACTTCAAGGTAGGATTTTACTTTTCATTGTAGAGACGTCCTGTTGACACAACAAGCGGTAAGAGGAAAATCTGCTCTTCTACAGCTGTCACTGGAACAAGTGTCCCCATTAAAAGAGAGTCTCTCTATTCCTTTATATTCCTCTTACGGTGACAACTCAACATTTTGGATTTCCCCCTCACATTTAGTCGCAGTGACAATGATCATAAGGACAAATAGGGTAAATCTCCCTAACATGCATATAAACAGTAATTCAAATTCAAAGGTTCAAACACTTCTCTGAAAACAGAGCTCTGGGTAAAGTTTGTATTGACTCTTGCAGTGGGGCTATCCCCACACTGCAAGGGTTAAGTGCTCATTTTTGTCTAGGTTCAAAAATAAAAAAAAGTTATACTTAACCGATCTTTGGAGACGGCTTGCTCTTAGACCTGTCCCTGGAACCCCTCTCCCCCTCCCCTGCAGCAGTCTAAGTCCTTGAGTCATCATGTTCTACACACTGTGTATAGGACGAGAGGATGCCAATAGACATACCATCGAGTATGGAGGAGGAGATAGGCTGGAGGATCGCTATCACAGCCAGACGTCTCAGAGGGGGGGGGCTTTGTTATTTTTGAGCCTAGACAAAAACAGTGCGGGGTAGCCCTACTCCAAGGGTTAATAAAAATGTTACCCGTAGTTCTGTTGTCAAGCCCGTGTCAACAAACTTTTGTTTCTTAAAATAGGGTTTGCAGTATCATACTATGGGAGTGAAAAAACCCGCTTGAAGCAAGTCAGAGAGGAAGTTACCTGCAGGTCAAATGCGCTTGTCACTTGTCAGTGAATTCTGAATGATCTCAGAAGTGTATCAAACTGAGGTCATCAAACACAAGCCCAAAGTTCGGAAACAAATAGAATCAAAGAGGTTGTCTCTGCTTACTAGCTCTGGATAGGTAGCGCCAATACTCCAGGATTCTCTCAAAGAATACCAGGAAGACTGAAAAAAGTGTATCAACAAAGATGGGCATCAAACGAAACGCGTATCAGAGTCCATACAAAGCTTACTGTTCACAATTCGATCCAAGTTGACAAAACAGCCAAAACGTTTCAGGGGCAAAACACATCCCGCTTTCTCAGGGGCTACAAAATAAATATAAAACTACATGAAATAAAATAAAATTATTTTTATAATTAGTTTTAGACCGAGACCTCTGCGTAAGAAGCCTCAATTATATATACCTCCCTGAAGACCTGTGGAAGTGGAAGGGGGATCCGGGTACTTCCCATTCTATGAAAGACTGAAACAATATCTGTTACAATGTCTCAAAACGCTCTAATGTTCTGGTTCTTGAGAATTCATATAAAGTTATATGTCGTTGGTATCTCACCTTTTCTCGCATTGCAAAATGTATAACCTTATAACCAGTCCTGCTTTCAGGAATGTTCACATCAGGGTACAATGTATCCTAAATGGTGGACATACCCAAAGGGCAAAGACTATGTATACGTTTTTATCATTTAATTAGAACTCTGTTACACGGAAATCTGCACAAGGATCCATGGGAGGCCTTACTGTATATAAACCATTTGCTGTCTTTAATAAAACCAAAGAAAAAACGGTATCCTTCATATTTGGATCTACCAAGCCAACAATATTGAGGGTGTGGCAGCGTTCTCACTCAACTATCATGAAGTGCTCCAAAGGGTGACGGGTATGATGATCATTGAAAAGATGACTGCTATTTTACATGACTCCCTTAATACATTTTTAAAAGTATAGTCACCTTGGATAGAATATGCATCTCCAAAGGGAATTTATGATCCACTATTGACCCTTTAGGACAGTCATAGCGGTTGGGACCTTAATGCAGAGGGGGTAGGTGGAAACTTTAACCTTACTCCCTCTTCACCCCTTTTTTTCCCCTCTCTACTCTTTGCCGGGAAAATCCTCTTTCTTCACCTAACTATTCTCTCTTTATTATTCTCTATTATTTTCTTTATTATGGACCATGTTACTCAATGCCATTTGTTATATTTTGGTTCTTAAATTGGACTATGATACTCCCTTTATACCCTTGCCCTGGTTGTTGCATATACTGTAGACCTCTATCACCAGTGTACTTGTTTCATTAAGTGACCTTTCTTTCAATATTATTACCATTTGTTATTAATTCTTGTTAAAGGAGAACTATGAGGTCAGTGCTTTTCACTCCCCTCATAGTTCTAGCCAACCTGTGACAATGAGATTGTCACAGGTCGGCTCAGTAGATCGGGAGGTGAGCGAACACATACCGGCGTTCGCTCACCTCTCGATCCTGTCACGGCTCTCTGCCGTGACAGGGGGAGGGGCTGAATTCCCCTC
>NW_017306497.1:453803-454470 GCF_000935625.1 Nanorana parkeri
ATCCGCTTCAGCTGCGGCGTATCAGTATACCGCGAGCAGTAGCTCGCGGTATACTGCGGTGTCTCAGTATACCGCGAGCTACAGCCCGTTACACTAAGGAGAACTATGGGGAAAAGCCTTAACCCCATAGTTCTCCTTTAAGGAAAATACGGTCTACTGTGTTTTTTCTCACAAGGACATCCCAGAGATGTGTCCCAAAATATCATATTCAAGTTGCCTTCAGTGTAAGTAACTGATTTGTGCATTTCTAAGGGATGTAATGGAGTTTGTAAAATTCTGGGCTGATACAAATCGGCTGTCTATTTTGTTTCCAAATATTATCCAAAACATTTGTATTGTAGGCAGATTTCATTTCAGGTGAATAGTGAGGCCACAGGTAACTTCTAAGCCCCTATTTACACCAGCTGCGAATTTGGGCAGGTAATTCAATGTGTGAAAAATATGTGTCATGCTTGCGGTGCCGTTACTTGCGAATGGCACCCCAAATGCAGCAAGCAAGAGGAGAGAAGCTAGCAGCTTAGACTGCTGCATAACATTCTTAGCTGTGTCTGTATCTCGTAGGGCAGCACATTGAAATGAAAGGGTTGTCCTAAGCTTACGCGAGGCAAATAGGGTAAAAAAAAACGGCTTGGGGGGGGGGGGGGGGGAAAAGCCCAAAAAAAATTTA
>NW_017306497.1:455814-456677 GCF_000935625.1 Nanorana parkeri
GGGGGGGGGGGCTAAGACCTACAAGAAGTTCTAACCTTTCATCATGTTTAGACTTGATTCAATAAATATTTCTTATGTTCCATGTTTACTGAATTGTTATTATCAGAAACTCACAGATTATCATTTCAGACCATGAAATGCTTTTATTGCAGGTTGATCTTACCCTGAGTACTTTACATTATAGATTAGGGCATTAGCATATGTCTGTAACATAAGTGTTGTTTAAAATCTGTAGGATGAAGTTTGGTATAATTTCCTTTGTTTAGTCGCTGTTCGGCAGCTGAAATGTCAGGTTATATTTACAGATCAGCCAGTGATGTGCAGCCTGAAACAGCTGTGAACAATAGGGAATTGTGCAAAATGTTCCAGTGGGTGCAATGCAGCTCTGGACAGTGACATTCTTGTAGGATTGCATTGCAAATACATGGCTATTGTTACAATCCCTCCTTGTGGTATATCTCAGCATCTTTACCGGTGCAACATATACACATACATAGATAATATGACACCGGCCAGGTGATAAAATACATAAGTCATATCCCTTAACCTGACATATAGCACCCATGTGTACAGGCAGCAATGTGACCCAAAACATTCAGTCTCAATTATAAGGAGTGTGTGCACCAAATGGAGGTTTGTTGTTCATTGAACTTCTGCATGCTGTTCAGTAATAAGGGCGCAGACTGAACTATCATCACCCAAGTTCAACTTCCTACTCTCTTCTCTTTCTCTCACTTTTCACAACTTTCACTCATTCAAGTTACCATCTCTTTTTCTTATGTCATCTCTCTCACCCCTTTTCCACTCTTTCCTTCTCTCTCTCTCTCTCTCTCTCTCTCTCTCTCTCTCTCTCTCTCTCTCTC
>NW_017306497.1:457238-488864 GCF_000935625.1 Nanorana parkeri
CTCTCTCTCTCTCTCTCTCTCTCTCTCTCTCTCTCTCTCTCTCTCTCTCAAATCAGCAAATCAGATAAAAGAAAAGGAGATTGGGATTCTTGTTTAAATAGTCTATCAATATTAAAGATAAAAGCTGTTTGGTTGATATTGGCAACAATGACATTTCTCTTTCCATGGTTATTGAATCAGCCCCTCTGACATTTTCCTGGTCTCCTCTCATTTTCTTTTTGTCTCTCATTTTCCTCATTCTTTGCTTGACTCTTACTTCTCCCCATCCAACTTGCCCACTTTATCTGTATCCCATTCTCATTATTTGGCTGTCTGCTCCCCCTCTCACTATCCATTCTCTTACAGTCTCCTCTCCCATACTTGAACAATCCTCTCTCTTGCACTCTCATAGTGCCCACTCTTGCACTCTCATTCTCCTCTCTCCTCTCTTGCACTCTCTCGCATTCTCCTCTCTCCTCTCTTGCACTCTCCCAGTCTCCACTCTTGCACACTGACAATCACTTCTCTTGTACTCGTCTCTCACAGTCTCCTCTCTCATAGTCCCCTCTCTTGCACTCTGACAGTTTCCTTTCTTGCATTCTCCTATCTAACAGTCCCCTCTCTTGCCCTTTAACATTTCCCTCTCTCCTCTCTCACAGTTCCCTCTCTACGTTCTCACAGTCCTCTCTCTCCTCTCTTACACTCCAACACCCACTTCTCTTCCACTTTCACTTTCTGCTATTTCCTCTGTCACAGTCACCCTCTCTCCTTTCTCATTGTCCCCTCTCTGACTCTCTCACAGTCCTCTCTCTTCCCTCTTCCACTCTCGCAGTCCCCTCTCTTTTCTCTTGTACTCTCACAGTCCCCTCTTCTCTTGCACTCTCACAACCCTCTCTCTTACACTCTCACAGTCCTCTCTCTTGCATTTTCATAGTCCCCTCTCTTTTCTCTTGCACTCTCACAATCCCCTCTTTTCTCTTGCACTCTCACAGTCCCCTCTCTTCTCACAATCCCCTCTTTTCTCTTGAACTCTCACAGTCCCCTCTTGAACTATTGAAGTCCCCTCTCTTGAACTCTTGAAATCCCCTCTCTTACACTCTCACAGTCCCCCCTCTTCTCTCGTATACTCTCACAGTCCCCTCTCTTCTCTCTTGCACTCTCACAGCCCCCTTTCTTCTCTGACAGTGTCCCCTTATATCTCTTACCCTCTCTCTCGTTTCTACCTACTTCACATGTATGTGTACATATCTTTTTGATGCAATATTATCTTAGGTCTGGTCCTCAAATTAACATATATGTGCAGGATAAAATGCAGAAATGATGTTCCAGCCTGAATTGGAGTTTTAGTTCCAATAGTTTGTCCAGGCATTAAAATGCCTTTAATGTATTAGCACATTTATGTACAACCCGATATACTTTTATGACTGTTAGTAGTGTGTATGGGCTCCAGTATAACTGCAGATGATTCAGTTCACATTGTCCGATAGTCTTATGAGCACAAATCAAGCTATTTCTGTACAGGAAGAGTTCAGCAGCAGCGGTAAAGAAGAGGCTGCATCAGGGGATGGCTGAACACTGCCTAAAATAGCAACACAGTAGATAATTCAAAACCATTCCCAGCTAAATAAATCTATATGTAAAATCATTCTAAACCAGGTAGGGGAACTCGAGTCAAAAAAGAAAAACCTCTTTCTGCAAGATATCTATATTTTATCTGCAACATATCTTTATTTTCAGCGCAATTCTTTGTTTCCTTTAGTGTCCCTCATGTCCTAGAATGTGTTTGGAAGTGCTACAACTAAAAATGATGAAGTTAAACAGTCTCGACCCCATATCCTGATATCTGACTGAACTCTGTGAGCTGCCTGCAAAACATATCCACTCCCTCCATGCCTGAAGTATGAAAGTAGCATTGCTCCTGACATACAAACACACTGGCTGCCTATTTGATTTGCTGTCATTTAGGGCAGGTTCACACAAACCCCTCAGTGTTTTAGCATGCAGGCTAGATTATTGTGACAGTATATCACACACTGCCGGAACTTTTGAAATTTTTCTCCTTATCGGTAGCATACAATATGCTGAATACATTATATTCAGGTCCCCGTACAGCAGTGCAGCGTTGTTTCCACATTCTTTATTATTTCCAGGTAATAGGTGATTTCTAAAATAGCTACATCACATAAAATCCAAAATATGTGCTGTGTGACCCGGTCCCTAAAATGCATATAAGTTTGAAGCCAAACGCCATAAAACTTAACTTCTGGGCACTGCGGGAAGTGAGGGATGAGCTCCAGTCGCATCACCCTCATCTCCTCACTACCTACCATTCACAAAATGCCTTGTATTTGTTTCCAAAGAATAATGATTGCAGGAGCAGAGGAGGGAGGCTTGCATGTGAAATAATATTCTCCAATCACAGAATGTCCTGTATTTGTTTCCAAAGAATAATGATTGCAGGAGCAGAGGTGGGGGCTGGAATGTGAAATCATCTCCTCCAATCACAGAATGTCCTGTACTTGTTTCCAAAGAATAATGATTGCAGGAGCAGAGGGGGCGGGCATGTGAAATCATCTTCTCCTATCACAGAATGCCTTGTATATGTTTCCAAAGAGTAATGATTGCAGGAGCAGAGGTGGGGGCGTGCATGTGAGACCATCTCCTCCAATCACAAAATGCCTTGTATTTGTTTCCAAAGAATAATAATTGCAGGAGCAGAGGAGGGGGCGTGCATGCAAAATAATCTCTTCCAATACAGAATGTCCTGTATTTGTTTCCAAAGAATAATGTTTGCAGGAGCAGAGGTGGGGGCGTGCATGTGAAATCATCTCCTCCAATCACAGAATGTCCTGTATTTGTTTCCAAAGAGTAATGATTGCAGGAGCAGAGGAGGGGGCGTGCATGCAAAATCATCTCCTCCAATCACAGAATGCCTTGTATTTGTTTCTAAAGAATAATGATTGCGGGAGCAGAGGTAAGGGCTGGAATGTGAAATCATCTCCTCCAATACAGAATGCTTGTATTTGTTTCCAAAGAATAATGATTGCAGGAGCAGCGGAGGGGGCGTGCATGTGAAATCATCTCCTCTAATCACAGAATGCCTTGTATATGTTTCCAAAGAGTAATGATTGCAGGAGCAGAGGTGGGGGCTGGAATGTGAAATCATCCCCTCCAATCACAGAATGTCCTGTACTTGTTTCCAAATAATAATGATTGCAGGAGCAGAGGAGGGGGCGGGCATGTGAAATCATCTCCTCCAATCACAGAATGCCTTGTATTTGTTTCCAAAGAATAATGATTGCAGGAGCAGAGGAGGGGGCGGGCATGTGAAATCATCTCCTCCAATCACAGAATGCCTTGTATTTGTTTCCAAAGAATAATGATTGCAGGAGCAGAGGAGGGGGCGGCAATGTGAAATCATCTCCTCCAATCACAGAATGTCCTGTACTTGTTTCCAAAGAATAATGATTGCAGGAGCAGCGGAGGGGGTGGCAATGTGAAATCATCTCCTCCAATCACAGAATGTCCTGTACTTGTTTCCAAAGAATAATGATTGCAGGAGCAGAGGAGGGGGCGGCAATGTGAAATCATCTCCTCCAATCACAGAATGCCCTGAGAAAATACAAGGCATTTAGTGAATGGGCAAGTAGCGAGGAAGGGGAAGGATGTGGCCAGAGCTCTTCACTGCTAGAGTTGCATCCCTCACTCCCCCAGTGCCCGGTAGACGAGTGTTATATGTAGGATCCAGCATGCTGCTAGGTAAGGTTTTCATACATTGTAGCAGCCACACACACACACCATACCGCTTTATATTGATAATTTACACACTCATCATTCTTTTCCTGGTGTTTTGCTTCAAAGTATATTTAACTTTTTTAGGTTTAGGATAGAGTAAAAACATTATTTTTTACTCTGTGTCTTGTTGGGGAGATTTCCCTTCATGTCCTATCCCAGAGACACCAGAAAGTAATCTCTCCAAAGTGAGGGGAACTCCTCTCCTCTTTCATTGGAACAGGTGTCCCCAGTAAAGGATCTTCCCATGTTCAGGTGACAGCTCTAACATTTTGGATTTCCCATTTCTTTCTCTCGGAAGGGCTCTTGAGAGCAGTACTGAGGCAGCCTGCTATAATGTTTTCAGGAAGTGATGTACAGCTCCCTGCAGGCCCCTCATACCAGCCATGATATGCCTGCATTGCTAAAAGAAGCACAGAGACCCGGTGATGATGTCATTGGGTCTGAAATAAGATATGAAATGAAAATGGAAAGCATGTTAATGAGGGGGTAAAGGAGGAACCAAGAAAGGCAAAATATAAGCAGATTAAACTTCAGCTTAAAAATGGTTCTTTGGCAAATACTTGGACAATATGGTTCCGTTTTGTTGGGCTTTATACCTTCCGCTGAGAAAGTTACTAATGGCTTTTTCATTGTTTTCTATAATAACTTTTTCATGCTCTGGATCCATCACCTAGGACAAAGAATGAGAAAATTGCTGTACCTTGCTAGCATTTCTACTTATATATAATTATATTCTGTTATTAGCTTTTTTCATACAGATGAATGGATGAATTCTAAGGAATCTTCTGAAGTGGGTCTTCAGGTTGTCAGTGCATCTTATTTAAATTGTGGCCACAGACTTCATATTGTTCACTTCTGAGCCTGCTTTCTGAGCTGATTGCAGTAGACTCTCACTACCATTCATCTCAGGGCATGATTTTTTTTTCTCAGGATGGAAGAAAGACGGGCGTCTGTCACTAAAGACCCTTAAAACTGTGGAAAGTATATACAGGAACCTTTCCTTGCTGTCCTTCATGGGAACATACAGATTAAGATACATGTTGAACCTCGTGCTGGTGACATTCTTCAACTATCTGCATGTGGCGGCGCCATCCGCCGTCATTTCGAGCAGCCACTGGTATATCCACATGGGAATCCCGGTAAGGTGTGCAGCAAGGATCCTTTTACTCAGTTGCCAAGGAGCCAGCATTCTGCAGAGAAGGACCCCTGTTCTGCGTTGTGGAAGCAGTGGTCTCTCTGCTGAGATCTCACACTTTCCTTGCTAAGACAGACCTTTAGCTCTCCAATCAGCAGGGAGTGTGAGTTTTGCTGATTGCACAACTATCACTCTAACTCAGTAAGCCCATAATAAGGTTGGTCCTTGGTCATCTGAACATTGCCAAGTCACAGCCTATACTGTAAGGTCTTTACAGTACTCCTCTTAAGAGCCCTTAGCCATGATGCAAGCCGTGGGTTGGCTCTTGGGAGGAGTTATGTAAAAATCAAAATGTCTTGATGGTAGTCTTGAGGATTGCACATGTCAAAGCACACTTCCTTTGCATGCACATCACCCTAGGTAATGCACACATGTAATGATGAGCCTTCATGATTGAAAGAACTGAAATACAATGAATGAAAGTGGCAGGTCAGGAACAGTCATGCTGGGAAGGAAAGGACTATATGGGTTGGACTCGATGGACGTATGTCTTTATTCAACCCCAAATACTATGTAACAATGTAACTATGACTAGATGATGTGAGATGACCTCCAGCCAGGAAATGAGGCTAACTTGCTACAGCATCTAATGCACACAGTAAGAAGCTCACAGTGTGCAATGAAATCACAGAAAGCTATTTCAGTACAGGAGAAGAGCCGGTAGAACTGTGCAAGACTGGAGGGAAGGCTGGAGTCCATCTTTAACCATGTAGTTATCGCTTAATCTGACCATATCAAGTTGATCATAATATGTCAAAAGGGACCTTATTTACTGTGCTGTATATAACTCTGCTAAGGGTTTCTTCTTGCCCAGTTGCTATTGTCTCTCTGTATCTCAGTTGTGATTGACATATCATCATTTAGAAGAGACAATGTAACCGCTTTATTGGAACCCATATGAACTGATCACCACTTCATAAATATAATTTCCTATATGTGATGTCACTATATTCTTAGAGGCCACAATTCAATTCTTAGAGATCCCCAGCAGGCAGCATTAAAAGGATCAAGGCGTACACTAATCTGTTCTGGGGGCTCGGTGAAGTCCAAAGCCTTGATTCCTCTGCCTGCACATTTCACACACAGAAATTGCCCCCATTTAGGAGCAGAAAGCAGAAATCTAGAGGATGTGTATGATCAGAGAGGCTGGAGGGAGCGAGCGACAGGAACACCAGGCGGTCTGATCTGTAGCACCGGATTAGGCGTCTTTGCACACAGAAAATAAAAGGCCGCGATCCTAAAAAGCTAATCAGTGCCCGCTGTGACATTCAGCTCAGATTAGTCACTCACATCAGATAATGGTAAGCGCATTAAAACATCTGTAAGAGAGATACAGAGCATGGCAGGATCACCCCGTCACATCCAGTGACTTCTTCACAGTGAAAAACACAAGACCAAGACAAGACGAGAACATTTATTGACGGCCTCTGCCGCATCACTTACAGTCTTATACGAGAATCATTCCCTAGCATACACATTAAGCTTCATTTATAACATTATATGAACCAGGTGGATGTTGTTCACATGGCACTAGTGCCCCTTTATGGCGCTGACGTGTATAAGAATTTATTGTACTCAGCAGCACCATCTAGGGGCACTAGTGCCATATGTACAGAATATGCCCAGCTATACTATGGGCGGAGCTTTAATAAATGAAGCCCAATGTTATAATAAAGAATATCATGTGGGTTGGAAGACGTTTTCAGATGGTCCACTCAATTTATGTTTAGGCCTCCTGCACACCGTCCACCTGCTGAATAAACAGGAGAATGTATAGACAACACTTCCCAGATGACTTTTTCCTGTGTTTAGATATTCCTGTGTTTAGCTGTGTTTGGCCGCATAAAACCAGGCTTAACAATTAAGGTGGCCATACACTATACAATCTGAAGAAGATTGTGGATCTAAAGAAGATTGTACAATCAGATTGTATAGTGTATGGTCACCTTGTCTCTGTGTGCATTCAGCCATAGAAAAGTATTACATACTTCCAGATATGTTTAGAAATGAGCTCCAAACACATCTGGATGCATGGATTTTATTTCCTGTGAGTCATAATGTGTGTATTGGCAGTATTTATATTCAGTGCTGGATAGAGTAGGGAAGCTTTGGACCCTTTGTCATGTTTTTATTGCTTTTTTGGCCCTGCTAGGGAGAGTCAAGACTATATGCCCTGGTGACCAATGTCACTGAGTCAGAAAGGGATGGGAAATTCTACATTTTACACAATATTTCCTTCCCCCGGAGTTCAGCTTTAATAGCACCTTCTCTGGGGCACTGAGAGTGTCAGAAAGCCAAGTGCCCATCAATTACAGGAACTGGTGCATGGGAAAGAGTACCCCTTTTTTGAATTACGTTCTGAAAGGACCCCCCAATCCGGAAGGACATGCAGGCTGGTATGAGAGCAACAGAGATCTGTAAGCTCACTGCCCTTTGGCATGGGTGATATCAGCCCTCAAGTCTGGCATGCCAGGATGGTACAGGAGAGAAAAAAAATCAATGCAACTCCCTAAGCTACAAAAAGAGTAAAAGCCCAGTTTCAGTACTATGGAGAGCTCCAGCTAAACCTTCACTGACTGGAACTTACTGTATAAGTGACACTTACAAGCTGTCACATTAATCAGGGGCACAATTACTGCATATGAGGATTGTGACCAGCAAATGTGTGACACCTAAGGTGCTCTAAAATAATCACTGACAAATGTGTCAGGGAATGATTCATAAATGGGCCCCCAGTACTTAACCCCTCAATGACCAAGGCCTTTTTTCGTTTTTTTGCTTCCATGTTATAATCCACACTTTAGGCCTGAAAATTACTTTAAACCCCCAAGCATTATATATGTTCTGAAAGCCAAGACCCTGTAGAATAAAATGGAGGCGGTTGCAAATTTTTATGTTGCATGATATTAGCGCAACATATTATCAAACCTCCAAATTTTTTGAAAAATGAACTAAAGTTAAATTTAGTGCCCCAAAACACACTAAAATACCCATTTTTAAAATAAAATATAAAAGATGAGGTTACAAAAAGTAAATAGATACCCAACATTCCCAGGTTAAAAATTGTGTGCCTCTGTGAAACTGCAAAATTCAGTACTCCAAAAAGTCCATACACGACACTTTAAAAGCCCCTACAGGTCATCATTTTAGAGATACACATATATATTGGCCCTTACTGGTCTCACTCTGGCGTGCGCGGCGCTACTCAACATGTATAGCGCGATTATCGTTTTCGGACGTAGGCGCACCCAACGCATGTTCACGTTATGAATCGTGTGCTCGTGGGGGCGGGGGACTTTACATTTTTTTTGCATTTATTACATTTTAATATTATTTTTTATTTTAGTTGCTATCACATAGGGGGCTTACAAGCCCCCATGTGATAGAATATTGGTGGTGACAGGTACTCTTTAAGGTGATGCTGGGGGTCCAAAGACCCCCAGTGTCACCTTTATACTTAAAATAAGCTATTGAAGTGCAGATCGCACTTCAGTAGCTTATTGCTGTGCTTCAGGAGCCCAGCACTGACAGCTATGGGACCGGAAGTAATCAGGCCCTGTACGTACTATGGACGTCACTGGTCACTACGGGGTTAAAGTAGACCTGTCTTTAGAGAAATATGGAAGGGTGATCGTGGATGATGTGGACCACAAACATTTTATAGTCGAATAGGAGCAATATTTGGGCCTGATGGGGGTGCAACACCCAGAATGTCAGGGCCACAAATATAATGAAGTGGCCCCATGGGATTGTGTCATCCCCTGCACCCACTTAATTCAATTAAATTATTATTTTAATCCAACAATAGTTTTAGTCACGATAAGGTACAGTCTTCTGGAATTTTCCGTTGGGCTGTTTCTGGTTTCCCATTTGTCTGTTTCCAGGTGCCCTTAATAGTGTCATGTCAATTCTGCCTGGAGATGGCTGTCGCTAGGAAGATCTTTGGAAATAAGGTGGTCGTGATTAGTTACCTAAGTTTTGGAGGGAAAAGTAAACAACCAATCAGTTGTGGGACTCACCTTTAAATGTTTACGGTCAGAAGCTCTCTTCAGCAGTGATCGTCTGCAACACAACTTGCCCCCCCCTCCCTCCCTTGTCGCGGCTATCCTTTTTGGGGGTATTGTCGCCCACATATGTGGGTGGACAGTGTTAATGTTATATTGGACTGGTGATGAGTATGGCTCGAGTCTGGGTGACTGAGCTACTTTATGTTAACTGGTTTTAAAAGTTAATTCGTTTATATATTAGTGTTGTTGAATTTAAATAAAGAATTTATATTTTGCTTTTAACCCCAATAAAGGGCCGCGGCCAATATTTTCCACTCATATCGTTTGTATAGTTTTTATTTATTCTGTCATATATTTTAATGTATTTATAGGTTGTGGGTGCGGTGGGGTTCTACAATCCCATGAGAAATCCACGTGAAAGAAGACAAAAAAGAGCACCAGGTAATCGACTCAAGAGTCCAACAAAACCCACAAAAGCTGCACAAATGGCGACAAGGTATTTTTTTTAGACTTATCAAACAGATAGAACAAAACGTTTCTATGGTAACTGACCAAAACAAAGCAGATGAGAGAAGTTCATTGTTCGGGTTTACATACACTTTAAGGGTTTGTGTACACTGGCTTTTGATAGCATCAAAACAGTTTTTTCTGCCATACAAGTCAAAGGGAATGTAAAAACTGCTTGAAGGTCAATAGCAGGTAAGTAGGAAGTCAAACGCACCTGCGAAGGGACACCACATGTTGCATTTGACCATCTAGACAAGCAAGAGAAAGGTGAGATGGCCCTGATGTTTCTTAACTCCATGATGTCTTCTAACTACTCTCAAGGGCAGAAGAGAAAGCATGAATATAGTTTGTACTTTTTGGGGCTTGGTGCTACACCTTCACCCGGCAGCTTCATGAGTGCCATTATGGTAAACAAAGCCTGGCCTTGTATAAGACAGACCATTTAAAGAGAAACGTTACCCACCAATTTAATGTCTCCCAAAACAGTTACTTTTAGGACATGCCAACTATCAAGGTTGTCAGTGTGCATATTTCAGCTCTCAACCAAACTTTTTAAGTCCTCAAATGGCTGGTGTCATAGCTGATCACATGTGCAGCACCATGGCAACGGCAATCCAAATCGAGGCCAAGATGGCACCTTCCTTGGCTGTAAAGGCTAATAGGTTGCTGTTCCGCTTTAAAGTGGAACTAAGCGCAATCTTTTTTTTACGAAAAACCCTGACAAGCCTTTGTTGCTTTCTATGTCACTGTTATAGGTGTGAGTGTTGCCACTATGGCAGAAAGTGAATGGGAAATCTAAGATTCGACAGATGTCAGCGTAACCTTGAGTGAGGGAAAATCTCATTGTCACAGGACAGAAAGTGACATCTCAAATACTAGAGTTGTCACGGAAACAGAGAATGAAGGGGAATCTTTCAAAGAGGGACACCTGTTTTAGTGGCAACTGTAAAAGGTGGGACCCTGTTTTAGTGGCAACTGTAAAAGGTGGGACTTTGCTGGAGTCTTCGGTGACATCTTCACACTTCCTGTTGTATCTTCAGGACAGGAAGTGAGGGGAAATCTCCCCAATGAGGACGGACATGGCAATAAAAACATGACAGAGGCTGTACTCCTTCTCCACTCCATCCAAAGCTAAAAAAAAGTTTTGGCTGGAGGTCAATATTCACATTCTGATATAAATTCTAGTAGCCTGTGACAAGTGAAGACAAGTGAAATATTCTTCATTTAATGCAGTGTATCAAAGATGCTATTTGTCTCTCGCTGTGCAATAAAACTGTGCATTGTCTGGAATACACAAAGTACTCACTGCCTTTTCTTCCTTACTCTGATGAGAGTCATTATTCCAGATACTAAATATATTCTGATGTGCTCTTTGTATGTCATTTTAGCTGTTTGCACAATGCGATGTGTATAAAGTGAACATTTATTTGTTTTCTAAACAAGATGTTCTTATGGTACCTGAAAATAGCGAGACATGAAAATCACCATTTCTGCCTGTGATGTGCAAAGTTCTGCAGCGTGACAGGGAAGACTCTGGGAGCTTCTCTAATAACATATGAACAGCATTGGAGTGCTGGGGCGACCAATCCGATTTCATCCTCAGCTTAGAAGAGGTGGTTGTTCAATGGTTGCTACTAGGGATGCACCGATACCAAGTACCGTACTCGGTACAAGTACAGATACTTTTGAGCTCCAAGACTAGACTAGAAAAATTCAAAAGTTAGGAGGCAGCTGTCATTTGTAAGGAGCACACGGAGCTCCTGGGATTTGTACATCTCTGTTTTAATGTATGATTTTGTTTTTATAAATATAAATAAAAGATGCGCCAATACCATTTTTTCAAGTACAAGTACTGATACTTGCCCAAGTACTCACAGATACAAGTACTGATACATTTTTGTTTATTGTCATGTGACAGTTTTTCTAAAACAATACAGACTAATGATTTCAGGACAGTGGTGGAGTGCCAGAGCCAGGTGCCAGCTGCAACCGTTGCAACCCTGGTAGTTCTCATGAAAATGCCAAGTATTGGCACTGGTATCTGAAAAGTATCGGTGCATCACTAGTTGCTACGGTTAATATACTTTGCAGATTGCTATTTATAACGGTTGAACTAGAGTTATTAAAGCAACTGGCCATAGCTAACCAGAGATTTATATAGTAAACATCATTAATGTAACAGCTTCAGGCAGAGAGGAGATGGGATGGAGCCAAAGCCGCAAAAATTGAAAGAATTTCATGCAACAGAATCTTATAGATCCCTTAAAAAAAAGGGGTGGACAAATTAATGTTGCAATCGGAAGCCAATCTGGCCAATCCAGGAGCCAGCAGAAGTTTTAGGAGCCAGCACCATTTGAAAACAACGAAAAACAAATCTCAAAAGTTGGGTGCCCACTGTAATTTTTAAGGGGCATTGGCGACCTGGCTCCTGGGATTTGTCCAGCCCTACCTTAAAGTAAACCCAATCGCTAAAATCTCACATATGCTCTAATGTGTAATTTTAAGAGTAATGTTCAATATTTGAAAAGCTACAGATTTTATTATTATCATACAGAATTTATACAACGCTAACAGTTTATGCAGCGATAGTACAGTTACAATACAATTCAATATAACAGGATTAGAAGGATCTTGACCGCCAGAGCTCACAAGAATTATTAATCTTGTGAGCTCTCGCGATCAAGGTCCTTCTAATCCTGTTATATTGAATTGTATTCGGCCAAGAAGATCAGGCACTTCCTATTATAGGGTGACAACGCTTGCTTTCTGTCTCTCAATTGGTCCCTTGCGCTGCCGCCCTATCACACAACCCTGGCTATTTTAACATGCAGTATAAGCAGGCATGGTTCACTGTTGTCACCATCAGAAAATCCTGAGAAATGTAATGAGCCATTGCTGGTGTGTGTACACATGTAGACATGCAATGAGGTTACAGGCGATCAGCAGCTAAGGACTCATAAAAAGCGAATACAAGTTTTTCATTAACAAATGATTTAGGTT
This sequence comes from Nanorana parkeri, assembly GCF_000935625.1. NCBI lineage: Eukaryota > Metazoa > Chordata > Amphibia > Anura > Dicroglossidae > Nanorana > Nanorana parkeri. The sequence continues at coordinate 469,722 of NW_017306497.1, forward strand.
ACTGAACATGAATATGGATTAGGGCAGAAAGTGGGTGGCCTCTGCATATCTAGAAGTGGGGTCTAGGCAGGACCAACCCATAAAGTAGGTATGATTTGAGCACACCCACCCAGAAAGTGGGCTTACAAAATGTAGACCGTGGGCAAGGTTAACAGTATCCCATGATCCAGGACCATAATGTTGTTGACTCTTTACCCTAATTTATTATTATTCTTGAACTGAATTTGGCAATGCAGCAAAGATTTAATCTCCAGGAAATGAGAACAAAACCTCCCCTTGGCTGCACTAACATATAACCTTTATTATTATAATAAAAAACATTATTTCTATATATAAAAATGTGTTACGACATTACATTGCACACACCCAACTAGTGTAACTTTCAGTGATTGGCAAGAGGGTATATCTCTTAGGAGAGCTAATCGTCCATGAATTATCTTCTATCCAACGTCTGCTAAACTCACACAGGGCTAGTACTAGTGTTTAGGCACTGGCATTGTTTGAGTTTGGCAGTGACTGGCAAAAGAGCATATAGGAGCAAGGCAAAAGAAAATGAAGGCATGAATAGAGAGATTAGTAACGAGAGCACATTTAGTAGGAGATAGATACTGTATATGATAAAGTGATACACAGAATACACAGAATACTATATAGAATTAAGTAGACAGTAAAAGACTAAGGAGGGAGATTCTCATACTGTACTGATGGAAGAGGAGAAAATAATCTCTAGAGATGGTTCTTCACTGGCATCCCAGAGTACTGTATATTATTCTTCACTGGCATCCCAGAGTATATTATTATTATCATTATTATTATTATTATTAATAATAATAATAATATTTTTATACAGGGCTGATATAGTGTCAACAGTTTGCACAGAGCATTTCAATATAGGGAAGACATTACAATTACAATACAATTCAAAACATGATGGTAAAGAGGGCCCTGCCCGTGAAAGCTTACAATCTAAGAGGGAGGGGCAAGTGATACATGATAACTGCCTCTAGCTCAGCTAGCTTGTGCCCTCGCTGGCCTTTTTGCAACTTATTAGTATTCATTTAATTTCATAAATACTACTGAAAATAATTTTGAAAAACAGAGGGGCATAGGGGTTTAAAAAAAATAATACACCCTGGGTACCAACTATGCTAGGTACACCACTGCCCTAAAGAGGAACTCTTCCCCTATCTTCAAAATAACAACAAACACACCTTTAGAAATGTTTAGCTATGACAATCTACAGACACATACTTCTAGATAATTGCCGGCTTTTTATTTTGTTGCATACCTTATTTTTCTTTTCTTCTTCAGGCATCTGACAGTGGCCATTTTAACTAAGGGCCAGGTTACTAGAACTCCCTTTACTTCCTGGAACTCTGGCCCATGTGACTAGAACATGTGACCATGCACATCATCTAAAAGGAGGAAAATGTACTTCCCTGATATCTCATAAGATTACAGATGAGATTTCCCAGCAATGCTCTGCTGATGTAACCTTTCCAGGATGCAGTGCTTGTGCACATTACATCATTTGTGCCAAATGGGGACCAGGAAGTAGAAAGAACCAAACTGTAAGTAAAATAAAAATGTTTAACTATTGAATGTAAGATGATTTCATATCAGCAAGCAGAGCTGCATGCTGATGTGATTTTTAGTCAAAGGGAGTAAAGGTCTTTTTTAAAGCCCAATTAAAATTTAAAAATGTTTTTAAAAATGTATGCATCAAAACTAAACAGTGAAAAGGAAGCTTGAATTTAAGTGTCTTAGTGTTGTAAGTAGTATAACTTTCCCCAGTGCCAGTCCCAACATCTATTCTCTATCAGCAAGCTCCAGAGACAGAACTGCTGCTACCTGTGAGGAAGCAGAAGTCCCTCTGCAGCTGTCCTGCTTCTGACAGCTGGGCGTAGCCAGCCGTGATCTTACGGCTGGCTCCGGCCACTTTCAGAGAGATCAGCGTCCCTGGTTACCTGCTAACCAGGGGCACTGATCTCCAAACAGCTAACTCTCCCTGGCGGCCCGGGAGTCTCCTGCTCCCGGCCGCCAAGGAGAGAAGCACTGATGTGTCTTTTTTTGTCAGAATAGAGAAAAAAAAAAAAAAAAAATTTCCCATAGAAAAGCATTGGGATATTACTATTGGCTATTTCAATTTGCAATAGCCAATAGTAAACTAGCATTGTACCCGACCCCTGCTGCAGTTCCCCATCAGGTCCATCAGCAGAGGGCGGGTACAATGCTAGTTTACTATTGGCTATTGCAAATTGAAATAGCCAATAGTAATGTTCCAATGCTTTTCAATGGGAAAATTCTTTTTTTCTATTCTGACATCGATCGTGTCAGAATAAAGAAAAAAAAAGACACAGCAGTGCTTCTCTCCTTGGCGGCCGGCTCCCAGAGCGCCCGGGAGAGTTTTTTTTCCTTTTTTTTTTCTACAGCAGCAGAGCCGCCGGACATTAGAAAACTATTGGGCAGAGTTAGCTGTCACTGCTAGCTGCGCACAATCGTTTTCTACTTACTTTTTTTTACTTTTTTCACTCTTTTTCTGTTCTGCTCAGTACCTCTGAGGGAACGAGCAGAACAATTGAGCCGAATGCCGCTCAGCTGCATTCGGCTATTCACTCACTGCTGTTCGGCATCTTTATGAATAGGCCGGACAGCAGTGAGAAGCCTGCCGGAGGTTCGGCTCAGCCGAACCAGATGTTGGATCGGCTGAGTCGAACTCGTTCTGCACTGGGGGTCGGCCGAACATGCTGAGCATGTTCGGCCAACCTGAAGCCATGTAAAGCAAGCCGAAACATGCTGAGCATGTTCGGCCGACCCGAAGCCACGCGAAGCAAGTCGATGTACGGCTGATTTCAGCCGATGTACGGCTGAAATCAGCCAAACCAGCTTAAAGTTAATAGCTGAACAGTGTTCGGCTCACTTCACTTCAGATCGGTCATTCACTCGGCTGCCCTTGGCAGCTTTGTGAATAGACCCCATAAATTGGGCCTGTTGGGGCCTATTGGGCATGTAGAGAAGACTGAGCATACACTATAACCTCAGTTACCACGAGCCAATTTACAAGTTATGTGTCCAGCCAGTAAAGCAATAAAAGAAAGAGGGATTTAGAAAGATAGAAGACCATACAGATAGAAAGATATAAGACTATGCAGAAGACTAAAAGGACTGTGCTTTGATATAAATCAACAGGTATCCTGCGCTCCCCTCATCCTGTTTCCCTACTTATCTTCATGCATGTGCTATTAAAATATCATAAAATATACTCAAGGTGACTGACGCTCATCACTCCTAACATCTAATGATCAGAGATACATCTTTCGAAGAACATGCCTCTCTCATCTGGGGGTCCCACTTGTAATACACAAGACCCAGCTGGGTGGTGGAGGCACTGTCATTATAGATGTATTCAAGTCCCATGCTTCCACTTTAGAGAGGCTCAAGATGTTCTAGTTACCCACTGGTGGGCAGCGGTAGCTGATTGGAGAGGGTCATCTCACTTGACCCCCCCCCAAAAAAAAACAGGGCTACAGGCCTTAAATCAAACCTTCAAATCAAGTAATTTCCCACTAAACACATCCAAATCTTGTATTTTGTTTATCATGGTGTAAAATATTCCACACCATGAACATCACCAAATATTTCAGACACTCCCCATAATCTGGGATCCTAAACTGTAAGAGGTCCATAAATGCTTATGCGATGAATCCCCCACAGCACCAAGATGATACTTGTCACAATCTGCTCTGTTGTTTGTTCCATGGAATGTTTATCGACCCCTTATACATTGAGGGTCCTAGATTGTGGCTGTCTAATGTATCCTAAAATGGTCATACCATGGAATATCTTGTGGAAGTGCCCCATATGAAAGATAGTTGAAGAACACTTCTAGTGAACCCAGGAGTAGAGGTTGCTGGATCAAGTGCCCAGGGCACATGCCCCAGGTCTTCTACTGAGTGTCCTGGGTTTCCTTGGAGATATGGAGATGATACATTTCACGCATTATACAGTTTTGGCACATTGTGGAATTTATCTACTTTTCAATTTATCCATCGATATTACTTTATTTTAAAGCAATGATAATACATTAGAATTGTATTTCTATCATGTCATCATAATATGAGATTACAGTTTTTAGAACAATTCATTTTTGTGCAATTAAAAAACTATATTAGTCTTATCCAAACCAGTGTTCATGGCATTCTACCAGCCCCTAAACATTTTGTTCTGGGAGCAGAGGTGCCCCTGGCATATTAGGCCCCTAGAAACACCTCCTAACTTCCTATTGGCCCCTCCAATGGTTTTGATGCATGTAAACCCTACGGCTCCACAGTAAAGCATATATCCATTCACAACTGGTATCTCATTTATGGATCAATACCATGCAACAAAATCACCCAATTTTACAATCTCTCAGGGACTGCAGTGGGCAAGATCCATGTATGCGAGTTTCCATCCCTGCCAACAGAAGATCAAGAAGAGAAAATGGAACCTGATTAAATGGCAATGATGGGTGTCCAGGCCTGAGAGTCCCTGGGAGATATATAAAACAGGAGCATCATTCAATCTACCATCACCTCCCCAAAACCAACCCTTTTTGGGACAAAAATGATATAATTTGTAAAAATGTAACCCTGCATTGTAAATACCATCAAGTGACACACAAGCATACAAAGAGAAATATCAGAAAATTGCATATCTCTCCATGCAGAAAGAAAATGTGCAATTACAGGCATTTTCTACATGAGTGCAGCCACAAAGCTGTCACTGCTGTGAATCGGCTGATCAGAGCATGCTTTGAAGAATCTAGCCTCATGATATTTACTGCTAAAACACTGTATAATGTGGCCCGCTGACCTACATAATGGCTTTATCTAGCTATCCTACAATCACTGTTTACCGAATTAGCTTTGCCCTAAATCTATTTTAGCCGTAACATGGCTGAGCGGTCTGAATTATCCTGTGTTAAAAAAAGAAAGCGATCTGTGCTAATTATCCAAATATAATCATTGGTGGGGGAATTTCTATTTTCACTCCTAATTGTCATAATTGTCATGAAACGTGTGTAAATGATTGGCCTGCTTTTACTTAAAGGAGAACTATGGGGTCAGTGTTTTTCCCCATAGTTCTCCTTAGGGTAACGGGAGGACACAAACTAGCGTCCTCTCGTTACCCTAAGCTACAGCTCGCGGTATACTGAGACGACGCAGCCGGAGCGGATCCCGACTTCGATGTCGAGATCCGCCCAGCTGCGTGAGTGACAGCTGGCTCTGCCTATCTAGAGGCAGAGCCAGCTGTACCCGCTCCCTCCCCCGTCCGTTCCGCCAGTCAGCGCTGTCTGCAGAAAACTGCAAGACCAGTCTTTATTATAGGAAGCTCCCACACAAAGACAAAGTTTCATACTGGATTACTGCATTATCTGGAAGAAATACACAAAGCACACCATGTGTCAAGAAAGAATACACATGTCTCTTATATATAGAAAATACTTGCTTATCCCAGAGTTAAGCTGCAACAATCAGTAAAATAGTTTGAAAAACAAGCCCTCACTGACCTCTGTGGCTGCAAGCACTGTGGAGAAATCTATCCTTAACCATTTGTGGAGTTTGAATGTGTTACAAATGCACAGAAAAAACCTCACGGATGTAATCAGGGTGTGCGTAGTACCAGGGGCGTAACTACAAATCATGAGGCCCCATAGCAAAACTTTGCCCCCCCTCCCCAGATGTCTCTATCTGTGGTGGACGGCAGTGTTAACTGCAACAATATGTGTCACTAATGAAGTATGTCTCAAGGACAAGCAGCAGGAGAGCTGTCAGCATAGTCAGTAGACTACTAGTGAGCAGTGTTGGAGATAAAAGTTATAGTAGCACTAATAATAATAATAACTATAATGATTTTATATTATGATGAAATACAAAATTCTTTAAACTCTAGCTTCATTAAACTCTATTGTACAACTACAAACTTCAGCCCTCTTATAAGCCTTTAAGAGAGGTGAAACTCTGATTTGTGACTGCATTAGGCATACAGGATTATTTTCAGGCTTTAGCAGGAGTTCAGAAGGCAATAAATCTACACTGCTAAGATAGATAAGAAATTGCTTCTACAACATAGAGGGGGTCTATACTGGAAACCTCACAGTTTACTTTCCTTTACTTTCCTAAACAGCCTCCCTAATGGGGACCTCTCCTACCCCAGGCCCCATAGAAGCGGCATGGGCTGCTGTGGCTATTGTTACGCTACTGTGTAGTACACCCTGTTATACTGCCCTGCTGACTTCCACCCCTCACATTTGCCAGCAATGCTCATGCAAATACAGCAACTACTACGGCTGCTGCCGTCAAATGAACAGACCTTCTGACACAGTGTTTACAAACACTGTTCAAATGCCGGATATATACAACATGGTTACTTTTGTATTTCCTCTGTTTCATTCATCTGTAGATCAAAAAGGACTAGCTTCCCTCGGCATATGCTGTCAGTTGCAGCAACCTGACAGGTAAAGAAAAGTTTTGTTTGGTGTTTATATTTAACCCCTTGTTAACTCTAAGGCCTGGTTCACATCTAGGAGTTTTTGAGCAGTAGAAGCAGCCAGTCAAAATTAATGTCTTCACGTGCGTGCATCTTCTTGAGCACAAAAATGTGCAAAACGCACAAAAAGACGCTAGCTGAACCCGCACATACAAATGTGCAAAATTATGACGCCTTGGTGTAAACGAGGTCAAAGTTTACTCTAATTGGCCTTAATTAACTCCTTCTCCCCTTCTCCTCTAAGCCATTATATTTTCCTGATGATTTTGTTTCTAGTTTTCTAACTAAGTATAATATTTATACTCTTTTTTTCTTGTATTCCTTTAATTTTTTTTTTTAGTGTAGCATTGAAGAAAGTGTAACATTGAAAAAAAAAAGCCTTTATTTAATTAGTAAATATCTTTGCAATGCTTTGCACCAGTTTCATTTTAAACAAGACAAATTATAGAATAAAATGTATACTTTTTATTTATACTATTTGTTTTAACTATAACACAAAGTCAACATAAACGTTTAAAAAAAAGGTGTTTTTTTTTTTAAAGATTTGTCACTATTTTTGTCTATAGATTGCATTAAAAAAAAAAGTTTGCAAGACAATATCACCAAAAGAAAGCGTTGTTTCTCCTAAAATTGTCTTACCTTGCTATCTTAAGTAATGACAATGTCATAGCCAAATAAACAGGCCCATACCAGAACTGTAAACATTGCTCTGGTCCATAGTAAGAGTATACGAGCAGGAGAGCTGAACTGGTTAAAGATCATAACAAAGGATCTAAAATAGTTTTAGTTAGTTTCCAACAAATGACAGCACCTTCTGTTTGTTTATATTGTATGGCTGGCCGACTGCCAAGTCCCTGCTGCCAGAGAAAATAAGATGAGCAGATGAGCTCTGATTCCAGTGCTTCTTTAGTGAACATTGAATATTAGTTTCTCCACATTGCCTGCAACTACAGAAGTCAGTGAGGGCTTTGATTTTACTGATTGGTAAGAATAAAGATGCTAGTGTGCAAAGTCTGGACACTTTAAAGTGAATCTGTGCATTGCCTGTGCAAGGCAAAGCAACAAGTTAAATTACATGTTGCCCTTCCTCTAGTTGCACATACATTTCCTTAACTTTTCCACCACTAAGGTGCACTGACAAGGTCACTGGGTGCCACTGAAAATGAATGGCACTGCAACACACTGCAAATTATTATAATGCAACAGACAGGTCTTAATGGGGCCTACATTTAAAATCACATCTACTTTAAAAAAGAAAGGCTGAACTAAAGTCTTGCATTGAAACACTAATGGTAGATAGACGTTTACTGTATAAGAGACGCTGTATATCTCTTCTGCTGTAATAGTGTTTGACTTACCTGTTATAAAGCCCAGTGTACATTCTCAGCATGCCTTAGGTGCTGGAATGATTTACAGAAGTTATGCCATCCAGGGCTAATCAAGACGCCTAACCTGGAAGAGGTCTGGGCCAAGAAGTCAACTCATATATATATAGAAGCAGCGGGTAAGATCGCAGCCCTTGCATTGCTGCAGGTTACCCTTTTGGCAAGTAAGTCTGCCATAATATGCAAATATGCACATTATGGAAAATAAAACTCTGGGCACTGGCCATGGAGTTTCATACATATTTTGTACATGGAGTTCTATTTAATTTTAAAAAATAACTTTTTTTTTTTTTTTAGATAAATGTGCATGTTTAGCTCCAGTTTCCCTTCATTGCTCTCTTTACCTGCTGTTGGGAATACAACAGCATATTACTGACATTCTACAGTTATGTTTTTTAAACTGTAGATGGCGCTGTAGTGAAATGTTAGTCTCTACGCTTATGCATGTTTATCTATGATATATACAGGAAGTTCTATATGTTTGCTGTATTCACATATAATGTCCTTCTAGGCAAGTAAAATTTAATTCAGCATTCCTCAAGATCTCAGTGCATCATCTGAACACATAACCAACAGGATATGGGCCCAGGCACTAAACATAACACAGCAAGTCAACAAGAGCCACATCCAAGCTACTGAAAGATGGCAAGCAGTGCAGATATAGAGTTTGCAATTACAAAGCTCAACAATACCAACTACCAGCTATAGAAGTTCAAGCTTGAAATGCTGCTAAGCAGAGACGACTTGTGGCAAGTACTGTGTACTAGTAATGGACCCACGGGGGAATAGGATAAGAACAGGCAAGCAAAAGCAATTATAAGTCTGCTAGTGGAAGATGACCAGCTCATCCACATAAGAAAATAAAATACAGCTAGAGGTATGTGGACTGCATTTCAAAATCTGCATGAGTGTTCAAATCTAAACAGTAAACTATATCTGCTACGCAAGCTATATAAGATGAGGCTAGAAAAAGGCCTGGAAATGTGTGACTATGTGAATGCCATGCTGGAAATTGAACAATTGGAGAGGAAATTAAAGATAACCACAAGGTGGCATTAATGCTATGCACCCTTCCAGAGTCATACAGTGCTCGTATTAAGGCTCTAGAACCAGGCCTGAGCATGAACTAACACTAGAATACACCAAAGGAAAATTAATCGAATATGACAGAAGGAAATAAAATATGCACAATGAAGAAAACAAGAACGCCCTAAAGATGCATGAGAGCACAAAGCAAAACAAAAACAAGCAGAGCGTGTTTTTGCTGTAAAAAGACTGGTCACCTGAAAAATGACTGTTCGACCTGGAAAGCCGAGCAGACAAAGCAAGAGGCACCCACAAGAGAAAGAGCTATGACAGTCACACAGAAAACTGCAGGCACATCATGGAGCGCTACCTTTAAAGTGACTCAGAACAGTATACCACATGTATGGTGTATTGACTCAGACCCGACAAGTCACATAACTAGTGATGAGACCTTTTTCACAAAACTTGATTTCAGTGCAAAAGATGTTTTCTTAGAAAACAGGAAAAGTATTCTTGCGGAAGGTGATGGTCAAGGACTCTTCAATTGTATCACACCGTCAGAGGACAAGCAGAGTATCCTCGTGAAAAATGTACTGTATGTTCCAGACCTAGATGGAAGCCTTTTATCAGCGAAGACCCTTATTGCCCTGCCAAATGCTCATGTCGTGCAAATGCTGTATAGAAGCAAAGGCCACACATACCCCACTTCCACAGGCCACTCAAAGAAAGACCAACCAACCCATGGAGCTCATACACAGTGACATGTGCAGACCAATGAAAACTCCCACATCAGGCGGGAACAGATATCTATTGACTTTCATTGATGATTATTCCAGGTACACAACAACTTATCTGATGAAGCACAAGAATGAAGCATCAGAAAAAATTCCAGAGTTTGTATCCATGTCCAGCAAACAAATTCCAGCAGAAACCAGGAATTATACGCACAGACAACAGGGAGGAAAATATCAGTAAGCAAGTGTTATCATACCTGAAGAAACAAGGTATAGTACATCAGACAACCACACCGTAAACTCCTGAACAAAATGGTGTAGCAGAACGGTTGCACTCTTACAGAAATGGTCAGATGCATGCTGTCAGATGCCAACCTGCCTAAGAAGTACTGGGGAGAAGCAGTCATGACTGCAACATATCTACAGAACAGACTACCATCAAAAGCTATTAAAGCACCCAATTTGAAATGTGGCATGGATCGAAGCTTAACCTAGGGCACCTTAACCTAGAGCTTAACCTTAACCTAGAGTGTTTGGATGTAAAGCTTACACCTTCAGTATATTCCAAATGAAAAGCGATCCAAATATGGAGAACACAGCCATTGAAGGTATTCTGGCGGGCTATAGTGAACAAAGTAAGGGATACAGAATTCTCCGCACAAAGAGTGACAAAGTGACGATAAGTCTCACCATTTGTTTTGATGAGAACCCACCACCAGAAACAATGATCCCAGGCAGTTGTGATGTGCATTCGCCCAGTGAACCAGCAAAGAAAGCTGAGCAAAGTGAAGCCACACAGAAATAAAACTCACAATGGATAAGTCAAATTCCATGGCAAATTCTGCTGGGGACTTAAAAAAATTCAAAACATTTTTTTTAATGTTGCTTTCATTTTTTAAATGTTTTTTTTTTTTTTTTTTTTTACAGACGTTGGATTGCTTGTATTTAAAACAGCAATCGCCTGCTGTTCAAAATTATACCAAGAACACGGCTGCAGCCGCAGCCGCAGCCGTGTTCTTGTTATAACCGCGACAGGACGTTTTTTTTTCTTACGGTGGGCGGTCCTGAAGCAGTTAAACTACAACTCAATGTTTGAACAATGTAACATTATCAGTGCTTGCTGGAAGCAATGCATGATATGATACAGTATGTCATCTTGCGAAGTCAAGATTGCATTACATCAAGAAGCTGGCAAAGAGACATAAAGCACACGCTGGGAACTCTTTTAACCACTTCCCATCCAGTGGCCTAATATAAACGGTCGGACGGGAGATTCCTAGATGCAAGTGGGCGTTTTAAAACGTCCTTGTGCCCGCACAAGCGGGAAACTGTCAAATTTCAAACAGCCGGCAATGGCTGTTTACTATAGAGCCACCCGACCGCTTGTATGTTGTGCCGATTCCTGCCTCCCCCCTCTGCCAATCCCGGGCTCCCCTATGCCCCGTGCGGGCCCGGGACTGGCATTGTGCAGGGAGATCGAAGAGAGATCGGTACAGGATCTCCTGCTGAACTCTCCCTCGATGTTGTAAATACAGAAGTGATGTTTATTACAAACACACATTGTGTCCCTCTTTCTCATCTCAGAAAGCTGGGAGGTCTTTGCACAGATGCATCACCTGTGCTAATTTTGCTGGAGATATGCTTGATTTATGATACATCCATTTTTCAGTTCCCATGTACAAAACAATCCTTTAGATTTCCCAGTGTACGCTGCCTTTCCCAAGCTGCACTGTTCATAACTGACAGTTACAAGCAGCCACATTTATAGAAGCTCCATATGTACGCAGACTGCCAATGGCAATTTTGAAAACCTGGGAAGATGGGCAGATCGTACGAGCTTTTAATAAGCTTACAACCATCGTAAAACAAAAGTCTTGCGATGGTCGTAAGTAGGGTTGCACAGATACCAAGTACAGTACTCGGTACAAGTACGAGTACATGTACCGATACGTTTGAGCTCCAAGACTACACTAGAGAAAAATTCAAAAATTAGGAGGCAGCTGTCATTTGTTAGGAGCACACGGAGCTCCTGGGATTTGCACATCTCTGTTTTAATGTATGATTTTGGTTTTATAAATATAAATAAGGGGATGCACAGATACCAGTTTTGCGAGTACGAGTACTGGTACTTGCTGAGTACTTACAAGTATGAGTACTGATACATTTTTGTTTATTGTCATCAGACAGTTTTTCTAAAACAATACAGACTAATGAGATTTCAGGACAGTGGTGGAGTGCCAGAGCCATGTCCCAGCTGCAACCGCTGCAACCCTGGTAGTTCTCATGAAAATGCCAAGTATCTGCACTGTCACTCGAAAAGTATCTGTGCATCCCTAGTCGTAAGGTGTATGGGCACCTTAAGGTTCCTGAGTGATCACGTTCTGCACACAGTGTATAGGACTTGAGGACGACAAGGGATATACCATTGTTGCAGCACAGCAGGAGACGAGCTGAAGGGAGCACTGTCACAGCAGACTGGCTCTAAGGATCAGGTGAGTATAACGTTGTTGTTTTTGACCCTAGGCAAAAAATGAGCAGTTAACCCTTGCAGTGCATTGGGTAGCCACACTGCAAGGGTTAATACAAATTTATATCAGAGTTGTTGTTTAAAACAAAACAACTTTCAGATTTAAAAAAAAGTCTTTTTTGAATTCATACAATAATGAAAAATTCTTATGTAACACATTTAACTCTGTGCACAGGTTCTGCTCCTACTGTGACCCAGCACAGCACATGATTGTAATGCAGAGAATAGATACAGCAGCAAGCCAATCAGCTCTAAAGCGCCGAGAACTGATAGCGGTAGGGAAGGTTCAAAGTGAGCAGAAGGAAAGTTAATTTAAACCAAGCTGAACTGCGTGAGAGCTGAAGCAGGCACAGAGGGCAGATCAGAACACAGCAAAGAGCTGAGTGGCAGATTGGTTGGCAGCGGAAGGCAGGTTCAAGTACATCACCCTGCAGCAAGGCTGATATGCTGCCAGAACAGGCATATAGGCTTTCCTCTTCAAATGACAATATTTGTACAGTCCGCCAGCAGTTTTAATGCATTTATACAAATAATCATGAGAACAACACATGTAGACTAAAACAGAGCCACTGCAGTTGTTAATATAGAACAGCCAGAAAAAGAAAAGAACTGTAAAATGGATCTAGTACACTTGTACATTTAGGATTATCCTACCTAAAATTTAGAAAAGATTAAAAAAAATTAACCCCTACAGTGGGGCTGACCCCGCACTGCAAGGGTTAACTGCTCAATTTTCTCTAGGGGCGAAAATAAAGAAGAAATACTCACCTGATCCTTGGTCCTGCGGCAGTGACAGCTCACCTCTCTTGCCCTCTGCTCCAACTATGGTATGTCCTCTAGACCTGTATTAGACGTGATGACACCATGGATCCTTAGAATCAAGCCCACAGCTTCTTGAAGTGTAAAAAGCAGGCATACAAAAATATATATTCTCACAGATTTATTACTGCAAATCATTTTATACCTAGAGTTTTGTTCCCCTCTGAACCCACAGTTACCCATTCTATCAAGGCTATAGAGCAGACTTTCTCAACCATGGTGCCCTGGCGAGCGACTTTGATGTGAAGGGGGAGCTACTGATGTGAAATAGGGGACTCTGATGTAAAAGGGGGGCTGATGTGGAGGGGGCTCCTGATTTCAAGGGGTGCTCCTTGTGTGAATGGAAAGCTTCTGATGTGAAGGGGGAGCTTCTAATGTGAAAGGGGGGACTCTAATGTAAAAGTGGGGCATGATGTGGAGGGGGCCCCTGATTTTAAGGGGTGCGCCATGTGTGAAGGGAAAGCTTCTGATGTGAAGGGGCAGCTTCTGATGTGGAGGGGACTCCTGATGTGAAGGGGAGCTTCTGATGCAAAGTAGGCTCCTGATGAGAAGGGGGGGGGGGGCTTCTGATGTGAAGGGGGAGCTTCTGATGTAAAGTGGGCACCTGATGGGAAGGGGGGGGGGGGGCTTCTCATGTGAAGGGGGAGCTTTTGATGTGAAGGGATAGCTTCTAAGGTGAAAAGAGGAGGGCTCATGTGAAGGGGCTGCTGATGTGAAGCGGAAGCTTTTGATGTTGTTTACATTTTAGACTGGGTTGCCTCTGGATTTTGCATACTTTTTAGAGAGATCGTGACTGAAAAAAAGGTTGAGAAACACTAGTATAAAACGTAGAATGTCTCCCGCTCCAGCAGGTCATTCTCTCTTACATATGCAGTTGTATGTTGCACAAAGGTGTGAGTGCTCACTATGACATATTCTAAATAACTGCTGGCTATTTCCTAAAAGCTGGAAAATGTGTTTACAGAACAGATTCATACGACAAAAAGATCCAGAGCACAATGCCTCCCAGCATACAGGTGTGCTCCATAATGGAAGCTTCAGGTAAAACTAAGTAGTCTTTATTTGTTCAAGTTGTTCTCTTAATTTTAACTCTATAATATACACTAGGGTTCCTTTTTAAAAGCAGTGGTATAACCTTAGTGTGGCCACATTACTGCTTTAAAACAAAAAAAAACAACAATCGGGCCATCTATAAAGCATGGGGATGTGCTTTAAAAATGTGCTTTATGCTCTGCTGGCTTTATGAAATTGGCAAAAAGAAAGCCAGATCCGAAGACCCATAAATCCTCCAATCACAGGGATCTCTCTGCTGTGTTGTTGTGAGGAACCTCAGGCTCCACACCAGGGCCTTCATTTTGTGACCAGCATATTGTGACTTCCAGGTTTAGAGCTGTAATTTCCAGCCTCTGTGGTTGGGGAAGAAGTACCATCTGTGCTTGATCAGCTTCATTGGTACAGAGGTAACATAGACCCTTGATGTCACCTTAAACAGGCCCCGTCTATCAGCCCCCTATGTAATAGCAATAAAATTAAAAAAACAATGTTTTTAATGCCCCCGCATACATGTACATACACATACTACATACGAAAACGGTGATTGCACCACACATGTTAGGTATTGCTGCACACATCAGAGTGAGAGCAATAATTCTAGGCCCATTATTCACAGTTAACTCTAAACTAATGGCCTGTAAAGCATTGCCTATGAACAATTTGGAATACCAAAGTCTTTTACCGTTCCATTTTAGAGCTTGATGTGTTTAGTATCTATTTACTTGATGCAATCTCATCTATTATATTTTACCAACAAAATTGAGGATTATATTGTGTTTGCGTGGGCTAAAATGACTATATTTTGTTACTGAAATTTTGGGTTTGATAATCAGTTACATTAATGTGACATTAAGAAAAGGCAGTTTTTATCAAGAAATAATAAGTAGAGTGTATTATTTCAGAAAAAGCAGGCAGAAATAGTGTACAGACTCACTACACATGATTTAATGGTAGAGATCAATCAGGTTTTATTGAAAAGTAAAAATTAGATTGTATTATGTCAGCGACAACAGCCAGAAATTTAGCACAGACTTGCTGGACATGATGCAAGCAGTTTTAGGAGGCATCCAAAAACTGGGAGTCATGTTTGTAGAATTTGGCCTGTTGTGTCTGACCTAAGAATCATTACTGAGAACACTCCAATCTTTCTAACTCATTCTCTGCTTAGAGGAAAATTTTGACTCTTCCCTCTCATTATTTCCACAAATTTGCAGCCTAAAAACGGTTGTGTTTAATTGGGTAACATATCTGTCCCCTTTTCCCTCACATATATATTGCATCTAAAGTACTGGAGAACAAGAATGCTAACGCTCTCTGTTCATAGTTCTCTCTCCTTCTCCTTGCATTCTGCTGATGTTTGTCAGTGCCTGCACTGGCTAACTTTTTTTCCACAGTTTACAACCCAAGCTCCAGCATGAAAAACCTACAGCAGTCTGGCACCTCCTTATATTCTTCCCTAGTCTAGGTCTACAGTCATCCAGCATTTTGCTCGGCTGGCAGATTTTATTTGCCTTCCACGGCCACCATTTCTCACTCAGGTATTTAAAACTTTAATGCTGCTCCCTTTCTCTGGAGCTCCCTTTCTTATGACATCAGGAATTCACCATCCCCTAAAGACTTTAAATGAACCCTAAAATCTCATAATTTCTCTTCCACCATCTCGGTTACCTATAGTACTTATCTGTCTCCCATTTAAGTTTATGGGTATAATGTAGTTCGGTGGAACATGTTGGCTATATATTAACCCTTTTATAACCAGAGGTCATTGAGGCCTAGATGCCCAGGCCATATTTAGCAGCAGTAACATGCATCATGTAACCTAACAATAACGGTATAACTAATTTGAATACCTAAATAATTTTTATACAGTTTGAAGACATACTTTTTTTGTTCACTGTTTTAATATAGGCTGACAAATGTGTCTGTAATGTTTTTATTGAAGGCTGACAAATGCACAAAAATTTAAAAAAAGTTTTGTTTTTTTTCAAATATTTGGCCTATTTTTGTCAGTGGAGCTTCTAGCCTTCATATGATCACTATGTCAGCGCTGACAATGATCATATGACCAGGAACCACTCAGATTGGTTCCTGATCATCATTTGGACCCCCTATTGTCATCGACAGCCAGGTTTAAGAGCTAGCAGCCATGTGAAGTTTTGGCTACTGACTCTCATAGGGGAGATGTTCTACTAACATGTCCATAACAAGAGGCATTGTGCTGAGAAAAATTAATATGCAGATTGTTCATGGGAAGGGGTTAAAAATGTAAAAAAAAAATGATCTGTTTACAGCTCTGACCTAATAAATACAGTCTGTGTAGGATTGAAACTACAGTACATGTTTCTCTTCTGTATTTAAGCTAGCAGAGAAAAATCTCTTTGTCAAACCCTGTGATTTTTACAAAGAAACGTTTACTGTAAATGTGACAGGACTTGGTGACCACAGAGCATAATTAGCTGTAATGCTGGGCTGTCAGCTGTGCCATTTACTAACAAGTGGTTGCACAGAGATCACAGGGCCCTTATTACACAGTGTCCTGTGGGTGTAATGAGGGATAGAATTATTTAATGAGCACTCATTTTTCTTCCAACTATAACAGACCCAACTAACTAAACACTAACAGCTTGGGTATAATGAACCTGTATAATGGATGTAGGTTTTGTAAGAACGATTTTTATACACTGAGAAGTGTTATATTAACATTTCACAAAGCAACACTATTGCATCTTGGCCAGCTACGTGAAAAATGCATGAAATCAAAGCAGGGTCCACTAAACTGCCTATTGCCTCCACCACAGGAGCTTTGCCAGGGTCCTAAGATACCCAGGCCAATTTTGGGTACCCCCTCCAGTGCTCATAGCCTGTTCCCCATTTTTTTTATTTCCCTCACTTTGCTTTTTCCCACTTTTCTTAATGCCCCCTAGTAGATCAGTCTAAGACCGGCCAGAGGCACAGGCTTATGATTTCATACAAGAATTAGACATGCCAGCCTGCTGATGATATGGCTGTGTAAAAACTGGCCAGTGGCAGGATAGTTTTAATTAAGGAGAAAAGGCCTAACAGGTACATGCCTAACTTTTATTTTTATTATAGGGATTAGGGTGGTGCGCAAACTGTAAGTAATATAATGTGAGGTGGTTTAAGTCCATACTGTTTTTGTACTTATTTTTTTTCTTTCAACTAAAAAGCAGCTAAAAGAACATATGGTTAAGCAGCAAGTGAATGTTGTGATTTTAGCATTCCAAACTTAAAGTTAACCTGTGCCCATTAAGACATTAATGTCTTAAAGGAGAACTATGGGGTAATCCTTTTTTGCCTTTTTAGTTTCCTTATGATACAGGAATACCTTTTGCAATGTACTCCTGTAATCAAAAATGGACCATGAGCTTACAATTCAGTGTAATATACTATGGGTGGGGCTAAGCCCTGTGCTTCCCTTAACCTAGTTCAAGGAAACTTGTGCAGAGAAATATGAAAGCTGCTGTTGCGGAACGTCTTCTGAAAATGCACATTGATTGGCTGCCTCTGGCAAGAAGTATAAGTGAAGTCAGAAATGATGATTTCTATACTCCACTGCACCCATTTATGCACTAGAAAAGTAGATCAGGAATTGCTAAAAAGTAGGCCCACATCCCCTACCACATGTAATCCTTGCCAGCCCATTGTAGAAAGCACAATACACAACTAAAGGCATCCTCGATTGCTTCTGCCTTCTCAGTCCTGGTCTTTTACTATGCTACATTATACAGTGTAGACTGCAGATCAGTCCAGACTACGGAAAAATATATTATTACACTTTTTAAAATAAAAGTTGCCCATATTTTTTTTATTTAAAATGTATCAAATATTTTTCTTTTTTTTAATCCCTTCCCATCCATAAATAAACATTCCCTAGCACAATGTAATTTGCTGGGAATATTATTATAAATGCCCTCCAGTTTGAGAGGCAGCAGCTGACACTTTGCCTGGATGCTGGCTCTCCATGCCTGCTGTCACTGGCAACAAGTCCCCACTGATGAATTGGGAACCAATTAGAGTGTTTACTGAACATGTGATCACTATATGTCAGCTATGAGAAAGTGATCACATGGAGGCTGAAGGCTCTATTGAAAAAAAAAAATAAAGCCTGCAGATGAACATTCCCTCATTCAGATTGCAGTGCCCTTAGTTCAATACTCTAATTGGTTGTATTAAAAATAATAAATGAAAAAAAAATGATATACATATATACTGTATAAATAATTTGATGTCTTTGTGCATTTGACAGCATAATAACATTCAGGCACATTCCACTGTAGTTATCTACAATGTAAACAGCTGCTTTTCTAACCTTCATGCAGTGCTGTGGTATTGTATGTCAGTAAATAATCCTCTAGGATCTACTAAGAAGAACTAAAAACACAAACAGTTTGTAAGGTAAAACCCACAACAGTGCTCACAAAATGGCCATGTGAATTCATTAAATAATAATCACTCAACTGCAGAATCATCACTGTTCTAACAACCTATTCCACGTCAGAATGTGATGTTGATGGTGTTCATTTTATAAAACGGTTTCTTTTCCAGGCAGAGATAATGCACAGATTACCACTGTTAAGATTTTTGTTATAAATTGGCTCTGCTTAAAGGGTAAGTGCACCCTCAGTGCTCTATCAAGACCTCCCTGGCCCCATGCCTTTTTCTTTTAAAGTGGTACTATGTGCAAAATAAAATAAAAAATGATGTTTATGATGCAGTCGTCTCCAGCACTAACACAACAGTCTTTGTTACAAGTTTTATTACCCGTTGATCCTGCCAATAGATCTATTATTTTTTCCACTTCCTGCAACAAGGCGAAATCAATGCAATGTGGTCACCCTGTGGACAGAGTAATCTGAGATAGACATGTAGATTTAAAAGGCCTATTCACACCCATGCCTTCATGTTGCAGTGTACATAGTAACATACACGCACACATGGGATAGAATAGAACTTTTACAAGTGTGAATAGGTCCCAAAGGACAAACAAATTATAGCTGAACTCCAACTAATATTTTTGGGTTGTTATTGCAAGTTATACACACACACA
>NW_017306497.1:489577-509581 GCF_000935625.1 Nanorana parkeri
AACTATCACGAGAGTCCAAAAACATTTAATAATGCAATGGGTACAGAAATGACAACACCAAACAGCCAGCACATTTGGGGAGTTCAAAGACCTCCCCTTCTTCAGGGCTTAAACATGAGAGATAGTATTATGGATTCAAAAACTGGCTGAAATCACCAGGGAAGAATTACTTGCTGTGTAGGGTATAACCAACAACAGTGAAAAAGAAAAACTAAATTTTTTTAATGTTTTTTTTTAATGATTCTTTGTTGTTGGTTATACCCTACACAGTAAGTAATTCATCCCTGCTGATCTGAGACAGTTTTTAAGTCCATAATACTACCTCATGTTTAAGCCCTGAGGAAGATGGAGGTCTTTGAACCCCCGAAATGTGTTGGTTGTTCTGTGTTTCTGTTCATGAACTCATTCTGTTATTAAACGTTTTTGGACTCTTATGCTGTCTTGTTTGATGCTCCCATTGGACTGTATATAGGCAGAAAAATATTTTCTAACTCAGAAAAGCAAAAACTGCTATGGTAATTGACAAGCTGCATCATGTATGTAATTTCTGATATTACCCATAGTTCCACCTCCTATGTATAAGATCAGCCCAATAGAAAGTTCATACACTGCTAGGGGCGGGTTAAGGCCTACTGATGGCAAGGGTATTATCTTCAGGGCCCATTCAGACATTTGTGATGCATGAGTACATGCACATTAATGCGGATTATGCCATGTGTTAGCCTGCATTGTGTTAAGACAGCCAGTTCATTCTAATGGACTGCTTAACACATCAACACACCAAAAAAAAGTGCGGGTACCATTTTTGGCAGCGCAGCGCACTGTACTTTAGTGCATTACCATGCGTTCCCTACTCTGCAACACATGTCTGTCACCAAGGTACAGAATGGCACTGTATCGCACCAATGCATGTAACACAATACTAGTATGAATGGGCTTTCAAAGTTTTGAATTATATATACAGATGTCAGCTGCCACATTTGTTCATCAAATATTCATGTTGTGCTTTCTGTATAGGACACACAGCGCTGTGCTATGGGTACAATGTGCTATGCACATTATGGGACATTTTATCTATTTAATATGTCTAACTTTAGCATTACTTTAGGTGAAAATCATGCTAAACATATGTGTAAACTGATAATAAAGTAAACGTTGCCTTGCCATGCATGGTTCACTTTAAGAAATATCCTAACCATAAGCAGATATTTTGCACACCCAACGCCCATACACAAATAGCCTAAATAGTTTTTATAGATTTATAATATTAGATATATTTTAAAGTTAAATTTATTATAGGTATACACGAGGGCAACCATATACACTATATTGCCAACAGTATTGGGACACCCCTCCAAATCATTGGATTCAGGTGTTCCGTGAAATTTCCTTGCTACAAAAAAATATTTAACGGTCAACTGTTAGCGGTATTATAACAAAGTGGAAGCAACTGGGAACAACAGCAACTCAGCCACGAAGTGGTAGGCCACGTAAAATGACAGAGCGGGGTCAGCGCATGCTGAACCGCACAGTGCGCAGAAGTTGCCAACTGTCTGCAGAGTCAATAGCTACAGACCTCCAAACTTTGTGTGGCATTCATATTGGCACAACAACAGTGTGTGGAGAGCTTCATGGAACGGATTTCCATGGCTGAGCAGCTGCATCCAAGCCTTACATCACCAAGTGCAATGCAAAGCGTCGGATGCAGTGGTGTAAAGCACGCCGCCACTGGACTCTAGAGAAGTGGAGATGTGTTCTCTGGAATGACGAATCATGCTTCTCTGTCTGGCAATCCGATGGACATGTCTGGGTGTGGCGGTTGCCAGGAGAACGGTGCCTGACTGCATTGTGCCAAGTGTAAAGTTTGGTGGAGGGGGGATTATGGTGTTGGGATGTTTTTCAGGGGTTTGGGGTTGGCCCCTTAGTTCCAGTGAAGGGAACTCTTAAGGCATCAGCATACCAAGACATTTTGGACAATTCCATGCTCCCAACTATGTGGGAACAGTTTGGGGATGGCCCCTTCCTGTTCCAACATGACTGCGTATCAGTGCACAATGCAAGGTCCATAAAGACATGGATGAGCGAATTTGGGGTGGAGGAACTTGACTGGCCTGCACAGAGTCCTGACCTCAACCCAATAGAACATCTTTGGGATGAATTAGAGTGGAGACTGCGAGCCAGGCCTTCTCGTCCAACATCAGTTTCTGACCTCACAAATGTGCTTCTCGAAGAATGGTCAAGCATTCCCATAGACACACTCCTAAACCTTGTGGACGCCTTCCCAGAAGAGTTGAAGCTGTTATAGCGGCAAAGGGTGGGCCAACTCAATATTGAACCCTACGAACTAAGAATGGGATGCCATTAAAGTTCATGTGCGTGTAAAGGCAGGCATCCCAATACTTTTGGCAATATAGGGTATATTCATTACACATAAATGCTGTGTTTCCTGCTTTGCAGCATATCACACTGATTCTGCTTTGTGATGACATCATCTCAGTACAAGTTAGGTCATAACCATAAAGATTCACTAAGTACAATATAGTTTCCATGTGGCTTATCCTGTAAATGATGGTATCTGAGCAAGTGTTCAACAAGGATCCTGATTATACTGTCTACCACCAGAGGGAGAATCTAAAAATATATATAGAAATAACTGTTAAAATAGGCATTGAGTACAGCAAACAAAAGAGAAGTGAGTCAGTTAATTTTTTTTGCAGATAACCTTTAAAGGAAACCTATAATTAGATATACATGGGGGGAAAAGGGAGGGGGGCAATGGCCAACAATCACAGCCTCCATATCATTCCTGTGCATATTTCCTATAAAGCCCAACTCTGGACTCTCCCAATGGACCTCCCTCCTTAAGGCCTCCAAGTGCGTATGATATGCTTTTTTTATACTTTCCTTTGCCAGATGCCTTTGGTCACATGATGCACAGGGTTCTTTTCCTATTCACTTTTTCTGGTGGTGAGCTGTTCTCACAGAGAGCAGTGCTGACATAATGATCCTTGTGGGATGGGTCTATGATGCCCTGCACTCACAGTATGTTCTCTGTCCTCGGAGTTGCATGATGGGCGTAATTCAACATGGAAGACTGAGGACATCTCGAAGTAGAAAAGAAGTACTACAGTGAACATATGTATAGCAGCAAAAGCCTGTGCTTTTATTACTACCTTGGGGACCTTTATTAAATATAACCCAGAGTTGTGATTTAACATAATAGCACACAACATGTACTAAAGTTTTCGCTTGACAGTATTTGTTTTGCAATTCTAAGTCTATAATCTCCTTGCAAATGTTAGTTCGTATCAATCTTCCTTCCATTATTGCTTAAAATGATCCTGTTGATAGGAAAATGTATTTTCATCTCCTCTGAGATACAGATCTTCAAATATTAACATTCATTCAATAATAGATTTCAGCAATAGGTGGTGACAATTGGACAATATGACAATGTTCTAAGTTTCAATTTAAGATGACACAAAAAGCCAAAGCAAAGACAAATGTGACAAAGGTTTCATCAACATGATTAATAAGTCCTAAGTAAAAAACCTTGCTTTAATCTACATGAACAATCTGAACTGACATCATTTTATACATGTTTATTACTACTGGTGTATATCAGTATTGTATCACTTCTAAGATACAAGATGTCAAAATGATGCAATAGCTTTTTATCCATAACCTATGATGTAGAAATAAAACCTTCAGGTCCTCAGCTAAAACTACAACCCCATGTCAATACATTAAGGCCCCATTCACATTATTGTATTGTGGAAACACACATGTTCCCGACCGTGCACGGTATCACAATGCACAGCACTGCACACTACTTGCGATGGTGCGATGGGGTGCCATTCATTTTAAATGCCACTCCAACAGCATGTTGATGAAGTTGCGCTGCCAAGAAAGGGTGCAAGTCCAATTTCATTGGGTCATTGAGGTGTGCTGCCAGCCCACTAACTTTGAATGGGCTACCTAACATAGCGCAGGTTAACGCATGGTGTTAACTCTCATGCTGTTCCACAATGCACCCAGCACATGTGAACCTAGCCTTAGGAATTTTTAACAAGATAATGGTAAAGTATAAAAACCAAATCAAATTTCATTTCAAGTTTAGTTCAGGCAGAGCAAAGATTTTTGACTGGCTGCTGTGGGTCACTTTGTACACTTTGCCCAGTTAGGGCTGATTCATATCAGCTGCATTGGGGCTCCAGTTGCTACCTTTTCCAGTGCAACCCGAATGCAATGAGATGGCATGCATGCAGGTACTGCATACGTCCTTGCATGCAGGACCCCTTTTGCAGCGCAGTGTGATGTGGTACAACCACATAGCACTGCGCTGTGGCTGTAGGTCTGAATGCAATGTCATTTGTAGTATAATTGTAGTATAGTTGTAAAAAAATGAATTTACTCTGAGGTGGGAGTCTTAAAAAAAAATGTATATTTTTCTCAGATGTGGGTGAGTTTTACCGCTTAATTGCTTCTTTTATCTCAGCAACTGCGGTGGCAAAATCCCTGAGTTTGAGTTCCCAGGTCCACCCACCTTCGCAGCTAAGGTTCTCACTCTCCCTGGATTTGAATGTATTTTCTGTTATAAACAATGCAATATGAGAAGTGAGACTTAGGTGAGCATTGCTGAGAAATCTGTAATCTGAGCTCTGTAAACAAAATGAAATATCAGATTTAGATATAATGACCCTTTAAGTATTGCAGCAAGTCAAATAATTCAATCTTTACATGTATAACACATCAGTTGCAGCTAATTATCCCATAGATCATCTCCATGCATCCTTCTCATCCCCACACTGCACAATAGCCAGCTATCTGTTGCTCTCTGCAGCAATTACCTGTCAGTGACACATCTGTGTGAGCATTCCTGTAGATCCTGCACCCTCTCTGTGATTGTCTCCAATGATGTGATGAGCAGACGGAGCTGTCCCATAGTATCATTCCATTATCAGTTAGTAGGATAGCAGCAATGCAGCTCATACAGGCTGCCTCCACATCAGGAATTAGGCACACCTCCAGTGATATCATATGTAACTCACATGGGCTGCAGCAAGACGTGGAGTGGATTCCTCCAGCAATCTGTGCAGGCGAAGGCTCCCCATAAATGCAAAGATCCTTCCCACGATGGATAGCTCATCAATCAAAAAACTGGATCTGTTCTTGCACATTATTGGATTATTGAAGTGATCGGTGTTTCATCTTATTTCACTATCAGTATTCATGCATTGCTCACACTAGTGCGATTTGCCCTGCGTCTGCTGTCGTGCTGCACGGCACAAGAATGGAAATCACATTATTCTTAATTGTGCCCGTTCATACCAATGAAACCCGGTGCAGCGCAATTTTTTGAAAGGTGCTGGTGCTTCTTTTGGTGCTACACAGTGCATTCTTTGCCCCATAGGCTCCATTCGGTTTATGCCACGTTCTGGGATTCAGACGCATCCTATGGATTCCTGTAGCAGGAATTCCAGGTGTCCCCATTTAGATTCAGCCGCTGTACCCATTGAGGTTAGTGACAGTGTGACATCGGCTGCATCTGTAAGCAGCAGTCCACATGGTTCGATTACATGCAGTTTGAGATAGATGATTGTCCCTGGATGCATCTTTCTTGCATCCAAGGACAAACATATATCCCGAACTGCATGTAATCAGACGGCTGCTGAGAGATGCATCCACTCTCACCCTTTTATTAACTTCAATGGGTACAGTGGCCACATCTGAAGGGAACACCTGTCATTCCTGCCGCAGGAATCTATAGGTTCTTGCTGCAGGAATCCCAGAAAGGCCCATGTCAATGTAGCCGTAGACTTCGACTGAAGCGCATAGAAAACGAATGTACATGCATTTTTTTGGTGCAGTTTTGTGCCTAAAGTCTCCTCAAAGAAAGACGACGCAAAATGATATCACAGCAGATAATGCTTATCATTGCTCAAAAGAAAATCACATGAAGCATTAAAAAACATCAAAAGAACATAAAAAACTCACATAAATGTACTACAAAAATGCACCAAAAACCCATAATCATGAAGCAACGCTAGTGTGAATCTAGGCTTAGCAAAATGAACAGCGCCTACTAACTCAACTGTGCAACAACCGTAATATATTTAGTACAATTTATATAAATGTTTTGTCACTGTTGTGGACAGATATCTGATTCAGACTTCTTCTTATCATTGAACACCAGGGATGAGGGAAATTGAGCCCTGATTTATACCTGACCTTGAAGCTCATATCTTAAAAATGCTCAACAACCAAAATCCTATGGTTTTTAATTGTGGTCCACATATGAGTGCTCTGGTGCCCGTTGTTCGAAAAGGTACATGAGATACCTCTGAAGCAGAACGGGACTTGTTTGGCCCCATATACTTCAATGGAAGTGCCTAAAAAGCCCCTCAAATTGAGCATTTTCAAGGATAAACAACCATCTCCTTCTCCTAGAATCTAGATTTCCATTGGCTAAAACAAAAATGCTCAAGCCTGAATGCGCCCCCTCCAGAAGACAACAGTCTAAGAGGCCTAGATCAAAATTTAGAGCCCTATCTCACTGAAAATAATGAGCGAAATCCTCTAAAAATTGGCTGTACCCGATATAACATACCTGCGCTCATGTAGAATGATTTTTTTTCTTTTCTCGGTTTTGGAGAGAATAGGGAAGGGGTAAAAACCCGTCAGTTAATTTTTTTCCTTTATCCTTATGGGAAGAAATGCAACCGGAAGTGAGAGGAAATCTCTACAAAA
Source organism: Nanorana parkeri (assembly GCF_000935625.1). Lineage (NCBI taxonomy): Eukaryota > Metazoa > Chordata > Amphibia > Anura > Dicroglossidae > Nanorana > Nanorana parkeri. The sequence goes on from NW_017306497.1 coordinate 496,328, forward strand.
TGAGGGGAATTCATCTCAGTGTCAGTGAAACAAAGCAATTTTTTTCTGCCTTACAGCATTGGGGTCCCCTGTTCAAATCACTGTCAGGACACTATCTGCATAGAGTTTGCATGTTCTTCCTGTGCTTGCATGGGTTTCTCCGGGTACTTAGTTTTCTTCCCACATCCCAAAGACATGCTGGAATGTTAATTGGCTCCTGTCTAAATTGTCCCTCTATGTATGCATGTGAGATAATGACCTTAGATTGTAAGCTCCTTGAGGGCAGAGACTGATGTGAATGTGCAGTAAAGCACTGCATTAATAATTGGCACTATAAAAATAGCGGTCATAATAATAAATACATCACTTTATATCTCCATGACACTGGTCATCGGGATAAAGAGTGTCATGTTTAGGGAATCTATAGGGAAAAATTGCAATAAAAACCTTAAAGTAATTTTTGTCCCTATCTGCCTCTAGATAGGCAGAGCCAGCTGTCACTCACGCAGCTGGGTGGATCTCAACAGCATCATCGGGATCTGTCCCGGCTGCAGCGGTCTCGGTATACCACAAGCTGTGGTTCGCGATATACTGAGCTTTGGGTCATGGGAGGACGCTAGTATATGTCCTCCTGTGACCCTTAAGAGAACTATGGGGGGAAAAACTTACCCCATAGTTCTCTTTTAAACTTTAACAAAATTAAAATAATGCCGTACCGCTAACTCCTATCCAACCCTTATGTATATTAAAAGCAACCAATGTTCCTTAATCCTTCTTGATATTAGCCTAATCCCTTGCGCAGCAGTGTTCAGACTGGGAGAGAGAGAGGGTTAGCACTAGGAGCCAATCAGTTTCTGCTGCAGTGCACATGTGCTAACAGGGGAACATGATGACAGGAGGAAAGAGCAGGGGCTGGTGGGCTATAGTTTGACCACTTTAGAAGTACTTGTCCACCCATACAGGCCTATGGGAATGCACATGTAGTTGAAGCTGGTCAAGTGCACCTACAATTAAACTGATGCCAAATATACACTGCATTTTCCCATCAAAGCTAATTGACAATGGCCCTTAAAGGGAAGTTAGGCTTAGAACCTCTGTCGAGTTTTTTTATGTTTGTATGTGTCTCCTTTGGGTAGATTGCACTTTCTTTCTCCATGATGGTGGTCTTGTGGACAGGAAATGACTGGAAAATTCACCAGTAGCGAACCTGATAGCTGTATAATACTGACAGAAGTTCAAGCCATTCACAACTCTACTTTGGCTCGAGCTTGCGTTAAGATTTAATGTCTGGGAGGTGAAGAATAGGTGGGCAATTGGTTTTGTAAAATGACACCGCAAATTTTATACAGCACAGTTTGGCAGGTGTGACCATGTGGTTAGCACATGGTTGCGGTGTGGTATTACAATGTAAAATCTCCCTAATGTGAATGCAGTCTAACAGTGTAAAAAGGCAGTAAGAATAACAATGTTAAAAAAACACACCCCAGTAACTGTGTAAAAAAACATTAATAATCACAGTGCTAAACAAAACAGTAACTGTGCAAAAACAGTAGCAATCACAGTGTTAAATAAAACAGCAACTGAGTAAAAACAGTAATAATAAACGTGTTAAAAAACAGTAACTGTAGAAAAAAACAATAATAATAACAGTGTTAAAAAAAATAAACAGTAACTGTGTAAAAACCAGCAAAAAAATAGTGACTGTGTAAAATATACTAACAGTAAAATGATTATTATTTATTGATGATTAAAATTATTTAACAATAACATATTAGGAAAAGGTTATAGATAGTTTTAGAGTTTAACTTGAGGCAGATTAATTCATTATTGTTAGGTTATTTATTTTTTATGGGTTTAGCTGATAAATGCAATTGATTTAATTTAATTTTTAAGGTGATCATCGATTTTCTACAACCATTGACACTTAGAGCACATACAGTACTGCAAAATGCCCAATATCTAGAAATGTAAAACATACACACTTGTTCATCAATCATACAGCACTGACAAATGCATCATAACCTATACTTATGAGGGAACCCATGTGCAAAATAAATAAGAGTTAATAAGGTAGTGAAAATATTTGAAATAGTATTAAAATTATGCAAAGTATGTGACGCAATTAAAAAACTAAAACTGCACTTTTTACATTTTTGTCCATTTCTCTGCTTATTACAAAATTATATATTCAGTGTATTTTTAGAAATAAAATGACCAAACAAAGACCTTATATGTGCTAAAAACCAGTGTGAAGATCAATTTTGTGTGGAAACAGGTTACAAAGGTATCATGTTCTGGTGCATAGCAAAACTTCATACCTCAACAAAAGTTTCTTAATTTCTGAACACAAAAAGTTTAAAGTGTATCTAAACCCAAGTAAAAAAATGTAATATATTGCAGCTTGCCGGTCCTTAGATGTGGTGGCTGCATTACTTTTTAATTCTTTGTTTTCACCTGGTGCCAGTAATACCTTTCCTGTTATATAGTGACACCACTCACTGACTGCACTGTATCTATGGAGGAGCAGCGTTGTTACCCTAGGACAGGTTTACTGAACAATGCCTCCTCTTCTCCATAACATAAGGTAAGGTGTTTTGTAGTCCACAGAGATAGCTGGGAACACTGATCAGTGGCATCACAAGGGGGATGTGGCCCGCACTGGGTGACATCATCAGAGGCGGTGGCACCAAAATGACTAACAGTGAAAGGTCAGGCACTCGGTCATGGACCCGGCATACCTTTTCCAACCAGATGAACGTCCCCTCCTCTCTTTTCTGCCGTCCATACACTTTCAATAGTATATTTAACAGACCACAAGAGAGCAAATAAATGAAGTTTATATTTACATGCACGTTATCATCTAGACCAGTGGTTCTCAACCTGTGTAACCTCAGGACCCACATTTGTTCTTGGACATTAAGGTGGCGACCCGAGTTGCACTGCAATGGAACGCACGGCATTGCGGTACCGTGCGTTCCGGTGTGGGCGATCCGTGCGATCCTCAGCTTGGGGTCCAGTGCTGGGCTGCTGGGTTGTGACAGAGCTCCATCCATACATGCATTGCTTGTACAACTCCCTTGTGCGCCCTGTAGAGGTGCTAGGAGCCAGAATTTGACGTCACTCCAATCCAGGCGACTCTACAAGGTCATGTGAGGGAGCTCTAAGCAATGCATGTATAAATGAAGCTCCCTCGTGGCCATAGCTCCAGCCCACCCCACCTCAAGCTGACACTCGGCACCAGGCAGCATATTCTGAATGGCTGCTCAGCGCAAGAACTGATATTGCTACGCTAGGGGAAGGCTGAGGAGCCTCTCACATAGAAAAGTGGAAGGCATGAGGCGACCCACTGAAAACGAGGTCGCGACCCACTTTTGGGTCACAACCCACCAGTTGAGAACCAAGGATCTAGACTCTGTATACTGTGTATTTTCACAAATAAACAAATGCAATTTGACCCCTAAATGATATAGACAGATGATCAGAGTGGGATATCCATCATGGGTGCCCCCTCTCTATCCCCCCGTACTAGGCTCACCTTTTTTGCACAGGACATTTTCTTGTTTTACTGCTCCTAATCTGGCTATGAATATTCTTCTTCTATGTTAATATTAGATTAATGTATTTTTCCAGATGTCGCTTTTTGGCTACACAACATTTAGAGATAGGATAACAATAGAGAAATTGTATTTTACATTATTAGTTTAATATAATATGTAGTGAAACAGACAATATGGAGTTCACCCGGGTGGATGCCATTTGCACTAGCACCCCTAGATGGCGCTGACGAGTATAGGAAATTACTATATTAGTCAGTGCCATCTAGGTATGCTAGTGTCACGCAAACAGCATCTGCCCCACTATACGCCAAGTGGAACTTTTATAAGTGAACCCCTATATGTAAGATGACTCACTCATTTTAGACCATAGATTTATGCGGGGGAAGGACAAAGAGTCTAATGGGTTGATATCGCCCTTTGCAGGTGGTCAGTGCAGGTAGAGCTATCAATGGCTCTGCAGTAATAGTGACAGACTACAGTACAGCACTGTGTCAGCTGTCAATGTATTCATGTGTATTCATGTTCCTTCATCTTTGCATGCTTCAGTTATGAACTGATAAAAGCTAAAATTGGCCCTACACTGATTGAATTTCAGCTGATTGGAAGAAATCAACCAAAATTGTTAGTGGGTGGCCCTGCTGGCTTGACAAAAGTCAATTACTCAATCAACTTTTGACCAAAGGAGCCGGGCAAAAAATTGTCAGCCGAACAGTGACTGCAGCCAATCAACGCATCCACCACTGTCAGAACACAATAGCCCCGAGGGGGAGATTCGCCTTCCATGCTGTTTAGCATGGATGTAGGAATCTGTCAGATTTATTTCAGCAGAAGGAAAGAAATCTATTAGTGTATGGCCAGCTTAAGGATGAACAGGTAATCAATCTTTTCTCCATAATTCTGCTAGAGCCCCATCTAATGGACATATGCAATATTACAATAACTGTTTCTTACACTGAACACTCATTAAAGGGTATTTCTACTTTTGCAGTCAAATTTGACAAAGACCCTCTGTATGTTTGTTATTCACACTGCTTACCAAAAAAATGTTTTTGTTTTAAATATTTGTTACTAGGGATGTCCCGATACCACTTTTTTAAGACCAAGTACAAGTACTTGCCCTTAGGTACTTGCCGATACCAATTACCAATACTTTTCCGTAAAGGGACATGTGACATATTTGATGACTGATGATTTTAGGGCAGTTTCTCGCCAGGGTTAAATACAGATGTCCACAGAGCAGAACACATGTCCCCAAAGCCGAACACATGTCCCCACAGCAGAACACATGTCCCTAAGGCAGAATAGTATTCTGCTTTGGGGATATGTATTCTGAGAACAAATGTCCAAAGCAAGATACATGTCCCCAAAGCAAGATACATGTCCCTAAGGCAGAATAATATTCTGCTTTGGGGACATGTATTCGGAGAATAGTATTCTGCCTTAGGGAAATGGGTTCTGCTGTGGGGTCATGTGTTCTGCAAATACATGTCCCCACATTCCTCTCACCAGGCTGCTTGTCGATCTCACCCGGGCGACATCCACGTCCAGACCGTCAATGCTGGGACCCAGCCTCTTCTACGTTGGCTGACCATCACCGCTGCTGGGCACCCCGACCTCCATCCTTCTCCCGGCCCAGTCCTCCACTGTCAATCACTGGCAGAAACCCCCAGCTTCTAGCCCTAGGGCAGCCGCTCCGGCTCCACTGCCCGTAAATCCGCCCGTGGGGCTGTCCATGGCTGTGCCTGCGCGCGGAAGGAGGAAGAGGAGATAAAGAACCGGACAGGCACTACCATGGACAGCTATCTGCAGGTCCCCAGCAGGCTGCCGAGGTCCCCCCGCGGGAACTCGGACAGCCTCTGCTGTTTAAAAATGTAAAGGGCCGCTATCAGCCTTAAGAATCGGGGCAAGTACTTGTGTACAAGTACTTGTGAAAATGCCAGGTATCGGCCCCGATACCGATACTACTGTAGTATCGGTATCGGGACATCCCTATTTGTTACCTTTTAGATGTTTTGCTGCAGTGGGCAAAATGGCTGAATCAAAGTTATTTCTCAGCACCTTCACAGTGATCTGTCCTAATAGAAACACTTAGGACCAAAATTCGAGGATTGTTCATTATCATACAGAGGCCAGGGCTGTAATCCTTGTTAGGACAGGCAGCGTTCAAATCTACTTTACAAATGATAAGGAGCAAACCCCTCACAGCCCCTCCTAACATTACAAAGAAGGAGAAATACATAGAAATAGCCAAGAAACCCTAACTCAAGTAAAAGCAATTTAAATTGCAAGAAGCATTTTCATTTTTTATTTTTTTTAGCTTATGCTATGTGAATGGGAACATGTAACAAATATAAAATAGGTCTTATGCCAATTTGGCTGTGAAAGTGGAAATACACTTTAATGGAAAAGTCCAGTGCAGTACAATTGATGTGATATAAAAAAAACGCTGAACAAAGCATTTTAAAATGTCATTCTTTGAAAAATGACCTTCCCACTTTAATCTCCCGCTAGCTCCGATCCCCTATACTTGTTAAACAAGTCAAGTTCCATTCCTTGTACTTTGGAAGCAATGCTCTGCTTATTGGAAGCATTTCCTAGATTGAATTATCACCCCTTTCCTTATAACACATTTACACATACAGACATCCTCTTCCATGTCAGGTTGGATATTGGGACTAAAGCTGGCCATACACCATACAACCATGGTTGTAAGGTGATTAAAAGTTCGTACGACCTGCCCATCTTGGATAGGCAGATCGTACTTGCGATCATCAGTGTACGCTTGAGCACCTCGGGCCGTGCGGCTTTCGTCTTGCTATCGCGCTACCGTACGATATTCAGCGGGTTTTCTAGCGTGCTCGTAATACGAAAATCATGCGACCGTACAGTAAATGAGGTCGCACGCTGCCCATACACCTTACGATCACCCGCGATTATCGTACGATAATCGTCAGATGTATGGGCAGCTTAAGGCTCGGTTCACACCTAGGCGATTTAGCCACGCGATATCATGCAAAGTGAAGTCAATGGGACCTGTTCACTCAAGATTTTGCAAACTTTTAAAGGAGAATTATGAGGCGAGTGATTTCACTCAGCCTCATAATCTGAGCCGACCTGTGACAATGAAACTGTCACAGGTCGACTCAGTAGATCGGGAAGTGAGCGAACACATACCGGCGTTCGCTCTCCTCTCGATCTATCCGTGCAGAGAGCCGTGACTGTCACTCACGGATGCCTGCAGGGATCCCCCCCCCTCCTCCCCTGTCCGATCCTCCAGCGCTGACTGGCGGAACGCACGGGGAGGGGGCGGGTACAGCTGGCTCTGCCTCTTTATAGGCAGAGCCAGCTGTTTCTCACGCAGCTGGGTGGATCCAGACAGAATTGTCGGGATCCATTTCAGCTGCGGCGTCTCAGTAGCTCACGGTATACTGAGCTTTGGGTGAGCCGATACCCTTAGGAGAACTATGGGGAAAAGCCTAAACCGCATAGTTCTCCTTTAACCCCTTCGTGACTGACGACGTACAGTGTACGTCGCCAGCATCGGGGCTGTTTAAACAGACTCCCGGCGACTTTTTTCCGCCGGGACTCTGTTTAAACTTGTAGAGCCGACTGTCGGCTTTACAACAGAAAACTCAAAAAAGGGTTGAGAAACACTGGATTAGTAAACACTCCAAATCATAGAACTAAAGTGCCATCTTGTGGACAAATGTAATATTACACCAGCTTGTGTTCACATGGGATAACTGTAAGCTCCCATTCACACCTGGGCGTTTTGTTAATCAAAGGTAAGCATGACAAAACGGTGAAGACAAGGAATTCCATTCATTTCTATGGCCCCTGTTCACACCTGAGTGTTTTATCGCAAGCAGAAAAACACCTGTCGCAGGAAAAAGTACATGAGCTACATTTTGGCAGATAACAGCGCTTTTTAGTCCCATAGACTTCAACGGGGAACTTTGTGTGAACAGGGGCCATGAACATGAATGGGATTTCTTGTCTTGACCACTTTGTCGTGTGTAGCTTCAGGCAACAAAGCGCCTATGTGTAAACGGGCTCTATAGGGGAATCTATAATCTGTGTTTTTGCAGTCTGTGCTTCTGTATGTTATCAATCTGCAGTTTAGAGTCATTTTTATGTAACCTTTATATTTTTACACTTTCATTGTACCATATTTTGTTTATTGTACTGCATATGCAGAATAAGGTCCACATCACACAAGTTATCTTGTAGCTTAAGACACCTTGCCAGTTCCTATTCGTTTCACTATCACTGCCCATACCAGCGTTATTTTGCCACTAAGTGATATGCAAAATAGTATAAAAATTGTAAAAACTGTATTTTCTAAAAACAAAACTGGAAATTGATCACAGTGCACTAGCAAAGTAAATGTCATTTAGTTAAAGTTTACAGAATAATCAGTGGTAAGAATCTGTTAACATGGAGGGATAATAATTTCCCTTCCATGGAAAGTCGCCTTATCTATTTCTATGGGATATTTTATTGCTTATACAATTCTGCTTGCAGAATTATGGGGCTGCAATAAAGGTTGTCTTTTTATGTGGTGGTGTTATGTAATTGTATTGCTGCTGTAATCTTATAAAAGTACCGTCATTTATTGACCAGGTTGCATGTTGCTGATCTTACACGGGGATTTTTCATGTCAATAGTTGTGCAATTGGCTGTCTAAAATCAGCCTTAGGGCCTGTTCACATGACGTCCGTATTCTGTGCTGACCTGATCCGTACGCTCCTGCACTAAATATGCATCCCAATGTATCCCTATGTGTTTTATGGCTACAGTTCTCACGTGCACAGTCCGTTCAGGTTACGACAGAAAAATACTGCATGTCACATTTTGTACGGTCAGGAAACGCACGAACGTGTCAAAAACTCAACGGAAACGCAACGGAAACGGAACGCAATGCAGCTAAGCAAAAAAAAAAAAGCATTCTTGCTCCACTTTTTATGATGTCATCATCGTTGGACTTCCTGGTTGCGGTGGATTATCAGAGGGAAAACCAGCAGTCATGACTAACATGGTCCTGGACATTGAGCGATTCGTCGGATTGATGCACCAATGCTCTACGACCCCCGCCACTCACAGTTTAAAAATGTGCATCAAAAATATAAAAAGTGGATAGATATAGCATCCGAGCTGTATGATGAATACTCAGTGTACAGTAGTGCCCAGCAGAAAGAATGTGGTGAGTGATTACACATATCTTGTATGTTGACTAACTGTATGCTGGTCATGTTATCCACATGTTATGACAGCCCCACGGCTTGAAAAAAAAAAAGAACTGTCAGCATCCGTACCGAAAACGCATGAAAAATGCACTGCATGAGATCCGCACCTGAAAATCATGTGAACAGGCCCTAACGGTAAGGATATAAAGAATGTTAGCACAAGCAAGAGCGGAGAAATTACCTCATGCCCTCATTGGTGTGCTACAATTCCTTCATTATCCAGGCACAGGCTGGAGTGGGTGTTGGATCAGACTGCATGGTTCAAAAGCAATATATATATATCTATATATATATATACACACACACACACATACAGTATATCAGTATATCAGTTTTACCCTCCCAGGAGGCATTGCATGAGTAAGGTTGCGAAAGGCACTTGAAAACTTACATGACAGCTCCTCCTGCTGGCTGAAAAGTAAATGCTCCAAGGTCCAATTCATAATGTGTCTAAACTTTTAAGTGTCCATAATAAAGTTTATAAGTCCAATTTACAATTGTCAAACTGTGAAAACTCCAAACCTTTAAACAACACAACTGTGAATGTGGTGTGCATGGGGAGGGTGCAGCATGGGCTTGTGACCTAAATAGGGGGGAGGTGCACCTTGAGCTGGTTCCTTTAGATTGGCAGTGCCCTGGGTAGGGAGTGTTATTGACTTTAGGTTTGAAGGACCAATAGTAGTAGTGTGGGTTGAAGAGTCTATAAAGTGGAAGAGGTGTGTACTGTACGCCAGTGATTTTAGATGTGGGGGTCTTAGGTAGTGGGGTAGGGAAAATAATGATGAGTTGAGTAGGGATGCTCGTGTTTTGCAGGTTGTTGACTTTAGATGAGATTACAAAGTAGAAGCTCCATACTTTGATTCCTCCTGCGTACTACCCAGGTAGATTGGGAGAATGTAGTGCAGACAAGTATAGTGAGGGAGGGGAGGTGTCATTCAGACTGGTGAACTAAGAACTTAGATACCGTATTTTTCCGTCTATAAGACGCCCCCCATGTATAAGACGCCACCAACTTTTCTTACCCAAAATTCAGAAATCAATATTTTAAATGATATTATGCATCACACTTACCTCTGAGCCAATCACTTTATTCAGCCTCTGTTGCATCACTGGTTTCTTCATCACTTTTAGCTTCAAACATATCAGTTTCTTCAACTTCTGCTGCATCACTGCTGTCTGCTGAGTCACTGTCTATATTTACAAGATCATCCTCAGTTCCGTCCATGGCATTGCTGATTCCACATTTCTTGAAGGACTTCACAAATCACCTCTTGTTTGACACCATACCATGAGTTTAGAGAGTTTACAGGTTGTTTTTCACTTTCTGACATTTTTATGGTCACAGAATGCTCCGACATTATCGCTCTGGGCCCTGCCTACACGATCTCCCCAGCAACTGCTCACGTCAGGTTCAAAAGATTTATGACTGGAGGAGAACTGTTATCTTGTCTCTGCAATCCGTGAGGCTAGTTTGCAGTGTTATCAGCACTTTCAAAACCGCGGCCCCCCGTGTATAAGACGCACATCTATTTTTAGATAAAGATTTTTATGAAAAAGTAGCGTCTTATACACGGAAAAATACGGTAGTTGGGACCTGGGTTTTTGTCAGCTGTTATCTGAAAGACCAACAGGGGCCATTTTGGGGGTTTGGATAGAGAAGAACAGGGTTAGAGCCTATGTTACATGTTTATTTTTTGTTGTGCCTCCTTTTGGGAGATTTGTCTCACTTCTTTGATGAGTATCAGGCAGCACGAGAAGTGAAATAAAAATGTCCTCCTTTACTGTTCATATGACAAGTGTAAGACAGAACAGAAAGTTGGAGTGAATTCTCCCTTTGGGAAACAGGCTGCAATAAAAACACAGTAAAAAAGGTTTAAACTTTAGAACCTGTTAGGCGTTTGTTGATGTCTGTTTATACACATACAGTATTTAGAGAGACATACACATGGAAAATAGTTCTAGTGGCCAGAATACTAATTTATCATAGCCGCTAGAATGAATGCGCCCATGCATTTACATGTGTTTACACATGTACACACGTAAATTATATCAGTACACTGAACGCAGGTTGGGGTATTTTATTTTTTACATTCCCAAAAGTGCTCTCTATTACACGATCTAAATGCCACAACGTACATGGACACATTTGCTGTTATAGCGCTGCGTTCAGAGGTTTTGAAAGAAAAAAAAAAGATCTAAAAGGGGCATTTTTGGAGTCCTAAAACCAACCTTTATTCACCTGTGTATCTATAAGCATTGTGGAGAAATATTTTTTTTAAATTCACAGTACAGGCACAACTTTTTTTCCATGAAGATCACATCTTGGTAGCTAGCCAGCCCTCCAATGTAAATACATAGCACGTGTTTATAAGTTGTTACAGCAGCTAAGGAGGTCAGAAATGGGTTGTTTTAATGCTCTTTTAACATTTGTCAAGAATATGTAAACGATTTAATGTCAATTGTCTGCGCACATGTGCGCTTTAAGCCTACAATTTCTACAGGGTGCAAACCCTACTGCAAAATTTCACTCATATACGTAATTTATTTATTCTGCCCATTTTAAGCCTTGGTTTAGAATGTAGAGAAGGTTGTTGAGTTGGTGAGGAGGGGTAGAGATACACTGCAGGCAAGTGACATTAAATGTGGGGGGTCTTAGGAAGTGCAGGATAGGATAGTGACCATAGCCTGGGTGGGGGATATTCTACAGGCTAATAAGCTGGCTGGGGGGACCAGGAATCAGAAGACCCCTTAGGTTAGGCAGCTCTTCTGCAGGAATCAGGAGACCCCTGAGGGAGGGGCTAGGACCTGAATCAAGAATTCCAAGTGCAATGGGTAGAATGAGAGCGCCAGACAAAGATAAGTTTAGAGTCCGAAATCTTTTAATCACTTAACTGATAAAAACAACAGTAGATAGCCATCTTTACCCCTTTCCTGAATGGAAATAATAAAGTTTGGGATGGACCCGTATGATGGCTTCTGAGCTGACTGCATTCAGAGGTGAAAAGACCAACTGGCCAGTAGTAATGCCAGCAAGGACAGCAAAAATGCAAAGCTTTGTAGGTAATTGCAGTGATCACAGTGAGCTGAGTCGGCTTGCAGCTCACTCCGGTCCCCTCTCCTCTGAAAGAATGCGGAAGTGTTGTATAATACATCACTTCCGCATTCTTGTGTCACTCTCCAATTTTCAGTAGCGCTGAATACTGAAAAATGGCCTGGCCAGGAAGGGGGTCTAAACACCTGGTCTTGAAGTGGTTAAAAAAAGGTTTAAACAGTTCAAAACATTTTTTTTAACATGTTTAAAAAAGTAAAAAAAAGGTTAAACAAAATACATTTAATACAAAAAATGATGAGAAGATATAGTGCCGAGGAGGCTATTAAAGTTAGGACACAAACAAATCACATTCAAAAATAGTTTCTCGCTAAAATTGTATATCACTATTTTGTGACCTATAACTTCCAAAATAAACTGAAACCACAGACATATGATAAACCCTATATATCAGGACAAATAAAATAATTTATTATGAATTACTTTCTGTTCGCTACACTAATTATGTGCACATTATTATTGCCAAAACTGTGAAAACATTTTATTTTTCATTTTTTTGCAATTTTTTTGTATTTAAAAAAATAACTCTCTTGCTACAATACTTATCTTCATAGATATCCGAGTCTTCCAGGTTGAATGACTGCCTGCGTCGTTTGGGAGACATTCACACTTACGAATGGGTCTGGATTGCTGAATCTCACAAATTCCTGCAGGAGACTGCATGTGATCTGCAGCTGACGAGAGACGCTGTACAATACAATGACAACTGCCACTGCCTGCAGCTGTTCATAGGCTGTTCGCATGTAATTGCACAGTCTGTGATTACCTGCAGATGCTTTAACCTGGCTTCATACCGTCTGCATCCACGTGTGGTCATCTGAAGGGGCACTGCAGTCTGGACAATCTGAGTGAACTTTCGAATGATCTAAGGGCAATTTTCCTTGTAAGATTGATTCAAGGGATGAGCTTCTAGGGTTTGGGTCAAGGTTGGGTTTATATTGCTTACACAGCAAACTAATTTGCTGCTATAACAACAAGCTACCAACAATGCCGTTTTTGACCTCTGAACTTAGGCCAGGTGGCTTAGAATGGCCAATAATGGGGCTTTGTTATGTGCTCATTATAAACACATTGTCTACAGTCACTCCTGTGACAGACCAGGAGAGCGGCGGTGTGGGGGCGGAGACAGCTGTCACAGATGGCTGGGCCGGCGGTGCAGGGGAGGAGTCAGCTGTCAGAGGAGATGAAGCTCTCCTCCCCGCACTGCTCGCTCAGCCTCCTGTGACAGCCAGTCAGGAAGGAGAGAGGGTACAAGCACTCAGTGATCGCTTAGTTTTTGTAAATAGTTGGACAGAGTATGTTTACTGTGTCTTCCCAATTAAGAAGGAATGGGAAGTGATCTACATCACTTCCTGTTCATTCA
>NW_017306497.1:510997-512368 GCF_000935625.1 Nanorana parkeri
TTTTCTTCATTTTTTCTTCATTTTTTCTTCGTTTTTTCCTTCTTTTTTATGGATTTTCGTTGAACACATTATTGCACTGAATTTTCACTGTTGAAGTGTCTTACATTTATGGATTTTTAAAGATTTTTTAAAAAAACTGCAAAAGATTTGGACTATTCACATATACATCGATAAAAGTTTAATTTAATATAATTTATTTTATTCAATTGGTATACATTGTTTGTTCATTCACTATTTATTAACAAGAATCACCCACACATGATACATATATTCACAGTCTATCACATTTTATTAGATAAATTCATACCTTGTCTGATTTGATATTTTTTGACTTTAATTTGTTTACACAACTATTCACATTGAGTTTTTTTAGATACACCTTTTCACTGAATGTTAGATTTTATTATTATGTTTTAATAGCACTTGTCAAATCTTGATCTTAACGTCTGTTTTCTTATATTCTTATATATGTTTTCTTATATTCTTATATATATTTTCTTATATTCACCTCTGAAGGACGGCTAGCGCTGTACGTTTTGAGAAAATACCCCCTGGATTATGTATAGGAACTCAGTGGGGTCCACAACAACTCTTACGCCTTAAAAAGTCCCTACCCACCACGGTCACTAGATGGCTCGGCAGGGGGTGGGGGGCTATTGTCCTACTGTCCCCTTCCTCATCCCCTTCCCTCCTCTATGCCCAGCTGGGCTTCCCCCCCTCACTCCCCCTTCTTTCTTTCTTTCTTATCCCTCGCTGGACCCCTCTCACTGGCATCTCCTTCCCCCCCCCCACAGTGGCGCGGGATAACAGTCCTGGCTGCCGTGAGAAAATGACGCAGAAGGCCCCTCTTTGCCTTCTTGATTGATCCTGGGACCATGGACAAGAGTAGAATTTTGGGGTCGTTAGCAACAGCTGTTCCTGTCACTCTGTGGTACATCTCCAATACTCCCCTCCAGAACCCTTGAAGCTGCGGACAGCCCCACCAGATATGTGTCATGTTTCCAGGGGAGGCACTGCACCTCCAACAGGCATCGGTCACTGTAGGGTAGTACCGATGGAGGACTGTAGGGCATCGGTACCATCTGGTGAGTATCTTAAGGTTTTTCTCGTGAGCCCTGCTGGCGACTGACAGAGAGTGCGTAAGAGCAAACGACTTCTCCCACTCGTCGCTCGTAAAAGTGAGCTCCAGCTCACGTTCCCAGGCCGATGTGTAAGCAGGTAGCGTGGGAGAGGCCAGATGGGAGAGGAGAGAGTAGATGAGGGATACCACGTGGGAAGGAGGCGTGGAGGCCAAGAGGACGGAGTCAAACTCCGTTGGCTCCCCCCCGACACTATCCGGCCCCCGGAGGGAGGAGACAAAGGAACAAAACT
>NW_017306497.1:518487-539034 GCF_000935625.1 Nanorana parkeri
GTGCCCTGAAGGCAGTGAGAAGGTCACGTACCTCAGAGGCCACAGGTTACACCGTCTGCCTCCTCAGGCCGGTCTACCTCCTGGAACACAGCCGGCGTCGATGAGTCCAGGGCTGCCGCGGATGGGGTCGGGGCCCCAGTGGAGTGCAGAAGCTGCGGCGGGTCCAGCGGTCTCTGTCCCGCGGTCCGAAACGAGGAGCGGAGGCTCTGGGCTGGCGTCAGGGGCAGTGGAGGATCCGTCCCGGCCTTCTTCGCCGGCGCGACTTTCGGCGGCATCTCGCGGCCTATCGCGGTGGGTGCGTCTGGCGGGCTGTCGCGTGGGTGCCGCGTGAAGTAGGAGGCAATGTCCCGGGAGGAGGAAGCAGAAGCAGCAGCCCCAGGAGCATTCACACCTTTATTTTAGGTGCAATTAGGGATTTCTGCGTCAGGAACTTGTGATTTCCTGCAACAGAAATCCCTAAATTGGCGTTTTACAAATGGCAGCTGTCACCTAAGTTAATGATCAGGTGACAGAAGTTGCATGTAAACGCCTGCACACCGCATGTAAAGATACGTGATATGTTTACATTCCGCTAGGAATCAATCACTCTCCCTGGACGCATGTAATCATATCACGTATCATTACATGCGGTGTGCATGCGTTTACATGGAGCTGCTGTCACCTGATCATTAACTTGACTGGGTGACAGCTGTCACTTGAAAACGCCAGATTAGGGATTTCTGCTGCAGTCTGAGCAGTCTCCAATAAAGTTTCTTGTGGATGTTTTCAAGGCTAGTTATTACTTAAATTATTATTAAAACCAGTAGCAACTGAATGCAGAGGCAACTATTTATGATAATAAAGAGTAGATGCATAGTCCTATGCAACAGGCCCTTTGAGGGTAACCATATTGCTGATGCGGCCCCCGATGAATTTGAGTTTGCCACCCCTGGTATAGAGGATTCCTGTTCATTTATAACAGGGGATGCAGAAAAAGAGATTGAGGGCTCTGTGTTCTCAATCCCTTTTTCTATTTTAAACGGGAAATATCAGGGGTCTGTTTAGACCCCCATTATTTCCCCAGAGCCCCCTTACAAAGAAAAAAAATAATACATTAAAATGATTAAAAAAATGCAAATAGAAAATGTAAACTTAGTAGTGATGAGTGGGAAAATGTTCTGGACCATCATTTGGCTGTCAGCGCCACCAAAGGTTGGGCTGCTCTTTCTATCTTGTTTAAAAGACCGTTGTCCTCTCACTCCTTGTAATAGGACCTAGTCTGTATCATAGACGAGCAGCAAAGCAGATTTGCTACATGTGAATATTAGCATGTGGTCTCTCTACAGCATGCTTTGTTTCCGGATCTCACCTGCTGGTTGATATACCACCTACAGCATAAATCCCTGTCCAGTCCGATACATAGTCACATAGTTAGTCAGGTTGAAAAAAGACACAAGCCCATCAAGTTCAACCTATAGAGATATGACAAAAAAAAAAATCAAGCTCACTATTAAGCTGTGCTAAGACCATATCTGGATTGTTATTTATCTACTGCCCACTGTGCTTTTTTTTAACACTGTGTTGTATGTGTGGTAATTATTATGTCCTATTCTAATTTACTTACTAACTGACATATCGGTCTGGATGTCACAACACTTCTTAAAGCTCAATCTATCAAAAACTGAGCTTATGGTATCCCCCCGTGCACCCTCCCCCAACTTTTCGATCATGATTGAGAACACAACTATCCAACCCTCCCCCCATGCCAAGGTCCTAGGTGTCATCCTTGACTCGGACATCACCTTTCTTCCCCACATCCAATTACTATCCAAACCCTGCCGTCTTCACCTTCGTAACATCTCCAAAATACGCCCCTTCCTCACCAATGACACCGCAAAGCTACTCATACACTCACTTGTTTTCTCTTGTCTTGACTATTGTAACTCCCTCCTCATTGGCCTACCTCTACACAGGCTATTCCCCGTCAGTCTATCATGAATGCAGCTGCTAGACTTATCCAGCTAACCAACCCCTCAGTATCTGCAACCCCCCTCTATCAATCCCTACACTGGCTTCCAATCGTCCAAAGGATAAAATTAAACATTTTAACAATGACTTAAAAAGCCATCCACAACTCTGCTCCTGATTACATCTCCAACCTTGTCTCAAAGTATCACCCTAACCGTCCCCTCCGCTCCTCCCAAAAACTTCTTCTCTCTAGCTCCCTCGTCATCTCCCCCCATGCTCACCTCCAGGACTTCTCTAGAGTCTCTCCCATTCTTTGGAACTCCTTACCTCAACTTGTCCGTCTATCTCCCACACTGGCTGCCTTAGGCGATCCCTAAAGACTCATCTCTTTAGGGAAGCCTATCCCACCTCAACCTAACCACTGAACTATCACTTTCTCAAACAATCACCCCCGCACAGTTACCTCCTCATGTATCACTTGCCCCTCCCTCTTAGATTGTAAGCCCTCATGGGCAGGGCCCTCCTTGCCATCTTGTTTTGAATTGTATTGTAATTATATTGTCTTCCTTATATTGTAAAGCGCTGCACACACTGTTGGCGCTATATAAATCCTGCATAATAATAATAATTGGAATCCTTAAAGTGGAACTCCAGGAATGTTTTTATTAACTGTTCTTTGTGTCTAGGTTAAAAAAAACAAAGAATTTCTCACCCAAAGCTCCAAGCTGGCTTCTTCTTAGACCGGTCCCCGGAATGTCTCTCCCCCTCCTCTGCAGCGGTCTAAGGTCCAGTAAATCATCACGTCTATAGACTGTGCATAGACGTGAGGATGTTGAGGAACATTCCAATATGTTGCGGAGGAGGGGGACAGGCTGGAGGGAGCGCCATGACACCTGGCAGGCTGGGAACTTTGGGTGAGTATATCTTTGCTTTTTTAGCACCTAGACAGAAACGAGCATTTAACCCTTGCAGTGTGAGGGTAGCCCCACTGCAAGGGTTAATAAAAAAAAGTCCTGGAGTTCTGCTTTAAGTGTGACTCCTTCAAAATGCCAGCATACACCTTTTCCATTATGCTATAAATAACCCCCACATTGTCAGAAGAGCCCAGGGATACAGCTGAGGCCAAATCAAAAAGCTTTGTTACTTCAGAGATCTCAGTGTAGATAACGCCAATAGAACTCCATGTAGCCATTACCTCAGTGAGGCCAGTATCTGAGCTGGCTACCTTATCTTGCAGGACACCCATTTTTTATTTTTGCATAGGAACAAGGTGGGGCTTAAGCCTTCTTGTTTTTATAAAGATAGTTTGCATTGTCATCCCTACCAGTGCAAGGACAAATAAATAAATAAATAAATATTTAAATAAAATTACAGACAAAAAAACAGTTTAAAAACATTAAAAAAGACCTACTACCCAAGCTTTCAGACACACTGCCTGTCACTTAAGGTTTGATTGACCTTTTTTTTTTTTTTAAAGGGGGAAGGATGTACAGATTCTGGCTGTATTATTTTCCCCTGCAGCTTTGCCTCCAGTGCAGACAGTCCTTGCACCTTCAGGAATTGTGGCAAATATGTTGTCGCAGATCATATCCTCAAAGTGGGTATTTGGGCTCCCACTGGGTGGTGGCAGTAAATTCCTTTTTTCCCTTGTATCAAGAAAGGGTGAAACACCCCCTTGAGGCCTTGTCTTCTTCTTCCTCACTGCCACCACTTTAACATGCCTCCTTCTCACCATCAGCACCGCAAAACTCTTTCTTACCACCAGCACCCCAGCCCTTTTTCTCCTCACTGCCAGCAACCCAACCGTCCTCTTCCTTGCATTCTTCCTGTGCCTCATGATATTCCATATACTGGTGAAGGGGATGGAAGGCCTTCTGTGCAAAGTAATGGTGGCTGGTGCATGGCCTTCTGGTGGCTGAGTAACTGACACTGTGGTGTAGGAAAGGGCACTAAGGGATATTTGGCAAAAACTGGCATGAAGACGCTGGGCATGGCCTGTCACTGTGTCTGTGCTATCACATAGGGGGCTTGTTAGCCCCCTAAGTGATAGCAATAAAGTTAAGAGTAAAAACAAAAAACAAAAACAAGTTTAAAAATAAAAAATTTAGGTCACTTTAAATTTTTTTTTTCAAAGTTCCCTGCCCCTGCGTGCACGTACATACAAATGCAAACACGTTTACTACATTTCCTACATTTGAAAATGACGATTGCGTCACACATGTTAGATATCACCACGAATGTCGCAGTGAGAGCAATTATTCTAGGCCCATAAATCACTGTTAACACTAAGCTGATGAGCAGTAAAAGCTTTTAAAGCGTCGCTTACGGCCAATTTTGGGTATGGTAGTTTTATTGCAATTTCGCAGGTGCACGCAATTTTAAGGATTGACATGTTTGGTGTCTAATTACCCTACTTCACCCCATATTTTATATTTTACCAAAAAAATTGAGTATTAATAAATGTTTCATAATATAAAATAAGGAAAACAACGTTTTTGGCACTTTTTTAGTTATATAGTAAATAATAAAAAAATGGCTAAAGGGCCTGGCATGACTTTTGGGGAACCCCAAGCACCTTTTTTTTGTGGGGGTCTCTCCTACCTAACATTTCTACCAGACCCAAAGGGTCTAAATTGGAAGGAGAACCTCATTCTTTTTCTTTTTTTTCATTCTGCGGACTGTAAAAAAAGAAAACATTTTTTTCCCCTTTTGTCTAATGTCAGTTTGCTGCTACAAATATGAGTCAGGAACGAAAATTTGTACATACTACCGCTAATGAATTTCGTCCGAATCCGAATTTCCGAAACTAATTGACTTTAAGACCCAAAAACAAAAAATCAGAATGAAAACAAAACTAAACAATGTTTTTGCCAGTGCACATGTCTACTTACTGCTTTATAAAAAGTATACAAATAGAAATTCTAGCACATTCTTGCTCTCTCTAAAACTAAAATAAAATTAACAGACTTAGGGGTCTATTCACTAAGCTGCCGTAAGCAGCCGAGTGAATGACCAACCTAAAGCGAAGTGAGCCGAACGCTGTTCGGCTATTCACTTCAGGCTGGTACGGCTGATTTCAGCCGTATATCGGCTGAAATCAGCCGTACATCGGGTGGCTTCGGGTCGGCCAAACATGCTCAGCTTGTTCAGGTGGCTTCGGGTCAGCCAAACATGCTAAGCAAATAAAAATGGAAAACTATTGGGCGGAGCTAGCAATGACAGTTTTCTATTGGCCGGCTGTTCTGCTGCCATCAAAAAAAAAGAAAAAAAAAAGCCTAACTCTCCCGGGCGCTCCGGGAGTCTCCCGCTCCCGGCCGCCAAGGAGAGAAACACCTCTTTCTCTTTTTTTTCTTATTCTGACACAAAGCCGTGTCAGAATAGAAAATAAAAAAAATAAAAACATTTTAGCCATAGGAATGCATTGCTAGATTCCTATTGGCTATTTCAATTTGCAATAGCCAATAGCAAACTAGCATTGTACCCGCCCTCTGCTGCTGTCAATCCTGATGGTGGACCTGATGGAGAACTGCAGCAGAGGGCAGATGCAATGCTAGTTTGCTATTGCAAATTGAAATAGCCAATTTCCAAAAATAGCCAATAGCCAATTTTTCCCTCCCTGGCGGCCAGGAGCAGGAGACTCCTGGAGCGCCCGGGAGAGTTAAGTCCGTGACACACTGCAGGCGAAGCAGCGCGGCGCACAGGCGAGCGGCGACTCGCGGCCCTTCGCCTGCAGTGTGTCTAGTGAGTTCCGATCCCCCGCTCTGCCCGGCGACAGCGTGCGTAGTGCAGCGTCGTGAGATGAAAAAGTTCATCTCCAGCCAATCACAGCGCGCGATGCAATGAAGGCATCAGCTGTCTGGAGATCAGTGTCCCTGGTTAGAAGCAGGCTGTCGGCCGGCCGCCCGGCCAGCTTCGGCTTTCAGCGCAGCTCAGCCAAGCCGAGGCATATGCGTTCGGCTTGACTGAGCCGCTCGGCCAAGTTCGGGAGCTGTAAGGGCTATAGTGAATAGCCCGTACAGCAGCCCTTCAGTTCTACTGAACCGAAGGGGTCCTGGGGCCGAAGCTAGCCGAAGGATCGGCCAAAGGTACGGCTAGATCCTTCGGCTGTTTCGTAAAAAGACCCCTTAGACTTCAATTTCGTGTTTGGTGCTAGTGTCAGCAATTAGCATAGCTGATCTCTTTTAATAAGGAGTTTGTGATTCTGTGCTGGTTTCTAAAGCAGAACTAAACTCTGCAATGCTTACCTCCCCTCCATTGATACAAGCTCCCTCGTGTTACCCATTCTTCTTGATTGGCTGGCCATTTGATGATGTAACTCCATGCATAACCACTGTTCTGTCTCAACCACCAGTTTATGTATTTGCACATACCGTCCTGATATTAGTCTGTATGGATAGTATGACAACCTACTGAGCTGATGGTATCCATAGGAAGGGTCCAAGTCACCAAGAAGACTCAGAGTAGAATCCAATGTAGTTTATTCGGGGTTGACAATAGAAAGGATGGGATTCCTTGTCATTCTTAGAGGTGGAAATTAGGGCTGCAACAACTAATCGACATAATCGATTATAATCGATTATTGAAAAAGTTGTCAACTTTTTCAATAATCGATTAATCGGCTTCTGATTGGTTGGCCCTGTTCACACATTTCTATCTGAAGCCTTGTACAGCATGAACAGATAATACAATACAGGGAGGGTGAAGTGAAAAGAAACTGGGAAGAAGAGGCTGGGAGTGTCTAAATAGAAGACTGTACCAATTGACACTAAACATGAGGGAGGTTGAATGGAAGATATCAATTGTATACAGAAATGAATCTGTAGTAGCAGTAATCTCCCACTAGTTGTCATGAGCATACCATAACATGATGATAAGCAATGAAATACAAAACAGTGTAATAAAATAACAGAAAACAATACTGGCTGTGGCAGCACGACCACAAGAGTTCATTCTTTGCTATATCAAGGCATGTTGTGAATGTACACTGAGCTGTATATGCAAGAATCTGTGTACATATAGAAGAACATTGCTAGTAAGTAGAGAAGATGCAGAAGAGTATGCTTGCAGATTTTTTCAAAGTAAGTAAATATTGTCGAAATACAAGAAGCATGTGTATACTTACTTGAATATTGGTGACTCTTTGCCTCTGTGCAGGAGCTTTATGTAATAAGTCACTGCTGGTCTCTCTTCTTGTACAGGATGACTGGTCTGGTCTCCGCCCCCTCCTGTAGTTTCCTGCAGGCTGCCTGTTGTGGGTGGAGCCAGCTGGGGCGTTCCCACAACAAGCTGCTCTGCTCTCTGCACAGGCTATGTGCATCATAGAGACACTGCTACTTTTATCTAGGGTTTGCAAAGGCATTTGACGCCCACAAATTAGACTTATATCCATTGTGCATATTTAGGAACATATTTAAATAATAATTTCTGGGCCCAGAGTTCACCTTTAAGGCTGGGTTCACACCTAGGCGTATCAAATATGCGCGTATCGAAAATGCGCGATTCGAGGTAAAAAAAACGCGTGACAAACGCGCGTTTCCGATGGCTACTTGGCTATATCCCAATTGAACCGCGCGACAAAAACGCCCCAAAGAAGCTCCTGTACTTCTTTGGGGCGTAGGGCGTTTTGTAGCGCGTTCATACGGCCTGTAATACGCCCAGGTGTGAACCATACCGATAGAAAATAATGGGATTTCTGTGTTTGAGCGTTTTGCAGAGCGTTCGAACGCGCTACAAAACGCCCAGGTGTGAACCAGGCCTAAGTGCTTGTCTGTGTTTCTAGTTGATTGTTATTATAATGTATTTAAGAATTAGCATTAATGAATTAAGAACTATTTATTGAATACAGTCATATGGGTCATTTATGTTTGGATTTAAATTCGTTTGTTTAAACATAAAAAAAAAACCTTCTGATAAACGCGTGCACCAAGGGACAGCAGTAGCCCATTTGTAACACCA
Organism: Nanorana parkeri; assembly: GCF_000935625.1. NCBI lineage: Eukaryota > Metazoa > Chordata > Amphibia > Anura > Dicroglossidae > Nanorana > Nanorana parkeri. The sequence goes on from NW_017306497.1 coordinate 526,390, forward strand.
GGGGGCAGTGTGGTCATTTCAAAGAACAACAGAGGAAAAAACATTGCAACAAAAATGTAGGAAAATGGTATTTGTACTCTTTACAGTATCACCATTCTAAAGAAGACACACAATAAAGTCAGTTCTGCGAGAGGCAGAAAAAAGGCATTTGTATGCTTATCTTCACAGCTCCCTGATAGCCATACAGCCATGAAATAACATTCACATTCGTACTCTGTAAACACTTGGAATACCAAGAAAATGTTACCTTTAGAATATCCTGGTAACTCAGAGTAAGAAAGATCTGGAATTTCTTCTTAACAATATCATTATCAGAATAGATCTGACTCCTTTTGTTACGGAAAGCAGTGGGCATAATTAGTTTAAAGCATAGTTAAGTACACCCTAACAATTTATTTTTCTTATTCTCTGACTTTTGGTTTGTTAAATATATATTGAAAACTCTCTGTTAAATAAGTGCAAAAAAAAACAACCTGTCAATCCTGCCAGAAATCCAGTAAGCGTGTACCTTCTTGTACACTCTGAAGGGAAGTTATCAAAACTGGAGCAGACAAAATCTGGAGCAGCTGTGCAAGTCACCCAATCAGCACCTCTCTCTCTCATTTAAAATCTTTACTGAACAACATGAGGAGAGAAGCTGATTGGTTGCCATGGTCTGCTCCAGATTTTGTCTACTCCAGTTTTGATAAATTCCCCCCACTGTCTTTGCTGCACTAAATAAAGTAGTGTTAACAGCCCTGTCCACTTCACCTCGGTGAACTACCAGACACCTCCCCCATGTTATAGAGATGGGTTCCAACACATTTCCTCTCCTAGAGTGACAACACAGCCCTTACATACAGTACAGTGAGTGAGCGTTGTCACCCTAGGACAGGAAGTATTTTAGTGGCAGGGTCACCAAGTGAAAAAAGGAACAAAAACATGATAATAATGCAGCCACCCTATCTAAGGATTGGTAAGCTGCACTATATTATATTTTTGTTCTTGGGTTTAGATACGCTTTTATGATTTGTGTGATTTCTAAAGCAACACCATTATCAGTTTGATTTTCATGTAAGACTTAAGTACTGCTACCTTTTATGTAAAATATGTAGTGCCAAACCTTGATTTTTCATAAACATGGACAAAACCTGTTGATGCAGACAGAGATAATATACTACCTAATTCCTACAAAATGTACTCCAAAAAACAAAAGGTACATGAAATATAAAATGTAATAAACAATAATGGCCACTTACCTGATACTATTTATATATCATATTATCATGTGACTAATTATTATTAATAATATTATAATAACGTTAAATGATATCCCTAAATGTTTTGTTGCCATCAAACTACCCAGCGTGGGAATCAGAGCTCAGAGGGAGTGGTGATGCAACCGTCTTCCATCAGGTGACAGAGCTCGAGCTTAGGGATTGGCCACTAGGCCCAAGTACTGCCCATTGTATTTTGCAGTGGCTGTCACATGAGGCAGTAATAAATACTATTAGGGGTTGTGGGGTAATTCGATCACACGTGTTTTAGGAGCAAAGTAGCAGTTTTCATAAACATGTTTGAAACTTGGCTGGCGGGTGCCATCTCATGGAGTTTTTCTGCAAAATGACACTGTTGCTGTATATTGGACTTATGTCTTTATTCAACCTCAAATACTATGTAACTATGTATTCATGCTGACTTGTTAAGGAACTGAAAGGTCCACTTTAAGTCCTGTGAGGTGTGTGCTCACAAAGTGCTAAATGATAGCTTTAGCTGTAATTAGCAAAGGCATAATAATTAGTAAGCCACTGTCACAAATTCACACATTTAAAAAGCTGCCCTGAACCTTAAACTCAGCGCTGTTAGTGGTATATTAAGCCCACGCTTGGGGTACATTTATTAACAATATCTGTGAATGTTTGCTTTGTGTGAATATATGCTAAAATGAACATTCTTTAGTTGTTTTCTTTAGTTCAGCAGGTTTTCCAATGTTTGTGCAATATCACATTATGGCCACTAGATGGAGCTAAAGGAGCTTAGAAAATAAGCATTTTTCCATGTTCCTCAGCACCATCTAGTGGCCATTATGTGGTAGTACATGAAAAAATAAACATTCAAAAATACAGTGCCATGTAGAGAAACAACTAAACGTTTGGTTTGGCATATATCCGCACAGAGCAAACGTTCACAGATATTCGCAGGGTGAAGGGCCCTGCAGATAGTTTATAAATAGACCTCCTTGGGACAAGACTCCAGTGCTGAGTTTACCTGAACAGAGCATGCCTCACCATTTACCTTAACGCCAGCAGAAAGGAGAGGTTCCTTCAGTAAAAATAGCTTCTCTTTATCTATCCTTCCTGTAGGATGCACTCCCTGTTTCCTGTCAGGCACATGAGGCTTCTTGTATCATTGATCATTCTCTATTTCTCTGCTCTTTTCCTCAGTGTTGCATTCCCCCCACGCAGCTTTCCTTTGCAGGAGACGCCTCCTGCATCCTGTCAGCAGTACTGGAGGGTTCCTGCACACAAACAACTTTACATGGCTCTGTGTCTTCTCCCCTCCTCAGTGTTGCACCCCTTTCACACACTCTCTATCGCAATGTTTCATTATCTTCCTGTGTGGCTTCTTTCCTCATTTATGGACATCATGTGACCTGACTGCCTTGCACAGACTAAAGGCCATGGGCCAGCCCCCATTTAAAGCACACAGCATTACACACACACACACACACACACACACACACACACACGCACACATTGTGGTATACTCAGTCACAAAATGCAGACAAAGCACAGAGTTGTAGCACACTCAGTTGCAGAACACAGGCAGCCCATGCATGCAGCTAAAATACACACACCATGCATGCAGTTCTACAGCACACAGACAGACTGCATACTCAGATCTAGAAAGGATTGTCACCAGCACACCAAAAGTTTTGAAGCAAAAAGTCCTTTATTGACAAATAAATACATCCAAAATTGGATGTATTGGATGGCGATTTGTCAATAAAGGACTTTTTGCTTCAAAACTTTTGGTGTGCTGGTGACAATCCTTTCTAGATCTGCATTGTTCACGGGGGCGGCCGTGGTCACTACAAGCACCCACCTGCTTGGCAGGTTTACTACTATTCCGGTAAGGAGTGCAGCTGGTTCTTTACTACATGTAAGACTGCATACTCAGTCACAGTACACAGACAGTTCAGGCATGCAGTTGCAATGTACAGGACATGGATTCAGTCACAGCACACAGAGCATGCATGTAGTCGTAGTACAACAGATCATGCATGCAATCTTAGTAAAGAGGGTATACATGCAGTTGCAGTACACAGAGCATGCATGTAGTGGTAGGACACAAACCATGCATGGAATCACAGTAAAGAGGACATGAAAGCAGTTGCAATACACAGAGCAGGCATGTAGTCGTAGTACACAGACCATGCATACAATCATAGTACACATACCATGCATGCAGTTTCAGTACACAGAGCATGCATGTAGTTGTAGTACACAGACCAAACATGCAATTGCATTAAAGAGGGCATGCATGCAGTTGCAGTACACAAGACATGCATGTAGTCATAGTACAGAGACCAAACATGCAATTGCATTAAAGAGGGCATGCATGCAGTTGCAGTACACAAGACATACATGTAGTCATAGCACAGAGACCAAACATGCAATTGCAGTAAAGAGGACATGCATGCAGTTGCCGTACACAAAACATGCATGTTGTTGCAGTACACAGGGTATGCATGTAATTGCAGTACACCGACCCTGCATGCAGTTGAAGAGCGCAATGTCACAATGCACAGACATAACATGCATACAGTCACATCACACAGCACATAGACACAGGATAATTTGCATGTAGTGTCTATCAAGGGTGCAGCTTGACCGCACTGCAACATCAGACCCTCAAATGTAAGTCTTTAAGAACATTGTGATATTGGTGCTCTTTCTCCTAAATATGGAGGTTGTTAGTCCAGAGTAGATGATTACATAATGCATTACCATGCAGAGGGCTAAATGACGATGGCTTTATATTGTTGACAACTATAAGGAGTTATGGATTTGGGGCATTGGAAATAATCAGAGCGACAATGTAGCACTGTGGCTGCTGTATTCATACCTTATAGTCACACCATATGCAGCCTTACTTGCTGTGCTAACATAACCATATTATTGGAGCTTATATGTCCCCGTCCATATGGCCCTGTTAAATGAATATTTGTGCATGAGCAAACATGTTCAATGTTTGTAAAGACCATTCAGCACCATAAAGTACAGGAGGAGCATATTGACAGGAGGAGAAAGCAGAATGACTGAATGAACAGTTTATCACACCGTTTCTCCTCCACTGCACAGTTTCAGCCTGGGGGCAGGTCCATGACAGCCTGGGTGCAGAGGAAGAGAGTTAAATGAATAAGGTCGTCATTAAATCCAGAAGACTGAGGGCACCTTGTGGTGGAAAAGAACTAATGCGGGGGGACAATTTTATATTGAATTCTTATTTCACCTTTTAATGAGCTATTTTATATTTGACTGAAATTATGTGTTATTGGTCTTGGTAGGTCTTTTACATAACCAAGGTTGAAATCCCAGTGCCTTGTCTCTTAATAAAGAGTGCAGCTCGCCCAGAAGCCCATCTAGCAGTGCCAACACTTTCCACCTTTAAACTAAAGATCAATACAGTTAGAAGAACTTAGAGAACCTTTCTTTTGCAAATAGACATTTTGTGGCTAGGTTGAAAACCTAATAGCATTAGTCATAAGATTGCCCGTTTCAGCTGCATGCAAATTGCAGAGCGAATGCCGGGGCAAAGCGTTATTAGGCAGTAATGGACTGAATAAAATAAATTTTCATATCTAAAACATAAACATTGAAGAAAGTCAAACCCACAAAGCATTCTGTCTGTTTTTCTTGCTGAGACGTGTCGATAAAAGAATATATTATTCCCGCATACTGAGGACGTCTTCATGTTTGGATTATGAAGATGTATAATTTATGCTGTTAAAATAGCTGTCAAATACGCATTTAACACTAAGTTAAGGAGCAGGCTGCCTCCAACTGAGTCATGCGATAATTATATGGTGGATCCTTTTTGTCATTGTTATTCTAACAAATGAACTTTTGTTTCTGATATAATTACAGCTCTTTGCCTTCGGTGAAGACTTTCCAATCATCATCTCACCAGGTTTCTAAAACACTTGGATTTCATTAATCACAATATTTTATAAATATGAAGCGGTGTCATTTTGGGACTGAAAAATTAGACCTTTCCTTTTTTTAAAGAGCACATTCAATTGGAGTGGTTGGATTGTTTTAATAAAGTGTTCTAATGATTGCTTGTGTAAACACGAAGTATCTCTGAAGAACATGTAATCAAGAAGAGAACCCGCTAAAGCTTCACAGGAAATAAAAGTTTGGAAAGTCTCCTTGGATTACAGGTAATCGGAATCTTTTATAAGCCATTGTCTCCAAATTCAGCTGCCTTTTTACTTTGCTATGCTTCGTCTTCTTGTCACTTGATTCTGTCATGTGCAACCTTCCTCTTATGCTCCAGGTGACTCAAAGTATAAAGCTGCAGTAGCATCCTATTGCATGATAAAGGTTTTATTTCAAGTGTTAATATGGGATGTCATTATTCATCAAGGAGAGATGAGTTTCAGGAGTTTCAATTATTGGAGGAAAAAACTTTGTAATTAAATTGAAAAAAGCAGTTCTAAAGTGACACTAAACTCAGGAGTTGAATCTTAAAAATACATTGAAGTACCTTAAATATTAACAAACATGTATCTTATTTGTGTATCACTCGGCTGTAGATCCCCAAATCATCTCTGAATCGGTGCTGACACTGTCCTTCCTTCTGGAGGGTGGCTACTTTTGTTCCCCATGGTCCCTGTGTGTGTTTTAAAGTAGTCAGTATTACAAACTCGCTCCTGTGATGGACTACAATCGCCATACAAATTAGTAAACTAAACGTGAGATTGTCGTCCATCACGGGAGTGAGCTTGCTGCAGTGGCTGCTTTATTCACTAAGCTAGAAGAACACCTTATTTACTAAGCTACGAGAACTTCACCTTATGCACTAAGCTACGGGAACGTCACCTTATTTACTAAGCTAGAAGAACTTCACCTTATGCACTAAGCTGGCAGAACTTCAAATTATACACTAAGCTAGGCGAACATCATCTTAGTCACTGAGCTATGAGAACTTCACCTTATTTACAAAGTTACAAGAATATCACTTTATTTACTAAGCTAGAAGAACTTCACCATTTTCACTAAGCTAGAAGAACATCACATTATTTACTAAGCTAGAAGATTTGTATAATATGCACTAGAAGGGAATTAGTATTTTATTTTCTGCTTGCATGTTTGTAATATGTCAAGTCAGTAGAACAAGCAGCAACTTGCCACTCGTCCTCTCTGCCTTCTGGCCTTGTGATGAATCCAGACCTGTGTACAATCAGAATAACGAATTCCACTTTACGATATGTTGTAACATGTGTGGGGATGGCAATCTTGCTCCCAATATCGTTTGGAGTCGAATACCCCAAGACGGGGTTTTGTACAGAAAGTGAAAGTCTTAAAGCAGAAGCATAAGTATAACTGAGCACAACCAGCTTCTTGTGTCTGCAGTGTTAGCAGGACATAGACAACAACTCTCTGACACTTACTATACATTTCATCTCCTTTCAGTCCTGGAAATGAATCTTGTGTCTCTAACTCTGACAAAGTAAATTTTTTGAGACCCCAGAACAGAGGTAGTGTGGGCTAGCCTTTCACTTCAGGGTCTAGTCCTCGCCAATAGTAGAGCAATGTGAACAGATGGACACTAGCTACTTATAGATGCAAAAACAAGGAGTTTATCGACTCCCATTCAACACTCCTGGTAGAGACGTCTAGAGCACAGGACATCCATACACTTGCAGACCCCAGAATAGAGACAAAAAGCAAAGCTCCTGTCTCCTTTATTGAGGGTCTGTCCTCCTTTTGGAACCAAATTCCTCTGTCCCTCTTCCCTCCTCTGTTGTCTCTCTTTTCTATCTTGTAAAGTTGGGTGGTATGCAGAAAGTACTTACCACCTTCACAAATAGAGAACCTTAATGCAGACCTGGCATTCTGTGAATAGGGTAAGGTACTGAATGACTCTTGGGGAGAAATTAACTTACTCTAGTAAAGCTTCTGCCCAGCTTCTCAGGCTCCTTTTTCAGGCTGAAGTTCCTCCATGGCATCTCATTCCCCAGGCTCCATACACTAGGCCTCCAACACAGGCCCCTGCCCAAGCACATGGTCGCCCTCCTCAGATAGCAGACCTAGGAGGGTCAGACAATACACCTCATCAATCCCCCAGGCAGGAGACCCGGGAGAAGACTGACTTCTCAAGGTTTAAATTAAGGGCGAACTCTGGGCAAATATTGTCCTAACCCTTGCAGCGGAGCTACCCCCGCACTGCAAGGGTTAAGTGCTCGTTTTCATCTAGGTGTGAGAATTAAAAAAGTTATACACACCCGATTCTCACACTCGGCTGGCTGTTAGATGGGTCTCCTCTTTCCCCCTCCACTCCAACAGTCTAAGGTCCTGAGAGTCATCACATCCAATACACTGTATTTGTGCATTTGTCATGCCTATTGGACTGTGTATTGGATGTGAGAATGCCGATGGACATTACACCGCTGGGTCGGAGGAGACAACGAGCAGGAAAAAACCCTCCTCCAGCAGTCCCTCTTTCCGCAGCAAGCCCCCTCCTTCCACTAAAACACTTACCAAACCTCAGACACAGCAATGCCCAGCAGAACTAGGGAAGCTCTCTTAAGCTTCCCCTGACCTGTGTCATGTGACACATCAGAGCTGAGGAGCTTAGGAGAGCTAATGCTGTATGGGCCACATGGGTTGCTATGGCATCACAAGCTGTTGGCTGTCTCTGGCGGCTGTGAGGAGGAACGCGTCGCTGTCCAGATCACTGACAACCTGTGTAGCAGCACGTTCCTCCTCCCAGCCGCTGCTCAGTCAGTGACAGCCAGCAGCTGTGGTGGAGGAGGCCAGAGCCCAGCGGCAGCAGCGGAAGGACTGGCGAGTCTGGAGTCTGTGTCTGTACTACCCTGGATGTCTAGGGTCCCTATACCCTCTCTCCCCAGTGTGAAGATGTTAATAAAGTTCTGGCTGGGATATAAGCTCTGTGAGTCACTGGAAGAGGGAGGTTCAAGTTAAATGGGGCAGCTGGTTGCTAAAATCCCTAGACAGGCTATTGATGACCCAGGTTAATCCAGCGGCTCCTTCGTGGGTGAGCGCTACAAAATCATTAAACATGTCTGTAGAATGTATGTGCTGCATTTGTCATGCCTTTGATATGTCTTCCTACTAGAAGCAATTCTTAAGGGCCCATTTACACTTGTGTGGAGAGCTACAAATTTCAGCAGTAGAAAAACTCAGCTCTCCACAAGCTCACACACAAAACAATTGTTTTCTATTGGCCCAGTTCACACTGCAACACAGGTTTGATCTGAGGTGCCGTGCAGCACGCTGTGAAACAAATGCAGACATGCTGCATTTTTCTTAAGCGCATGGCAATGCAGGTCACCACACCACAGTGCACTGCAGTACACCACACTGCTGTTCAGGGACCTGAATGGAGTGTACAGTTTTTACAAATAAAGTAAAAAAAAGATACAAAGTAAAACGGTGCCTTGAATTGTAACAACACTGCTCACCACTGTCACTCAGCGAACACTACCCACAACGTAAAACACTCCATTTTATCATGTAGTTACTGTGAATGGGCCCTTAAACTGAACTCTAGGCAGATATATAAGACACACAAGTATTACAGCTCTGTAATCATTAACCCCTTCGTGACTGACGACGTACAGTGTACGTCGCCAGCATCGGGGCTGTTTAAACAGACTCCCGGCGACTTTTGCCGCCGGGAGTCTGTTTAAACTTGTAGAGCCGACTGTCGGCTTTACAACAGAAGCGATCCTGGCGACTTACCTGTCGCCAGATCGCTTCTGCGTCCCGAAGAAGGGGCCGCCCCCCAACGTCATTTTCAGGCCTAAAATGTGGAATATAACATGGGTGCAAAAATGGGCCTCAGTCATGAAGGGGTTAATATATCAATAAAGGAGTTGTAAAGTCCCAGCACATACTATCCTGTTATACATCAGTATTGGAATAGGAATACATACTACAGTTGTTTTTAATAATGCAATCAAAGCTTACATTGTGACACAATAAAGTGCATATTCACAGGGCTGAGTGAATGTGTCCCTGCATTGAGGAAGTACATCCTATGGACATCCTTAATAAGTAAGTTTACAAACTTGTTTACAAAAACAATATGATTATTAGTAGTGGGACAAAATGTATTGAAACTCCATATAGGAATACAGATTTATTCTTTGTTCTTGGCCATAGATACCCTTTAAATGTACAAAGCATTATCAAAAAGTATCTGCTATTCATGTGAACTTATAATAAAACACTTGGTATATGTCATATACAATATACGGTCTAACTCAATCATTGTGTGCTTCTGTTTTTCAAATTGTACCAAGAGAATCACGGATGAGAGGTTGAAACAAAGAGCAGTAATTGAGTTTCTGTTCGGTTGTTCAGCTGTTGAGATGCATACATGCCTGGAGAATGTGTATGGTGATGCAGTAATTGACGTGAGCAATGTTAGACTTTGAGTGAAGAAGTCTAAAAAGGCAGGAAACTGTAATTGTTGACAAGGCACTGAATCATGCCATTCAAACTCTCCTCCAAAAGCAATTCAAATCTGCCAGATCATGACAATCGTGTTCTGGGATGACGTAGGCATCATTCTCATGGACGTTTGTGATAAATGCACAGCAATCAACAGGGAAACCTACATTAGTACACTTCAAAAGCTGAAGGAAGCCATTAGGAAGAAAAGATCACAGAAAGACATCCATGCCATACAGCGGCATCATGATAATGCATGCCCACACACCTCTTATGCCACTAGTCAGGTGAGTGCCAAAATGGGCTGGTCAGTGGTCCATTATCCATCCTGCAGCCCAGATTTGTCACCATCTGACTTCAACCTGTTTGGGCCAATGAAGGTTTTTAATTCCCTGGTACAAGATTTGAGGACCTACTTAAAACGGCTCTGAAGCGGGGATGCAAAGAGTGCTCTGTAGAATCTTTCCAGACTGGATTTGAGGCCTGGGTAAAATGATGGTGCAAATGCATTGGACATGATGGGGACTATGTGAAAGAGTGGCTCTGAGTAGATGAATTTATAGGCTAACAGTGTATACAGAATGTTCATTGTTCCATCTCTGCATAATAAAATATTTTATATCTCAACAGGTATTACTTTTGGATACCCCCTTGTATTTTTTAAATGCAAGCAGTGTAAGTGCCTAAATGTGATCTGGTATCAGACTCTTGCAGTCCCTATACAGCAAGGCTGGAGTGTGAGAGGAAGAAGCAGCAAAAGGAACCAATCAGTTCCTGTGCTGATATACAGCATATAGATAGGAGGAAGAAACAAAGTGAGAAAGAGAGGAGCTGATCACTGTGCTGCTTCTCTTTTCACTGTCCCATCACAGGCTGGGGCTAAATTCAGGAAGTGGGTTGAATGATCCTGGATAACAGACAGAGAACTTGGAGTAGCAGAAAAGAAGTACTGCAGCGGAGAGGCCTGGTTTGCAGGTGCACAGTTCAGAAAAAGCTTTATTAAATCTTTCAATGGCCTATTCACGTTTTATCTTGTTATTTTTGGCTGAAGTTCTGCTTAATGGGCACCGCAGAATTAATAAATTATATTTTAAACACTTTTTTTTAATCATGCAAATATTAAATATATCTTATACACTTTTCACATTATCTGCTTGTAGCCACCAAAAAAATAAGCTCTTTTGAGCCTCAGATGGCAACTGATGTGCTAAAAGTAAATGTGAATGACTCAGAGGAGGGACATCCGTCCCCATCCCTCTCCCAGCAGTGATGGAAGTATTTATATTTGTGGTATGAGAAATTTGGAGGCTGCCATTACTGTGATTCTTTTGAAAATACAACTTGGATGTGTGTCTCTGGCTTCAGTCCTTCTGAGGAACTAACTTGTAACAGGCAGACAGCAATGTGTGTTTCTATGGCCATGGCAGTGTTTTTAACAGCAAATATAGAGTATAATTTTTAGCTACCATCTGGAACTCAAAGTGTTAAGGACGGTAAGCAGCCATGCCTGTGCTTCCTGACCAATGAGAACACTATTTTGACATCACAAAGGCATGTATCAACCATAGGAACTCACTGAAGTCCCTCATTTAAAGCTAAGTAACAATTACTTGTGTATATTATTCTTATTCTGGGTTAAATAGATAATTTAGGGTTAATTGCTTGTGTAGGCAGGTGCATGGCTGAATTAACTGCTGTCAATGTACCAAAATGTTCTGAAAATCCGACGGGACACAAAATTTGAATGTACTACAAAACATTGCCATGCATTGCCGTAGTGTGTTGGGCTGCCATTCAAAACTAATATAATGTGAATTGCCACGCATTATCGAAACACAATAGTCTAAATGGGCCTATATTTACCACCATCCACCTGAAGAGCTTCAAAATTATGTTTGAAAAATATTTCAATTTCAGTATTGATGTACAGAAGCGCTTTTGGAGGCTTTGCAGTCAAATAAAAGCTTGCCATAAACTATTTTATAATAGTTAATGGGGTCAAATTGATGATCAATTTCAACTCTGTGCGTCACTCTGTGCGTCACTCTGACCTCTGCGCTGTCACTCTGTCCTCTGTGCTGTGCGTCACACTGACCTCTGCGCTGTGCGTCACACTGACCCTGCCCTTTGCGTCACACTGACCCTGCACTGTGCGTCACTCTGACCTCTGCGCTGTGCGTCACTCTGACCTCTGCGCTGTGCGTCACTCTGACCTGTGCGTCACACTGACCCTGCCCTTTGCATTACACTGACCCTGCACTTTGCGTCACACTGACCCTGCACTTTGCGTCACTCTGACCTCTGCGCTGTGCGTCACTCTGACCTCTGCGCTGTGCGTCACTCTGACCTCTGCGCTGTGCGTCACTCTGACCTCTGCGCTGTGCGTCACTCTGACCTCTGCGCTGTGGCTCACTATGACCTCTTCGCTGTGCGTCACACTGACCTCTTCGCTGTGCGTCACTATGACCTCTGCGCTGTGCTTCACACTGACCTCTGCGCTGTGCATCACACTGACCTGCACTGTGTGTCACACTAACCTCTGCACTGTGCGTCACATTGACCTCTGCACTGTGCGTCTCACTGACCCTGCGCTGTGCGTCACTCTGACTTCTGTCTGCGCTGTGCGTCACACTGACCCTGCCCTTTGCGTCACACTGACCCTGCCCTTTGCGTCACACTGACCCTGCACTTTGCGTCACACTGACCTCTGTGCTATGGGTCACTATGACCTCTGCACTGTGGGTCACTATGACCTCTGCACTGTGCGTCACACTGACCTCTTCGCTGTGCGTCACACTGACCTGCACTGTGCGTCACACTAACCTCTGCACTGTGCGTCACAATGACCTCTGCACTGTGCGTCTCACTGACCCTGCGCTATGCGTCACTCTGACCCTGCGCTGAGCGTCACTCTGACCTCTGCGCTGTGCGTCACTCTGACCTCTGCGCTGTGCGTCAC
>NW_017306497.1:539211-539477 GCF_000935625.1 Nanorana parkeri
GCTTACATTTTAAAGACTTGCTGAACAATACACTAAAGGTACACCTAGGGATAGTTTTAAAAAAAAAAAATTATTACAAAAATTGCATTACTGCTTTTTCTTCCTTTTTTGGTAAGGGGAGTTTTTTTTCCCTCACTCACGTATGTACCCCTTATGCTTTTTTTTTTTTTAAAGATATCTGCGGCTATGCAAATGCCCTATTGTTTGCCTAGCATTACATTTGTATTCATTTGTGGGGGGGGGGGGGGTTTTTATTTTTTTTCAAT
>NW_017306497.1:539885-544628 GCF_000935625.1 Nanorana parkeri
TTATTATTCAGTGTTACATAGTTACATAGTTACATAGTATTTGAGGTTGAATAAAGACATTAGTCCATCAAGTCCAACCTATTAGGATCTCATTCTAGGAGTACCCGTACCCCTGTATATTACGGTCCCTTTAACGGTGTTAAAACTGTATCATGAAAATGCAAGTGTTGTTATTTAATTTTTTTTTTAAGTGACTATTTAAAGAAACTATAGTAACAAAAGCCTGTCTATGTATACATATAACAAATATTCATGTTAAATGGGTAATGTGTAAGCATTTACAGATATTTATTTCCCTAAATAGAGATCACAATACTCCCCAGACAATAATCCCATCTTCTGTCAAGTAGGACAGAGACATCTTTATTTAGGGGCAAGGACAGCCTTTAAATAGTCTATCAGCAGCCAGAATAAAATGGTGACTGCAGTACACTGCTGTACACTGGTGGCTAATGACAGTGCAACCACCAGGTAATTTGCTGCTCTGCACATTCCTAACGGCAGAGATCTTATAGAAGCTGCCAATTTTTGATCATCTTTGCTTTATTACTTATTGAGTAACAGTCAGGGATACAGACCTGTATATGTTCTAGGCCATTAAAGCAAAGCTGAGGCTGACTGTCGCAGAGATTAAACCATGAAAAACAATTCTGCATTACCAGCTCCAATAATCCCATTGTGACAAGTTTCCTTTAAGATCTATTAGGCTTTTTCTCGTTTTAGCATTTTTGAAATTTTAAAGATGGAACTTTACAGATTCATTAAAACATCCCCCACAACGATACGATCATCAGTGTAAGTAAGCCATCATATTTTTCCTCCATTGACAGCTCATCAATTATACATTGCTTATGTAGATATATCAGCTCATCAACACAAACATGTGTTGCCGGTCTCTAAACACGATCAATATTTAATAGAATGTTTACTTCCAGGAGAGAAAATGTGTGTTTTAAAAGAAAATCTCCATTAATTCAACATACAAAAGACATATCATGATTACCAAGAGCCACAAACGCAGCTTTGAATTTAATCCGTGATTAATACCATATCAGATAATGAGATTTGAATGCTAAAATCCTAATCACTTCCATACAAATAATGGCAGGGTAACGTTTTGCTGAAGACTAGACTTCGTTTAATCAGTCCTTTCTGCTAAAGACATACATCTCCCATGGCTTTGAGACTTTGTCTAAACAAACTCACTAATTAAGAATGAAAAAACTGGATAAATGAAACTTAAGTTTTTAGTTATGTTTATATATAAACATAAATATCTATTAGTGACATTTGGACTATTTTATGTTTGGGTTAGGGCATTCCCATCTCAAACTTCCTAAGAGACCAAAGACAAGGATGCCAGTTCCTTCTAGACTAAGAACTCTATGTTAATATTCGTTCCTCACCACTGAGCTCCTCATTTATGAATGCTTTTGGTATTGGTAGCCTAATCCAGAACTTTATAGATTAGGATCGTTAGGGATATGTAGAATGATTTTGGCAGAACTGAATTTTCCCCAAATGTATTAATTTTAATACACTTTTCCTTTTAATTTACAAGGTGTTTTTTTTAGTTGGGGTTGTGGTAGGGGTAGCTTAGTTCATGCCATTTTATATTTATATTTGTGTTTTTTTTTTTTTTTTTTGTGTTTATTGTTTTTTCTACTACCCCTTTACATTTATTTTACTTTGTTGCTGCCTATCAAAGCATAAAATAATAAGGGGCTGTTTTCTATGCAAAAGATTAGGTTCAGGATAGTTAAAAACCCAGTTACCTTCCTGGTAGGAAGGTAAAGTTATAGTTATCTACAGGTTCCATTTAAAGCCCATTTCACCCTGAAAAACCACCAAAAAGCATAAAATGGACAAGAGTTTTCCCTCTACTTGTTGGAGACGCACTCAAGCCGCTGGAACCATGTTTGACGTTTTCAGGTTCTGTCCCAACATTTGACCATTTTGGGAATTGACATGCACCGTCCTAAGACAGCTTGTTATAGTAGATTTGCAGTACGATCCGGCAGTCATAAGATGGCCCTACCGATCTGGAGATATAATCGATCATTGACTGTACACCTTCTCAATTCAGTCAGGTCATACATCCCACTGTTGTGGAAACAGACCCAGCCCCAACCATGTGGTTGTGATTTGCCAAGATAGACGAAATATGCCAGATGGAGGACCTGACCTCTGCACTACACAATACTGAGGAGAGATTCAGAACCATTTGGATGCTGTGGTCGTATTTCAAAACCACCCCTGCATACATTCAAGAGGTTTTCAATGACCTCCTTACTTCCTATACGGAGTGAACTGTCTTACATTGGGAGGTTATGTGTACTTCTAATACCAGGATTAGCAAGTGCTTTGAGAGTTGACTGGTAGGAGGTGACGTGGGGAACCACTTCCAATTTTTTGTGCTTTTCTGGTTTCTTTCTTATAATTTTTTTCATCCTATTTGAGTTATCCTTTCCTTCTCCTTCCTTTCTGTTTCATGTCTCTGCTGTCTCCCTTTGGGGGTCACAGCTTCTGCATGCTCCCCTACCGTCACTCCTGTGCATGCTCGGGTCTGTGGGAGTAGACATGTGTGAGGTGTTGGATACTGTATCTTTCCTTATTTTTTCCTTTCAATTAGTTCACTTTGCCTAAAAGTGTGCCCTATTGTTCTTACACTTGGCGTTAGTTGATTGAGAAAGACGTGTTGATGGATTATATGTACAATCTATGGACTTGCCTGTTACCAATCTGAGGATGCTCTAGGCACGCACGTTGTTCTCTCATATTGGTTGTTTGCCACGTGTCTTAATGTACGTTGTTTTTGTTGCCTTAGCCACATAATGATGCTTTCAGACAATGACGTGTTAATTGTTTGATCTCACTCCATCTGAGTGTGTACTATAGAACCTGTATTCGTGTAGCACATGTTCTATATTGTTTTTTTGTTAATTGATCAATAACCGTATAATTTAAAAAAACACATCAAAACTACCTTACTTTTACTTTCCCCTATTTTGTGCAAATGGTGAAAGTTCATTCAAAGTTTACTAAAATCTCAGGGAAATAGAACCTCAGTTTTGCTCATCCCTAATGAGAACTCAATAAAGTACAAGTTATTTAGATGCAAGTTGATTTTCATTAGCAACATATATATTACAAAGTAGTAGTTGTGGCCTTTTTGTATTGTTTGTAAATGCTTTACAAGCTGGAATTCCCCTTTACAGACCCAGGAAAACCAAAACAGAAGCATTCTTCTTGGAAAAAGCTGATAACATTCACAAATATCTGTTTGTATGTGAAGGTTCCCACATCAAGTCAATTCATAGTTGACTTCTAATTTGTGGACAGCTTGTTGTTTTGTGGTGGTTGCATTTTTAGAGAAACGAGGCCTACAATGAACATCTCGTCCATTATTAAGTAACTAACGTTGCTACTTTAGGACCCGACCACTTTACACCAGACTGTTGTGTGTTGTGTGCAGTAAAACACGTTTTTTACAGCAACATGTGGTAATACAATATGCATCAGTTGGTGCCCTGATGTGCCATTCGTTTTGGATTCATTATTTTTGAATGCCACCCAACACACCTCTGAAACACATTGAGGGGAATTTATCCATACCGGAGCAGACAAAATGTGGAACAGATTTGCACTGCAACCAATCAGCTTCTCTGTCTCATTTTCAGATCTTACCTGAGCAAACTGAAGAAAGATGCTGATTGGTTGCCTTAGATTCTGTCTGCTCCAATTTTGATAAATTCCCCCGATTGAATTATGTGGTTAAATGCACTACAGTGTAACACACAGCACAGTGTGCACTGCAGTGCGCACTTTGGCATTCTTGCCTTAGATGTCAGGATTGTTAGCACTGATCCTTAGCTAAAGTGACTCCAAACTCAGGAGTTAAATCTTTAAAATACAATCAAGTACCCCAACTAAGTGTGTTAAAATACAAAATCTTTAAAATACAATCAAGTACCCTTTAGTGTGATTACTTTACACACCTGTGTGTGGTGTAAAGTAGTCACTGCTCCAAGCTCCAGGGAATTACAGAAGACTAAAGATAAATTCAGGTACAGTAATCATTCTTCGAAAGTGAAAATAATGATTTGTAATTAATAGAAAAGAGTTAACTATCTGTCAGGAGTTCAGCTTATATCGCATTTAGCAGGAACAATTTAATAAGATGAAATTTCTGAACTCTCTAGTCTTGCCTTCATAACGGGAACCTCTAGAATGTTCAATATTGATTGAACTGTATCTGAGCAGCTGCAAAAATGCTATAGAGTCGACACAATACATCATCAACTTGGAACAATTGAACTCTGGGGAGCTTTCACTCCGAGAAGTGTAAATAAACTCAGCAATGTAACAGAGCTTTATGTGAAAATTGCTCTGATCCCTGCAGTTTAAGAACACAATCTGATGCTGCCTTTTGTTGTGTCAACCTGATATTATGTGAGCGTTCAGATCGTGAAAGGAAAAGGTTGTGGGTTTGTTCAGATTAATGTGTGCCTAAAAACAAAAACAAGCTAGCGATGTAAGATATTTTACAGCAATTATTCATTGCCAAACAAGCACATTGTTCACACTACACAATAGAGATATATTGCTAATTTTAAGAAAAAGCGTTATTTACTGGATAAAGAGACCCTGGCCGGCAATTATGAAATCTTTTCATGAAAGTCAGTTTTCACCTTATTAGAACATACAGGCAGAGCTACAGACAGAAAAAGATCACAAGCAGTG
>NW_017306497.1:544653-546924 GCF_000935625.1 Nanorana parkeri
GTGGAACTTGTTATTTACAATAATGTAATAATATTGTCATTTATCTTTAAAAAAAATGAAAAAAACTCACACTGCGGGGGTTAAATTCAAATTTTGGTCGAGTAAAGAATATGCACTCACCCCAACCTCAACTCTGCAGAGGTGAGTGCTCACCTCTTTTTACCTCTGCTGAGAATGTCCCCCCAGCCCTGTGAATGTGCACAACTCACAGAGTCTGCCTTCTGAACTACAACTCAACGTCTGAACAATGTAACATTATCATTGTCCCCATTGGTTCTGAGGAAGAAAGCGTGTCCTCTGAAACGCGTCAACCAGCGAGGACATACAGCTTGTTGGCTGAGCCGGATTATTACAATTTTAGTGTTTTCGTTTGATGACTCACATTCTATGTATGATTATTCCATCTGTTTGTGAGTATGCTATTAGCATCTTTTATATCGCCACATTAAAGCGGTTTTACACGATGGAGGCGCTCTCTTTGTTTTTCATTATCATTGTCTGCTGGAAGCATTGCATGATGGGATATGTAGTCTTGAGAAATGCAGATTGCAGCACATCAAGCAGCAGGGAAAAAGATGCAAAGCACACTGGGAATCCAGGAAGTTGATGAAAGTGATGGGCAGATGGAAGGCACTCACTACATAAAAGGGATTTTTTTCAACTAAGCTTTGATTGTATTATCAAAAACAACTCTAGTATGTTTTCCTATCACAATGTTGATGTTATACCAGGATAGGGTTTGCTGGGACTTTATAACTCCTTTAACTAGAGCCTATAGTATGCCTATATCAAGGACAAATGCAAGGAAGGAGAAGTGCGTAGTGCAGGAAATTAACTTTTAACTCAAATTTTATAGAAGTCAATAAAAATGGTAAAGGTAATAAAAAGATACCTTACCCAGAGGTCTCAGACTCAATTCACTCGGGGGCCACTCGGCAAATTTTTTTCTCCCATGTGGGCCGCTCGCCAAATTTCATACTTTTAAATAAAATTTAACTATATCTGGTTTGGTACTATGGACCCTAATACACACTCAATAAGGCCCCATATATATCAGTAGGTTTAGGTGCGATTAGGCATTCCTGCATCAGAAACTTGGATTTTCCTGCAGAAGGAATGCCTAATCTGGTGTTTACAAGCGGCAGCTGTAACCCATTCAAGTTAATGATCAGGTGACAGCAATTCCATGTAAACTCCTGCACACCACACGTAATGATATGTGATATTATTACATGCAGTTAGAAAACACTCTCCCTGAATGCATCATTGCGTCCAGGGAGAGTGATTGATTCCTAACTGAATGTAATCATATCACTTACCATTACATGCGGTGTGCGGGAGTTTACACGCAACTTCGGTCACCTGATCATTAAATTGAATAGGTGACAGCTGCCGCTTCTAAATGCGAGATTAGGGATTCCTGCTGCAGGAAACGCATTTTCCTGATGCAGGAATCCCTAATTGCACCTAAAGATACAGGTGGGAAGGGAGCCTAAAACACTACTACTCCCCTCTATACGCATAAAAAAATACTACCCCTGTACATATAAAATAATACCCCCCCCCATACATACAAAAAATATTACCCCTGCACATATAAAATAATATCCCACCCCCCCTACACATAAAAAATACCCCCACACATACATACATATATATATATATATACACACACACTGAGTGGCCAGATTATTATGACCACCCAAACAGTACGTCGTTGGGCCACAGTGACTCCACGAGATGTTGAAAGGTGATGCGAGGTATCTGACACTGCACTCTTGCCCTTCTGTTGTCTTGTACCAGTCTTGCCACTCTCCGTTCTGCCTTAACATTGACTAGTCGCTGACGGCCACAATTCGCACGTTCAGACCCACATTTTCGGCTGACAGTCCAGTCTTTAAACACTAACAGCTGCTCTTGACATTGAATTCTGCTGTTTTGCTGATACTCGCTCCATGGCTCCGAGCGCCAACAATCATCCCACGTTCAAAGGCTGTTAAATCGCGTTGTTTACCCATATCTTCAGAAAAAAATCACTTCTACTGTCGTGGTAAACAACCTGCTTCCTTATTTATGATGGTCTGGCCCTCTAGCAACTTCAGCGTGAAATTATAGCTAATTTGCCTACAAACGTCAGGTGGTCATAATAATCTGGCCACTCAGTATATATATGTTTTAAGGCTAACCTGTTAGGCCTGGATTTGTGGGAGGAGTCTGCGCTCCCACAGCCTTCTTAAACCGGGTGCCCAGGCTCCTCTG
Organism: Nanorana parkeri; assembly: GCF_000935625.1. NCBI lineage: Eukaryota > Metazoa > Chordata > Amphibia > Anura > Dicroglossidae > Nanorana > Nanorana parkeri. The sequence continues at coordinate 546,913 of NW_017306497.1, forward strand.
TACACGAGCGAT
>NW_017306497.1:547534-615571 GCF_000935625.1 Nanorana parkeri
TGTTAGGGCTGCGGAAATTAACGATTAATCGTTAAACTTTTTGATCAATTAAAATAATTTTTATCAAAAATGAAAACACTCACCTCTCTGCCGGCTTCCGGGAGTCCCGTTGGAGATCCAGTGACGTCACAGACATCGACATCGCCGGACTCCTCCCCCCTTCAAGTGGCTCCGTCGGCTAACGAAGGGAAGGCAGGAAGAGTCCTGTGACGTCCATGTCCGTGACAGCTAACGAAGGGAAGGGGGGAGGAGTCAGGTGACGTTGATGTCTGTGACGGCTAACAATGGGAAGGGGGGAGGAGTCCGGTGACGTCGATGTCCGTGACATCACCGGACTCCTCCCCCCTTCCCTTCGTTAGCCGACGGAGCCACTTGGGCCGGTGAGTACTTGTTCTGCACGAGCGCCAGCAAAGGCATTGGCTTATACACATACAGCAGAGCAAGGAAGTAATAAAATGAACTAGGATCACACTAATCCAGCACATTATTATTCTGAGTTGCCCCACTCAAGCGGCGGCCATATTGAGTGGGGCACATGAGATTAATAACGTGCTGGATTAGTGTGATCCTAGTTCATTTTATTACTTCATTGCTGTGCTGTATGTGTATAGACCAATGTGTGTTATAATTAATCGATTAAAAATTTTTTTGATTAATCGAACACGAAAATTTTAATCATTACACAACCACATGTAAAATAAATGTGGTACCGAGCCCCCTCTCCTGCTTACCTTTTTGCTGGGAGGAGGCTGTGAGCCACGATCGATCCCTGGTGATCCAGTGGTGGAATGGTAAGGTCTGCAGCAGACCTTACTAATCAATCCTTTTGGCCAGCGTTCAGCGAAGACGCCGGTTGAAAGGATCTGAGTGCTGCCACAGAAGCAGCTATGCGGTCTGCATCTGACCGTGTACCTGCTCCTGCAAGTCTGGTACGCGGTCCGTGACCTTGTGAGCTGGCTGAGGGCCACATAGTACTGGCTCACGGGCCGCAACTGGCCCACAGTCTGGTACTTTGAGACCACTACTAAACTGTAGCTGTTTATGCAGAGCTACAAACCTCAGGTATCTTAGGTATCAGGTTTTAGTTATTTTATACAGCCTCAGGAAAACTGTGTTGGGCATTCAGGGTTAATCTGTGTGCTGACTAGGTGGCCTACAACAGAAGCTTTGAGGGCAATAAAGCTATTCCCAGACTGTAAAACTAAGACAACCAACAGCCAATTAAACAAATGCTGCTTGCTGCACAGAGAAAACAAGGGAGATCTGTGACTAGTGATAATGATCCAGTAGACTCCTTCTGTGCTTTTGATGTCAACTCTTCTAGAATGGTGGCTTCACAGGTGGTTAAGGTCAGTGTAAACAGCAATCTCTTTAACCACTAATGGTACAGCCCTGGATCCTGGACCAGTCCTGGAGTCTTGGTGTTTTTTTTATATGCTCACAGATATTCTATTTCATTTGCCTCATGAGCCTCTCTGAAATAGCCTCCCCACCATCTGTGGGCACCATAGCAACAATGAGGGCTTCTATGGATATCAAGTATACTTGACTTAGAATCTTACTAATATATCAGGTGATAGAACCAGATTCAGATCTTCAGATCTTCACACTGCATCTGAGCAATTTCGCGAAGAAAGACCACAAATTGCCAAAATCAGTTTTTGCTGGGATGGTCTTAAAGCAGAATGCTAGGCAGATTAAGAATGCACTAATTAGTAATCACTAATACATCATTAAATATATGTTTTAAATGAAAGCAGTGTAAGTGCCTGCAGTTGACCCAGTCTCAGCCCCTTGTAGACCCTGTTGAGCAGAGCTATTGTGTGAGACATAGTAGCAGTTCAAGAAGACAATAAGTTAATTTGCTGACAAGAAGCATGCTGATAAGAAGAGAAGCAGAGTGACAGAGAGATAAGCTCATAACTGTGCTGCTTCTTATTTCACTGACCAGTCAAGGACTTAGGTGGGTCCAGATTGTCCTGTGCTCAGACGAAGTGAGTTGAATGATGCTGGACATCAGACTGAGGAAATCTAGTGGATGAAAAAATTACTGCAGGGGAAATCTCTGGTTTAAAGCTTCATATTGGCTTAGTTCTTTTTTCCTTCTTTTAATTGGCTATTCATTTTTATCTGGTGAATTTTGGATATTACCAAGTGGAAGTAGAGACCGAAAAAAAGATCTCTGGAGTTTGTTGCCATAATATGCTAGTATGTGCAGCATATTAGCACAATATGACAGACTTACCTTGTAGGTCAGTGGTTCTCACCATGTGTATCCTTAGGACCCACATTTGTCCTTTGTCATTAAGTCACGACCTAAATCACACCGCACTGGAATGCACGGCATTGCGGTACTCCGTGTTCTGGTGCGGGCGATCGAATTGTGAGTGGGAGTTGCAATTGGGGCGCCATTCAAATTAATGGCAGTGCAATACAACTCCTGCAACAGAACGTGGGGTAGGTGCGATTGGTACAGTGCAATAATCGCACCAGACTGTGCTATTAACGCACTGTACTAGTACTAGCGACTCACTGAGCACGGGTTTGCGACCCACTTTTGGGTCGCGGCACACCAGTTGAGAACCACAGTTGTAGGTGATCCCCTCCAGTGCTGTGCTGTCTGCTCTCACCCGCACTTCTATCATCAACTGATCTTCTTCCAGGTTCAGCGTCTTTGGCCTCTAGACTGGCCGGGGCCGCATGATGTAACTTCCGCACATGCACACGAGAAATACTTAATTTCAGCACAGGACTCAGGGTGACATATCCAGGACCGGCGCTAGCGCAAGGCAACATGGGCACTTGCCTTACGGCGCCAGGGAACAGGGCGGAAAATTGACAGTCGGCCGCCCGGCATAAGTCCGGCTCCGGCCGTCCGAACGAGACCAGTGTGGGCTGCCACTGCGGGCGGCATCTGAAGGACGAGTCCCCGCCGGCCGCAGCGGCGCTGACCTGTGCAGTGACAGTCTTAGTCTGTCTCGTCCTTGGCTACGTAAGTGAGTGACGTAGGTGGCCCCGCCCCTGGTTCCCCTGGCTGTTCAGCTGCATGGGAAGGAGCGAGGCTGCAGGAGGCGGAGCAACGGCGGCGTCATCCTGGAGGCGAACAGTTTCAAACACATAATCAATAAGTTGCACCATCTGAAAAAGAATGCATTTAGTTTATACAAATATACTTTATTCAACATATGCAAAATGTATAATCATTATCAGAAAACAATAGTAAAAATTCCCATCAAAAATGCCTGTCTCTCAGTAAGTATGAGGCCATATGAAATTGGTCACATTACAGTAATAATAACCATCATATTAGAACCTGAGCACCCTATTGATAGACCGGGTCTCAATGAACATTGCTGAATATCAGATTTCAAAATACATACATCGAGAATAAAGGTGATTGATAGACATGTTTCAGGAGTAATACATATTTAAATGTTGTGTTATTTATAGGAAATAATAACCAACATATAATACTATTATATAACATGATAAACAAGTTCAAGTCTTTCAATGTTGGAAGGTATTGGGGGCTTTTAAGGTGACATGATATACTTTCATACACTTATTGCTTTCAAAATATTTGTTTACTAGATACCAACATGTTTAAAATATCAATAGACAATCATAAAATGGGATCATATAAAATCAGTATAGTCAGATCCAAACAATAGGCCACATCTGTGTCACTATATTTGTCTATTATCACATAAATATTGTGCATAAATACATAGCTGTCTTTGAGTTTTTGTCTTTTCAGTCATTGCCTTGTACTGTGCTTCTGTGGCCCTCAGTGGTTGGGATGTATTGGTGACATTGTTACTCCACTATGCATAGTATGTGCAAAGAGCAGAGTATTGGGAGGCACCCAGCAGGCCCCACCCACAACAGGCTGCCTGCAGAGAACTACAGGAGGGGGCGGATACAAGACCAGTCACCCTGCAAGGAGAGGACGCAGAAGGGATGAGGCTTTATACAGGATGGTCCTGTACAGTAATGTACCTGGAAGTGACTCATGTGCTTCAAAAATGACAAATTATATATTATGTAGGGATGCACAGATACCAGTTGAGATACCAGTGCCTATACTCTGCATTTTCATGAGAACTACCAGGGTTGCAGTGGTTGCAGCTGGGACCTGGTTCTGGTGCTCCACCACTGTCCTGAAATCATTAGTCTGTATTGTTTTAGAAAACCTGTCACATGACACTAAACAAAAATGTATCAGTACTTGTATCTGTGAGTACTTAGACAAGTATCAGTACTTTTGCTTGAAATGATGGTATCGGTGCATCCCTAATTTATATTTCTAAAAAACAAATCATGCCTTTAAACAGATATGTACAAATCCCAGGAGCTCTGTGTGCTCCTTAAAAATGACAGCTGCCTCCTAACTGTTGATTTTGATTTAGTCTAGTCTTGGAGCTGGAAAAGTATCTGTACTTGTACTTATACTTGTACTTGTTGTACCGAGTATGGTACTTGGTATCTGACCATCCCTAATATTCTGTATTTCATGCCAATAGGATGTACAATAACCTGGTCAATCCTGTATATATAATGATATCTGTCACTATCGTGTTATTAGAGTCTGTCTGTTCACTTTTTTATTTTTACCAAATGTTATTTTGTAGCAAATGTTATCCTGTAATCTTACAGAGTCTGTATCTGAGGTTCATTTCTTTCTTTATTTTTTGTCTTTAGAACGGCTTTCAACAAGGCTGATTTTAAAAATAGCTGTATGCAAACACACCACAACAAAAGAAAAAGCAGACGAAAGTACAGAAGTAGGAGGGTGAACTTGACTAAGAATGAATAATATAATGGCTTCACACAGAGAACCAAGGAAGGATGGCAGGGTAATGTGTGTCACCTAAACAACTTACATATTGAGGTTCTAAAAGTAGGCAAAAGAGAAAACAGCATTAGTGAAAACTTCATGACAATTCTGCATCATTTTATTTTTATTTTGAATGGCGTGCAACAGAATTAAACTTTCTGTCAGGTTTTTATTTCTGTCGGGAGATTTTCCCTCACTTCCTGTCTCTGTGATACCCGGACAAGAAATAGGGGATTTGGTTCTCATGGGAAAGGATGGCACAGACTAGTACTGTATACCTCCTCATGTATCACTTGCCCCTCCCTTTTAGATTGTAAGCCCTCATGGGCAGGGCCCTCCTTACCATCTTGTCTTGTCTTGAATTATATTGTGATTATAATGTCTTCCTTATATTGTAAAGCGCTGCACACACTGTTGGCGCTATATAAATCCCGTATAATAATAATATGTGTTTTCATTTTTGTCTGTGTCCCTGTTGGAGAGATTTCTTATCACTTCCTGTTCTGACAGTTTTTGTTTGTTGGCAGAGAACAGTTGGTATGCCATCCTACTTTCAGTGTAAAATACCTGGTGCAGAAGTTCTCAGTGTGTGGCTTTTAACACTATAAACACTTAAAAAGAAGTGTCCCCTAACTGCCACTGAGCTCTACCCTATCTCAAACAGAAAAGCAAACGATTACACTTAAAGAACAACTCCGTTGGTTCCATTCGGCCAAGAATTTTCCAACCGGCTCATTTGATCAGCTGATGTTGGGATGCCGGGCAGAAGGGTGCAGCAAACACACAATTAATTTTGGCCAGTCCATCAAAAAGAGGCCAGAATTCAAAGTGTGTATACCTGGCTTTAGTGTGTAAGTAGAGGGAGGCTTAAAGCCTGGGGAAAAAAATGTCTTAACCCTTGCAGTGTGGCGACTTAACCCCGCACTACAAAGGTTAAGTGCTCATTTTTGTCTAGGTTCAATAAAAACAAAGTTATACCCACTCGAATCTTGGAGATGGCTGACTGTGACACTATTCCCACCTGCCTGTCTCCTCCTCCACTCCAGCGATGATATGGCCCTCGGCGTCCTCACGTCATGTCCAATACACTTTGTATATAACATGATGATTCAAGGAGCTTAGAGCACTGCAGCGGAGGGGGAGAGATGCTGGAAGGTCTAAGAGCGAGCAGGCAAACTTAGACATAAACGAGCACATAACCCTTGCAATGCAGGGGTAGCCCCATTGCAAGGGTTAATCAATTTTTTACCCAGAGTTCTGCTTCAAGCCTCCCCTACTTGCACACTAGAGCCAGGTATACACGCTTCAAATTTTCACTGCTACTTGATGGACCGGACAAAATGTGCTGCATGAGTGCTGCTGCTGGCACCCGATCTGCCTGGCATCCCACAATCAGCTGATCGAAGGAGCCAGTTGGAACATCCTTGGCCGAGCGGAGCTTGCAGCCAATCCGCTACTAGCTCTGTTCGGGTATTCTGACAGCGGAAGGCGTCTCGTAAGCGTTGATGGAGGAATCTGTTCTATTTTTTTTCGTTCAGCCCGTGGGTTGAACAAAAAAAAAAAAAATAGAACTGTGTATACCCGGCTTAACTGTTAAATAAATTATTTCCTATGCTCGTCAGCTCCATCTAGTGGCCATATGCAGTATTACATCACAATATATTCAATCTGAAAAGAAAAAGGGGAATTTATCAAAACTGGAGCAGAGAAAATCTGGAGCAGCTGTGCATGGCAACCAATCAGCTTCTCTCTTTCATTTTCAAATCTTAATTGAACAAACTGAAAAGAGATGCTGATTTGTTGCCCTGGGCAACTGCTCCAGATCCTGCTTGCTCCAGTTTTGATAAATTCCCCCCAGTGTCTCCTCAACATACTTAGGGGTCTATTCACAAAGCTGCCGAGGGCAGCCGAGAAGCCCATGTAAATAAAAAAATAACCCAGTAATGCCCCCTAGTTAACAGCTTTTTAAAGTTTTTACAATTTTTTATATTTAAAAAAAAAAAGGAAAAGTAAAAACAGTTTAAAAAAAAATGTTTAATAAAAAAAAAAAAGAAAATATAGTGCTGAGGATGCTATTAAAGTTAGGAGACAAATATACCACAATCTACGGTAACATTGTTCCGACCTAAAATGATTTCACTCCTTGTATTTTGTGACCTATAACTCCCAAAATAAACTGAAATAGCAGACATATGATATACCCTATAATTTAGGGCAAATAAAATAATTTATTATGAATTACTTTCTGTTAGCTACCCTAATTATGTGCACATTATTTTTGCCATTTTTGGAAAAAAAAAAATCATTTTTTAAAACATTTTTATTAAAAAAAATTTAAATGCATATGTGCATATGTCACATTAAATTAAAGCCAATTATGACCTTTAAAAATCAGTATATAATATGTGTAGGTGCAATGAATGAGACACAGCAAAAAAAGGCAAAATGGCTCTGGTCCCCCAGGAACCAGAACATTTCTGCAGCTATGTCACAAAGGGGTTAAAGTGCATGTAGACTCTATTTCTAAATCTATTTTTATATGTTTGGCATGATACCTCACAGTATACAGTTTTCTTACCTGGACATGCTGCCAGTAACAGCACTTCCTGTTCCAAGGTGACATTGGTGGGTCACTGCCTTTCAATTAGTAGCAGCGTGGCCAGCCTCCAGTGCGAGCGTTTTCCCTTGGCCATTGGGTCACCTTTCTGATAGTCCTGAGATGCAGCTCATCAGGCAGCTTAAGAAGCAGACACATCATGCTGACAAAGTGGCTGCTAAACTTTTGTTCTCAATAATAACTATTGTACCTGAGTTATGAGGTATCTACTCTGCAGGAAAAAGAGAGTCTGCTGAAACGGGCATTGCCTGACACATTAACTGTTAATACAAGAAAATCTTATTGCCTTCTTTTTTAAATAAACCCAAGAGCTACATTCCACCTGTGAAAGAAATAAAGGCTTACCCTTCTTTTGGAAATTGGAATTGACTGATTACCTACTGCTATTGCCAATTTTGTTGCCATGGAAACTCTATCCTGTGAGACATTGTATGTTACTCCAGTAATATTCCCTATGGGAACTGTTTAGACTAGCATCTGACTAGATAGAAAGGATGAAAAATAACTTTACCAAGTTCCTAGATCCTGATGCATAGTAAGCAAAAATAATATTAATACAAATAATAACAACAACAACAATAATAAGTAATAAGGTATTAGGTAGAAGCAGGGGAGGGGGAGGGGGAGCAACAGGCAGCGCCAGTCTAGGGGCCCACCCACTGCATGGGAAAATGTTATTTGAGACTTGTGGGACTTTCTGTACTTCAAGACCAAGTGGCTTACCTACCAAAAATGAGCAAAGCTACCTCTATGCGAACCAGCCATACCCGATGCCTATCAAACTACAATATACACATACAACTCAGACATTTGGGTCATCAATGCATTAAAAGTCTTCACTCTGGCGTTGTCAACCAATTATCTTGTGCTTAAAGTGGACAGGTTATAAAGATATATGGCCTTTTCCAAGTGGGCATGTACAGTAAGTTTCACAGGAAATCAATTCCTACATTACTTAGAATGCAGGTACACAGGAATTGAATTGCAAAGAGACTGCTGGCCACATGGGTAAAAGACACAGGTAAAGTGTGTCAAGGCTCCACCCTGACTTAACTGGTTTGCAGCATTCTGGCTTGGCTGCCAGGTTACCCACTTGTGATTCCTACTTTGCCTGAGCAGACTCTGTAATGTTGCTCACTACTCCCAGGCTCCCTCTTATGGCCAAACAGGAGAGCATCATCTGAGAGAGCCAGATGGGAGTTTCCTGTCTCTGAGTGATGATGTCATCCCACTCACTATATAAACCACTCAGTCCAGTCTGACCTTGCCCTTGCATGGTCTTACCTGCTAGTGTATTCCTTCTGCTCTGAGTGTTCTGATTTTGTGTATGACCCAATGCTGGCTGACGTTCTCCTCTGGTTCCTGCTCCTGGCTTGTTCCTGACTACGCTGATCTCCGTGTTCCTGACCTGGCTTGTAGGACTACCCGATCCGGGTCCCGACCTTTGCTTGTTCTGGTTTATGATTTTTGCTTGCTCCTGTGGACACTGTTCTTAATATATATTTAACTAGCACCTTATGCTTGTCTGGTTTTCAATGTGCTCTGACAAAGTGACACTAAACTCAGGAGTTAATCTTAAAAAGAAAACATTGAAGTACCATAAGTAACTACAATACTGGACCATATTTGTGTATCACTCAGCTGTAGATCCTCAAATCATCTCTGAATTTCTGCTGACACTGTCCTTCATTCTGGGGGGTGGCTACTTTTGTTCCCCCTGATGTGTCTTGCAGTTGTCCCAGGTTCTTAAAGGGGACACAGGAGCCCAGGAGCTGTAGAAGTGATCAGGTGGCACACATCTTGTTTTCAGCCTTTGATTGCCCCCCTGTGGTAATAGTTATGAGGGCATTAGTAAAAGGTTTGTTTCAACCAAGATGTAGCCCAACGTGATGAACATGATGCCAAGGACACAAGATATAGTAAGTAAGAAATACATAAGAATAAGGAAAAAAAGACAGAAATGTAGCTATCAAAACAGGGCACATCCTGCAGGTAAGAGTTTTATCATAGCTAGGATTGAGTCACTCAACCCAAGAGGATACATAACCTCCCAACCATTCTCCAGGTCAAAACTCATCAGAGAAACAAGTATTGAATCAATAAAAATCAACAAAAAATCAATCAACAAAAAAAATAAAAAAAGTTAGCTTTTAAAGTTGAGTAGAAAGGGGGGGGGGAGGGGCTGGGAGCAGGGGGCAATGGGGGGAAGTGCTTTTTTGTAAAAAAAGATTAACTTTTAAGAATTACATTATCTGCTGAATCTGTTTACATAACACAGTTCTAGTTGGTCTGGTGGATTGCCACCAGTTTGAAGTGATACAACAATGCACTGCAGTTAGAATCTGAGTCACTAATCATCTGAGGTTTTTTTTATAAAGGGTTGTAAGGGTAATTCCAAGAGAAAGACCTTCAGCTATAAGGGAATCTCACTTTTTGTGAGTAGGCAAAAAAGGAACCGAGTTTCCAAAAGATATTAAGTTGGTAAAAGTTCAATAAATGTGATAGCACCAATATTTGTGGTAAAGGCAGCATGCTACATCACACTACCTTTGAAGGTCACTTCTGGTAAGGTGTGGTGGGAATATCTGAACTCCATAGGTCCAAAGAACACAGTCCTATGGGACAGACACATTTACAGATCTAGAACTGTTTTATTTACAATGTAGAATTTACTGATTTGGAAAATAATTATCATGTATATTTTTACTACTCTAAAGAAATGGCTATTACATATCCCAATAGTCTGAAAATGATACAGTTACAGCGCAGACCTTTCTTGCCTAGCAACATTATAGTTATTTTTAAAACACTATTTGCCATGTTTTCTCTACAGACAAGTTTTGCTATCATTTGATGAATCAGCCTCATTTTCCTCTAACTGAAAATGTTGCGCAGTCCTATAGTTTTAACTGACAACCCCTCTGATAAACAGCATCTAACTTTACAAATTCTTTAAACCGATAACAGCGCACAGCTTGTTCTTCCCTACATCCCAGTGACAGGTTATTTTCTCTGTACTGTAACTGAGCTTTTTTTTACATTGTTATTTTATATGATTTTTCTTTTTCTGTCTTTCCCCATGATGCTGTGCACTGACTGACATCTCTCAGGAGCAGTTGGAAAACGCATGTCTTATGTGGACTGTAACCTCCTACCTGTGTCAAGATTGAACTGCCCCTGAGAGACATGATCCATGCATATTGCTTGACACCTATGTCTGCTTCTCTGAAATGGGAAGGAGGCCAATGCACTTTAATTCACAGAGAATTAGTTGTGTGGTAGTAATGGTAGCGCTGGGAGTCAACACATTCTGCAGAATCCGTTTACTAGGGCAGGGCAAGACACATAGATTGAATTTGATGGAGTGTGCACCTGAATTTATATAAAGACCAAAATGTATGTTGTAGAAGATGGCGAAGGGGCTGTTTTAAGAGCTGCTGTACCTGGCTGATGGCCCAGTAGTTCTGAAAAAAAAAATTAGCAGCATTCAACACATGACATTCAGATGTTTTGTACAGAATTTCGGAATTCACATAATGTCTAACAACATGTATGTGAATGCATAGATTTATAAATAACACCCAAAAATGCATAATGTCTCTACAGTGATGCAAATACTGACTGCAAGTCTCAGACTAGTAATCTGGAATCATTTAGCATGGTTTCCGATCAGGTAGTGGTCCTGATCACCAATACAGCCAATCATAGTAAGTGCAATTAGCTCTGATTGCCCAAAGCAGGGATAAATGTAGAAAACATTACCCTCCCGGTGCCCAGAGCTGCATGTCCCGAGATAGCAATTCCACACCCCTGCTGCCCCTCTACTCCCTGCTGCCCTGGTTGACCTTGTGAGAAAACCAGCCCTGAGTACAGATATTTGTGCCAATGGCACTGTGCATTTCTCTCTGTGTCCTCATTGTGCACAAAGAGAGTCATACAGTGTTAAAAAGCATTACAGCTTGTGATACATTTGATTAAAAAGTGTTACGTATAAACCAAAAGTGACCAATTGTGTACCGATTAGAAGCTTTATAGAGCAAATTAATGGATGCCTTTATTGACAAATGAATGGATGCATACTGAAGCTGCTAAACTTGATGCCGGTATCAAGCATCAATGATCTCTACTCATAAAGGAATTAATCTGAAGCCGCTTTGTTTCCCATTCCTTGTTGTTGTCTATACTCTATTATCAGTTTAGCTTTAAAGTGTATTGATAGAGTATGGAAGTTTTTGCACCCATATCAAGCTTATGTTGCTGTCTGTGAGATCATCCTCTCTATTTTTCCTGGCAGCCGATGTCACACAGAAAGAAAATGATGAAGGTTTCCACAGTTGTCATTGGGAGATTTCCTCTCTTTTGTGTGTCTGGGACAGGAAGTGACATCTCCCCAACAGGACACTGAAAGCAAAAACAAAATCCCTATTTACTTTTCTTGGTTAAAATTGTTGGTAGAGGTCATCGAATGATAATGTGGACAATAAAGCAACCATCATAGTCAGGGCCAAAAAAGGAGGGACACCCCTAATTATAGTACAATTATAGTACATATCGGATTTCTCTGATCACTCACAATTTCCCTTTCCATAAAGCACATATGTGTTTTGCATTTTCCTCCATGCCAATTATTTTTGCCTGCTCTTGCTGCTGCACATCCTAACCTCCTCTGCTCCAATTTGCTGCTGCACCTCTATATAAACTGCTAAATGTTTGTGGATGTGACACAAAGAAAAGCTACTTTACTCTACCTTTACATCTGTTGTTAGAAATATACATGTAATACACTGCACACACTGGTAATTTCTTCTGAAAATAAGGCTGCGTGCTTGATAACATTTTCTTATATATAGTGAAAAGTTTGAGCAAACCTTCTTTGTACAGATATGCTGTCCAAGGACTAGCAGAAAATTGTCCCCCGGTGATGCCTAGCAAGTACATCTATTTTCTTAATAATGTTATTAGCATTGCCGTGCCTGTTGTTTGATCATTTTTACTCCAGAGCAGCAAAGGTAATAGAGCTTTAAATAAAAAATGCAAAAAATGGGCTGCCTGTGCCAGAAATGATCAATTTAGGAATGATTTTTATTCATATCACTAATGCCAATTCAGTTTGAATTGTCTGGGTAAGAGATTCTGCACAGTATGTAGATGAGAAACCAAACAACTATCAATGCCATTATTATCCAGAGAATACAAATAAGAAGCTAAGATTAGACTAAGGTTCACTGATAAGGGAAATTGAATCATTAAAGTAGAGTTCCAGGAGATATCTGTGGAAAGAATAGTGGGAGGTTAGTGTAATGTGTTAATAACACTAATCTCTGTGGTGTTCTTTCCAAAATATGGATCTCCTACAAATGGAACCAGAGTGCAGCACTACCATTGGCCCAGTGCTTATTGAACATGCTATTTTCTTCATGGGGGCAATAAAAGTCCTGCACATAGTTTTAGGGAAGCTGTATCTTAGGACATCGCTAACATAAGTGTAATTAACACATTGCGCCTACCTCTAGATGTCCTTTTAGAGACATTTCATTGAGCTCTCCTATAAAAAGTTTTGGCCTAAAGTGCTGTTAATGCAAAATGATTGGATTGTGTTACAGCACATCACCTGGCCCGTAAATCTTGTAACTGCTGTACAAATAGCACAGTAAAAATAGTAAAATGGTGGGTGCAGAAAAGCATCAATAGCAATCCGCTTGGTTCCTTTCATGTTCTCTTCATGTATTTACCATAACAGCCAACAATAATGATCATGTGCAGGCTGGATGTTTGTGTACAAACAAACCTCTCCAATCTGCAGATAGCACTCTGGGTGTCTGGTTTTACGAACTCACTGTGCACAAAGGTAGAGATACAGTGTTAAAGTCCAATTCTAGCTTCACATAACAAATATTTGTCTAATTGCCCAGCTCCTGTTAGGGCATTTTTAAAATGCAGCTTCTGCTTTAATACTCATCTATTCCCTCAGAATGTCTAATAGTTGTTCCCTCAATTTAGGGTTGAATGATGCCTAGCTAAGTCAATGCTCAGCCAGCCATGGATCCGACCCTTATATTTTTCTGGGCTACAAGAGGTGTAGCCATCAGCCAGTGCTGAGGGCACGCGCACACCATTGGTGTGAGGTGTGCATGGCTGTACCTGATGGATTGAAAACCAGAAGGTGGCTAAGATCACATGAATGTGGCTGGAGGATCATTTTCATGTAAGTAGAGGTACAATTAAAAAAAAAAAAAAAAAAAATAGCACTATGTGCACAAAGTAGGAGAGGGAAAGGTTAGGTGTTTTTATTTAAAGTGACTCTAAACTCACGAGTTAAATCTCAAAAAATGTATACAAGTAGCCTAACTATTAACACAAATGTATTTTATTTGTTGTAGATCCTCAGATAATCTCTGAATTGGTGCTGACTCTGTCCTTCCGTCTGGAGGGTGGCTACTTTTGTTCCCCATGGTCCCTGTGTGTGTTGTCAAGTAGTCACAATTTCAAGCTCACTCTCTATTGAAATTATAGTCTATCACAGGAGCCAGCTTGGAGGTGTGGCTACTTTACAATACACACAGGGACCATGGGGAACAAAAGTTGCCACTCTCCAAAAGGAAGGACAGTGTCAGCACAAATTCTGAGAGGATTTGAGGATCTACAGTCGAGTGATACACAAATAAGATACATTTCTGTTAGTTAAGGTACTTAAATGCATTTTTAAGATTTAACTCCTGAGTTTAGTCCAAAATGTAACGAAAATAAGTAAATTATGAAATCACTGAAAAGGATATGAAGGTCCAGAAAAAAAGGGGGAGTTTATGTATTAGTGAATGACACAGTTTTGGTGTACAGCCCTCTTGTACACAGATGGAGGTGACCTGTGGCTGTAAATAGGAAAAATAGGAAAGAGAAGGTGCCACTATCTAGTGCAGTAAGTTATGTTACATTTGTGAAAATAAAATGAGACTATGTTGCACTTACAAGGATACTTGTAGCAACCAGCACAGAGTGTATGTATGTTGAAAGTAACTTCTTGTGTAAACCGCCAATACACACTGGGGGGAATTTATCAAAACCGGAGAAGACAAAATCTAGAGCAGCATGGCAACCTTCATTGAACAAACAGAAGAGAATAGCTGATTGGTTGCCAAGCGCAACTACTCCAGATTTTGTCTGCTCCAGTTTTTATAAATTCCCCCCAGTGTGTGTATTGGCTGTTTACACAGCTTTTAACATACATACACTCCGTGCCGGTTGCTACAAGTATCCTTGTAATTGCAAAAATAGTCTAATTTTATTTCCCTAATGTAACAAAACATACTGCACTAGGTTGTGGTGCCTTCTCTTTCCTCTTTCTCCTGAGTTTAGTGTCCCTTTCAAGTTAAAATTAAGCTTTAAATGGGAAAAATAATAATTTTACAAAAGTTAAAACGTTTGATTAAAACCAATATCTCAAAAATTCCAAATTCTTCAGCTTATAATAGAAATATGAGCAAGGTGCTTATTATAACAGTGTACCAAATACAATTCCTTAAAAATGTTTTTTTAAATGTAGTTAGAAAATTAGTCATAGAGTTGTTACATTGGCCAATGTAGATTAATGGAAGTGCTGGAACTGAGTGCATGTATAAGTGATCTTTGTATATTGTTTGTATGAGTTAAATTTGTTGAGTATCTAGGTCAACACCCAAATACTGTATGGACAATACAGAACCCTATCACACAAACTGTACCAAGATTTAGCACTTTTTATTCAGTCCAGGAGACCTTCAAGGTGATTCTAGATAAGATGGCTGAAATGCTGGAGCCGTTCTCCTTTTATAAATCCCGTAAATAAAGTGAAGACTCAAGCCTTTCTGCAGCTCATATATACTAAATAAATCTGTCTCTATCGGGGCAGTTATTGATGAATTCGATGCTGGTATGTCAAGGTTGTCCTGCAGAGAAAAGTGAACTTTCGTGTTTCCTTTCTAACAATAATTCATACCACAGGCCAGATAGTTTTTGTTACTGCTTCATTTTTTATGTTACATACTCAGTATAAAGGTGAATGTATTCAAAGAACTGTATCTTACAAGTTAATTCAGTCTTTTGTGTTGATGTAAAATGATTGTCAAAAGCAAAATTTGGCTCATGAAAGGAAATAAATCATCATTCACCTATCGAAATATCATGTTATGTTTACTTTGCTTGTTTTTTTTAAATCATGAGCTTCAGAATTCCATGTGTATATGTAAAGGATAAACCAATCTTTATGATAAACAAGAAAACTTAATGCTAATGCTACTTTAGGTTGATTTATTATGAGAGGTGCTAATTCATTCGTGTTATCTGTGCTGCCTCCAGCAGTTGTATGGGCAATGCAGTTGCTTTAGTATTTGTTTATTGTGTATTGCCATAGTTATTATTCCTTTATGCTGCCACTTAGTGGTCATTGTGGTAATTACACTTTTTTATGTGTATCCTCCCCTTTTGTATGATGTAATTTCCTCCTTCCTCAGTGTTAGTTTCTGCTATTATTAGGCAAGACACGCACATGAGGTGAGGGGTGAGGAGAGAAATATTTATTTTTACCTTCGAATACAACATCTACCACATCATTTAGTTTGCCTGAATTCTGCTGCATGCAAGAAAGATCATCATGGATGCAAAGTATTTGGTGAGCTCAGCTATCTGATGAAGATTGTGTGTAGTGATTGTATCTGCTACATATAGGTCAGCTATAGAGGTCTCAGGAAGGGATACATTGCTATCACAACAATTGGAGTCAAAATGTTATCCCTTTACCCTCCTTCTCTACCTGCTGTCCATTAGTGAGCTAGCCTAAACAAAGCTGTCTTTATATTACTCTGTACACAGTGAGCCCTGAAGACGTTATCAGTAAATAGAAGACATTTGGAAATGCCTGGATATATTACCTCCAAAACCTTAAAATAACTTTCTATAAATGCCAGAAAATTAATTAAAGCACATATTCATGTTTTATTTATATTCAAAAGAGCATAGTCACATATTACATCCAGCAAAAATACAAAAAGAACTATATCATATGAATTAAATATGAGTACCTTTTGAATTATTTTTCTGCTACTTATGGGAAGTTCTTTTAGTTGGATCTTCTTTTTTCCTTAAAGCTCAAGGGAAAAAAATAATTAAATACCCTGTAAAAGAAAAAGAAGAGCAGTTTTTGCTGCAATACTCACTTGCAATCCTGCACTGCCCTTCAGGTACTTCCTCACCACCACCTCATACCGCCAGTCTTTCAAGTAAATGAAGGTCAGCATCAATCAACCCTCTTCCTTTGAGTTCAGTTTACTACTGCGCCAAGGGATGTTTTTACATCATTCATGCCATTCAGTTTAGGAGTAATGACCACTCCTTCTGTAGAAACTGGCTAATTCCGTGATGTCACCTGGCTGGCCAGAAGACCCTTGGAAAAAAGGTATGTATGCTCTGATTTTTATGTAAAAATGTATGGCGCTTGGGGAGCTGGGGTGTGAGGTTGGGGGGTTATGGTAAAACTGAAGATTTGCTTTAAAAGTTTGAGCTTGTGATCCATTTTTAGATTTCAGCTATGGGCCTCATATTGCAGCAATAGCTCTGTGCGCCATTGTATGCAGACTGTAGAGCCACCTGGTGACATGGCAGAATTCACAAACAGCTTAACTCTTCAATAAGACACATGTTGAATCCAATGTAGTTTTACTTTAAATTAGAACATTCATATGAACAATCTCATCAGAACATTTGATAATGCCATCAAAGACATGACAAATGCTGTTCAAAATGTAGTTTGGTTTTAACATTCAATTTGGCAATGAATGGGGTTTCTCTAGCAAAATAACACATTCACTGTTAGAATTTTATTAGTTCAAGTAAAAATTTCCATCCTGCTCCTTCAATTTTTTTTCATCACTGCAGTCGAAAATTATCATCGATTTGACCCCAACAGAAAAACAAATGTCCTGAAAACAATTTTTTTCAAACAAAATTCTACTGGTGTATGGCCAGCTTACACATGTTATCAAGAAATGCCAGGATATCAATGTGTTCATTACTAACGCTTCTTCTCTATTCATGAACATACCTTTCAACATTTTTAAAATGCAAAAGTGGAATGTCCTACTCACCCGGATTACCCAACCCCATCACCCCTAATTAGCCCTACGTCTGTACAACCAGTCATTGGTCATTTTAGGCAAAAGCTTTCTTCATCTGAAAGTCTTAAGACTTTAGACTCTTGCATTAAAACTATGATTTCCAGCATCCATCTCAATCAATCCAAGCTGAACTCCAGGAAGATATAAAAGACTCAACATATTTGAAATGCAGCAGTATAGTGACCTAATATTGACCTGCACAAGCAGAGTTCAGGCTGGGAGAGGGAGTAGCAGCACAAAGAGCCAATCAGTTTGTGCTGCAGTGCTCGTGCTAACAATGTAATGATAGGAAGAGAAGGCAGGATGACAGAGAGATGAGCTCACCAGCCTGATGCTTCTCCTGTCACTGTCCAGTCAAAAGCTGGGGGAGAAGCTAGACCTGTAATTGTTACGTAACAGCAGGAAATAAAAAACAGGTCTCCTGCCATGCTGTGTGACAGAGCTGTGTAATACTCAGAAACAGATGCACATAAATGCAAATTCTCGGGCAGGAAAAAGAGTCCCTTTAAATGTATTTTTTCTATGTATTTAGCTGTTTGATTGGCTTTCAACTTTTAAGAGAAATATGACAAAACGACGTGTCGGTGTGAGGTAACCCTTCCCAATCACCAATTATCTCTTGCCGCTGCTTCTTCCATCGCAGCTGCCACCAAAATATCCAGTGTCAACTGCTGTCATGGCCTAATGGGATGTCAGGGTTTCTTACCCTGCCTTTGTCCAGTTGCTTGCAGCATGGCTTAAGTGTTTGTGACACCGTACTTGCTCTTGGGGGGCTCTCCTCTTATGTCCCAACCTACACACATCATGGTTCCTGATTTTTTCCGGCTTTGTTTCTGGTCATTCTGCTCTCCGTGATTACTTGGCTTGGCTTGGCTGAATACCCACTTTGGCATCTGACCGCTGGCTTGGCACTGACTATGTCCTGGACTTTCTCTATTGTTTTTCGCCATTTATGTTTATTGTTGTTTTCAATAAACTCCTTTTATATTTTAAACCTGGGAGCAGTGATGTCACCTCCTCCATCATGTGACAGTGCTTGGGCCTAGAGATTGGCGACATAGGAGAAGGTCACATGCTCACCCATACCTGAAAGCATAAGAGGATGGTGGAAGGAGTGGTGAAGAAGTGCTGGAGAGGTGAGCATCAGTGTGTTGAATAGGCAAAGTGATAGTCTCTCTAAAGTAAATCTATCAAGAGAGAAATACGGGGGGTGGGGGGATGTCTTTGCTGACTTTCCTTTGAATAAATAAAATAATTGCCTGGCTAACCTACTGGCATCAATTCTTTGAATCACTGACCCCAAATAACTATGAATATTAAGGATGTCAGGAACATGTCAGAAGTCCATATCTGCATACATGTTCTGCGTCAGCTGCTCAAATGCTATGACTGCTGGGCAACTACTGTTTCATCAGGAGAGGTCAGCAATGGCAGCCTCCATGCTTTTCTCATGTCAGGTTTCCTTTAATCACATGTAGTTGTAATACTGGGATCTTTATTAGATATCTGTATACAAAGCTACTGTATATCCATATATCATTTTTAAATGAAAACTTATTTAAAAAAAAGATGAAAGTTTGGACTGTCAGCCAATGAAACATTTGCCAAAACCAGTGCTGATTTGGCAAGAATTTCCCCAATCCATTAGCAGTGATAACAAAAACGATAAAAATGATTAATTAATCCTAAAACCTCAATATAAATCATCAGAGAGTACAACCTTCCTGACATTTATCATTCACAAAAATATATTTAATTGCAGTGCCAAGATTAAAATGCCTTCAAACGTAATAAGTGAAATGAAAGAGAGGAAAAAGAGGAGGTGATTCTCAGGTCAATATTTAACAGTTAATTGTGTATTCTATAACAGGAACTGAATTAAAATGGAAATGACACTTCACAGATTGAGGGCGCAATGAGGATCAATTACGGAACAGTGACTCGTACAAAGTGGTCATTCATGATTGCAGGTAGCACACATTGGTAATTCCTAAGAGGATTGCTCATATCATTTATTAATGATGCAGATGAGAACATGGCACATCATTCTAGCTGTTTTATTTTACAATTAAGGTTGCTCAAATGGATGTACCATTGTGGATTTTAAAGGCGACCTGAGCTTAAAATGTCAACATTTGTTATGATATACCGAACATCAAGAAATGTTAACTGTACCTATCCTTTCCCTGAAAATGTTACCTTTTATCTCGAAGTGCACTTCCTGTTATATGAGGATTCCTAGACACATCTGTGGCTTGAGCTTCATAACCATAATTCTGCAATGCGAGATCATCTACGGTAGTACTACGCTGACTGCTAGTGTCATCAGATTTGGAGTCAAATTAGGTGATGCTACTATTGTGCAGCTTGCTATTCTCATTGCTGGAGAGAAAGCTGTACTTAAGTATCTGTTGTGGAAGGATCTCCAGGCTATTGCACCATTCATTCTGCAGATCTCTTGTTCCCATTGCTGGAGAGAAAGCTGCACTTAAAGAGGAACTTTACCCCAATTCTTCAAATTGACAACACAGACACCTTTAGAAAAGTTTAGTAATGACAATCTACAAACACATACTTCTAGATAATTGCCGGCTTTTTATCCTTTGCATACTTTATTTTCCTTTTCCTCCCCATTCTTCTCACAGTGGCCATTTTTACTAAGGGCAGATTAATTTAGCTCCCTTTACTTCTAGGAACTCTGGCACATGTGACTAGAACATGTGCGCATGCACATCATTTCAGAGAAGGAAAATGCCTTTCCCTGAGATTGCATAAGATTACAGATGAAATTTCCCAGCAATACACTACAGATGTAAGCTTCCCGGGATGCAACGCTTGGGCACAGATTACATCACTAATGCCCTAGAGGACCTGGAAGTGTAAAAACAATAATTGTAAGTAAAATAAAAATCTGTTTGTTTAATAATGTAAGATGATTTCATATCAGCCTGCAGAGCTGCATTTGGAGGGGATTTTTAGTGAAAGGGGGGTAACAATCCACTTTAGGCAGCTGTCATGCAAGGATCTCCATCATGTTGCTTCATTTATTCTGCAGATCTGTGCTTCCTCTAACTTTCCTGCTCTTCTTGATCATTCCACCACCTGTCTTCAGATCTCCAGTCATCTAGGGGCAGCTTTAATTTAAGGAACTGTCACATACCTTGATGGGAGGCTGAGATGACGAGGGCGGCCTCTCTTGCTGCTCAAGTCAGGACACCCCAGATAGTGAAACAGACGGTGTAGGGATGAAAGAGTGGCACAAGTGCTGGCAAGTGATGTAGCCACCGATATCTCATAAGCTGATGATGAGGATGTCTGATTGTTGGCATGAGAGGATGCCACACACTAAGAAGCAATGTCAGCGGAGACAGCACAGCATCAATATGGCAGATGAAGACAGAGTCAGGAACAGACTGGGTCAGTAACTTGCGGGCAGCTTAGTGCAGAATCTTTCTAAGAGGAAACCACAGATGAAGATGTTTGCCTTCAATCTCTCTCTTTCTGCAAGAAGTTTGGAATAGAACTTTCAGAGTAGAAAACATAGAAGGGAATGAGTCATAATGCTGACTTATTCAGTTGTTTGTGTAAATTTTAGCTTGAGCTATAAAAAGGTGCCTAATGCACTACCTGATGGCTGTAAACAAGAATACAAAATATATAGTGCAATGCTATCCCTCCTATTTTATAAACAATAACACACTTTTTCCAAAGCTATAGACCTTCACTTTTAGCTAAAACTGTCTATATCTGGTTTTCCTATAAAATTATATTATTGTATATGATATATAATATTCACTATGTTGGACTATATAAAAACAACATTGCAATAAAACCATACAACTCAGCAAACACAATTTTCAAATACGGAATAAATCATAAGTAACAAACAAGCAGCCCTTCAGTTCAGCTCCAGCGGCCGAAGAGAGCCGAAGGAACGGCTGGATCCTTCGGCTCCTACATGAATAACCCCCTTAGTTTTTGCTAATTTCTAACATAAAAATATCGTTCAGCTGCACAACTTTATAAGTAAATACCAGAAACAGTGGAAGAGAAGTGATCAATTACAAACTGATCTTTCAGCAAACAACATGAACCATCAGAAAAGGTCACAAACCCATGATGACAAATCCTATCCTTTTACTCCAATCATCCTGGATTTCTACAGAACTCTAAATATATTCCCCTGATTAGGAATACATAGAACATAGAGAAAGACATGGCATTTGTTTAATGATGTGTGTTAATACAAAAATGCAGTATTTCATAATTATACCAACAAAAAAACAACTTGTATTTTTTCCACTGAACTTAATTAATAAAGAAAATATATACAAAACCACTATGCAATCCCTTTCTAGCAAAACTTTGAGTTTGTTTTCAGTAATACATGGTGGATGTTTCACAGTTATCAGCAGGATTTTCTGTTTTTTGTCCTCTTAATTCTAATTCCACATTTGTCCGCATGTCTCTTTCGACCTGTAAAAATATTCATTATTTTTCAATCTGCAGTAGAGCACACCAGTGGGTTGAGTCTCCCAACCTTGACCCCTGTAGGATTCATAAATAGCAGGTTACTACAGCATTCATTGAATCAAGTATGTCATTTATCAAGCATCCCCCAGCAATAAACCGCATATCTTTTTCCTCCCAGGTGAATGCTGTAGAATGTTACATCAGCAGTGGCTGATCCAGCATGTTTTCATTTCTTTTTAGCTGTACCAGGTTTATTGTGGCATTCTGGGAGGCAAACATTGCCAAGGTGTACGGCGATGATTCTACGCACTGTTTCATATTGCTGGTGATCTTTTGTTTCATACAGTGCCATGAGTAATGTGGGGAAAGCAACTTCAATTCTGGCTTACACATTTGGTGATTGTGTGAGTACAGAGAGGATCGGCTACCTTCTTATGAAATCTTAATGATGTATTTATGTCTGGTACTTGCTATAGACCTGTGTATGTCCCAGGGTGCAGACTAATAATTCCTGGCTGGGTATGTCAGAAGGTGACAGGACATCTTTACATGTCTACATGACTGGAGTGGCTTCCCTGGATTTTTGGTTAATCTCAATGTAATTGCTGGTGGAAGTCTTAAGTGCGAGTCAGTAGCATACCTAACATAATTGATACCTGGGACTGATCATTTTAACCCTCGCTCCTATATATCATGTTATTTTCAGTGATAATCATGAAATAAATAATAACCATAAAAGAAAGAGGCAGTAAAAATTGTGGTGCCTCTTTACATTGGAGGTTGGTGGAGGAATAACCCTTTACTTTAGGGGTCTGTTATAGAAATTTCAGTTTACAATGGTGGTCAGTGGAAGAAAGGCTCCCAAACACGGGTTGTCCATTAAAGCTCTACTCTGGCCTTACCTTTAGCCTTGCGCAGTTTTACAGACTCCTCTTGCTCTTATTCCACTGCACACTGCGAGCTTCCAACAGTGTGCATCATAAACCTGTGGTAAGTCAGATATGGATGTAGCCTTTTCCTGTACTGACTTACTGGCCCTGGCCGGCCAATTTTATTTATTAGTGTTCTTTAAATTGTAGAGGCTCAGCATCACATGTGGGCATTATATATGGTGGCCTGCATGCAAAATCAGCCTGCCTAGGAATGCCCACTCCTCCAGACTGACATCCACCCATCAAGGCATTTTAATATTTATGTAACTCCTCCCAAGATCCAGCACACTGCTTGCATCAGGGCTGAGTGTTTTTGAAAGGAGTAACGAGGCATGACACCTTTTTTTTTAGTGTCATGTGACAGTTTTCCTAAAACAATACAGACTAATGATCACTGGACAACGTGATTGACCCTTGGATTACCTCGTTGGATTATTTTTTTATTTTGTTTATAATAAAGGACTAGTCAAAAACTTTGGTTGTGTTTTTTGTTCAATTAAAGTAGTGAATAATCCCCTTAGTGTTTATAATGTGTTTTTGGAGTTATGTTTACTAGCCATTCTGGTTGCTTGCAAATATATTTCATAATTAGCGCTTTCTAGCATGCTTTTGTGAGTATATACATATTCACTGTAATTACTCTGATTCAGGCTAAGTGACACATATAAAAAGAATTCTGAATTTCTGAATCAGAATGACAAAAATGGTCTTTACTGTTTTGTTAAAGGAGAACTATGGGGCAAAGTTTTTTGCCCACAGTTCTCCTCAGGGTCACGGGAAGACATATACTAACGTCCTCCTGTGACCCAAAGCTCAGTCTATAGCGAGCTATTGCCCACTATATGCTGAGAGCGCCGCAGTTGAGACGGATCCCAACAATAGTCAGGGGAGGCAGGTGAGGCAGAGCCTCACCTAGTATTATGGAGGAAAAAGCTGTCAGCTTCAAGTCTGAAGCTGACAGCTTTTTCTCCATTTAGAATGCCTTGTAACAGATTACTCAGCAAGGAAAGCCTCCCTGCAGTGTAATCTGTCATGGAGGGAGCGCTGCCTGGTAATTACAGCAGCGGTGCTTTTGGCAGCTAAATTAGGTTACACAGCAGCGGGCTTCTCCACTGCTTGTGTAACCTAAAATAGTGAGACAAGAGCTGTCACAGCCTCTACTCTGTGTTAAAGGCTTGAGCTCTGTGGATGGTTTGGACAAATGGCAAAGCGCCTCAGGACATCGATCTCAATGCCTCACCAGTGAGGGGCAAGTGAGGGACAGGGAGGCTCCTCCCTGTCTCCTCCCTTCTCCCTCCCTCCTCCACACAACTCGGTAACCGGGTTGGTGGCGGGGCAGAGTCAGGCTGGGGGCGGGGCATGCCCGGGAAAATGCCTCACCTAGCATAGACTACACTGCATGCCACTGTGGGCTGCGGGATGTTTTCGCTGACTTCCCGATCAATAGAGCCAACCTGTGACAGTTTCAATGTCAAACCGCCGCTCTAACTATAGGGATGAGTGTAATTCACTCACCCTATAATTCTCCTTTAAGGAAATGATAAATACACATAATAATAATAATAATAATAATAATAATAATAATAATAACCAATTTTACTTTTCCTAACTTTTTCAAATGGTATTCTGTAACCTAAGTGGACCTAGGAAATCTTCTGGGGAAATACAGATTGCTTTAGTGCTTTAAAATGGCTTCTTCAATGGAAAATAGATAGAGTACTGCTCTTCCCAAAAGCTTTTCAATTACCATTGGAACTGTTCATGTTACTATAGCAGGTATACCTCCTACTTACACAAAGGAAAGAGGACATGAATGGAATGGAGATGTGAGTTTCTACCATGGACCCCTATTAAAAAACACAGAGGTATTACTAGCACATATTTGCAAATCTATGTTGAAGCTATACTGCCCCATCAAGGGTCCTCTGTATAGTGTGGTCCATAA
Source organism: Nanorana parkeri (assembly GCF_000935625.1). Classification (NCBI taxonomy): domain Eukaryota; kingdom Metazoa; phylum Chordata; class Amphibia; order Anura; family Dicroglossidae; genus Nanorana; species Nanorana parkeri. The sequence continues at coordinate 572,484 of NW_017306497.1, forward strand.
TCTAACAGAGCTTCCATCCTGGGACATACACAGCAATAAATAGATTAAAGGTAGGTATGCCTGGAGGTAACTAAGGAAACCCTGCACAGCACAAAGGCAGATGAAGACCTCCAGTGTGTCCCTGCAATCAATAACTAGGTTTTTAAAGCACGGTGCATGGTTTTAGCACTCTTACCATCCAGTCAGCAAAGTAATTCAACACTGTGCATGAATGCACCAGGGATGGATAGCAGAAATATTTTGCAAGTGCTGGTGACAATCACAGCCAAAGTAACTAATGTTCAACATACTGTCCTGCACTATTGCCTAAAATAAATATAAAAGGGTGCACGACCATGTGTATCCAAATAAAAGAAATCACCAGCACTCCATTATGGGACAAACACTGTATGTACAATATTACAGCTTCCAGATGGAGCTAGAGGAGCATAGGAATTTCCTGTGCTTCTCAGCTTCATCTAGCAGCTGTAATTCTGTGTGCAGGGCCAGATTAACTCTGCTGCTCCAAGGCCAGGTACCTGAATGTGCCCCTCTCCCAGCCATACCCCCCTCCCCTCTTAATGGAGAATGACAACCAGATGGCGAGGGCGGCAGGGTTAGTTTTAGTTTTTCAAAAATTTTTGTTTTTTTCAAAACTTTTTCATCACTTTTTTTATTTTTAATAATTTTTTTTACCATTTTAAATATTTATCTTAGTATTTTTTACTTTTTTGACCTGCAGGCTGCATACAAGTGATCTCGGCGACATTGCCGAGATCACTTGTACAAAACAAGCGGTGGCTAAATTTAAAAAAAAACTACCCACCTGGGTGTCGGGCAATAGGTTATCCACACCCCTGCTGACCCCAGGGGGGTATCCCTTTTTGGTAAAACATAAAAGTCGGGATCACGTCGGGTAAATAGACACCAAACATGTCAAGCCTTAAAATTGCGTGCGCCCGCAAAAACATTTTTATGCTTTATTTTTTTTATGATTCTTTAATTTTTGTATTACTTTTTTTTTTTTTTACACACAGCGTTATTGCTATTACATGGGGGGCTAAGAAGTCCCTATGTGATAGCCAATTTACATGACAGGTCCTCTTTATGGAGACATCAGGGGTCTCCAAGACCCCTAATGTCACCTAGGGACCCCCAGAGAAGCTAAGCTGATGAAGCAGAGATCGGCTTCATCAGCTTCTGTAACTGGAGAGTGACACTGAATGCAGGAAGTGATGTAATATACCGTATTTGCCCGCGTATAAGACGGGGTTTGAGACCCCAAAAAATCGCCCGAAAATCGGGGGTCGTCTTATACGCCGGGTATACTTCGGTATACTGTATGTAGCTTCGGCTACATACAGTAGGTCTCACCAGGGTTGTGTGCGGGTATCACCAGGGCTGTGTGGTCTCACCAGGGCTGCGTGCGGGTCTCTCCAGGGCTGTGTACGGGTCTGACCCATGCTGGGTATGGGTCTCACTAGGGCTATGTGGTCTCACGAGAGCTGTGTGCGGGTCTCACCAGGGCATTGTGGCCTCACCAGGGTTGTGTGTGGGTCTCACCATGGCTGCATTTGGGTCTCACCATGGCTGTGGGGGTGAGTGCAGGTCTCACCATGGCTGTGTGGGCCTTACCAGGGCTGTCTGTGTCGGTCCAGGACTACCTAGTGCTGTGCTGGGTGACCTAGCCTGGGTCTTATAATGGCGGGCGGGTGCGAGGGGGAGGAGATGTGCGGCCGGACCGGCGCTGTACACAGGAGCCGCAAGGTGCCCAGCAGGCTGTCAAGAGGTCCGCAGCAAGTTCAGGACCTTAGGCAGCTGAATCCATTTAAAAATGTAAAGAGCCGGTACTGGCATTTTCACGAGTACAAGTATCGGTGCATCCCTACTTTAAAGCTAGTTATGAATTGACTAGTGCGTTTGCCATTTGTTTCACCTGGGTAAATGAGACATACAGCAATACAAACCTAACCAAGGTTCTTACCCTTCAGCATTAAAAGCCTAAAAAAAAGGATAAATAAAAAAAATTTTTGGTTTTACTTACATGAAACAGCCTTAGAGGCCTTTGATTGGTCTCAGGGCCGGCCTTAGGCCTTTAGGCGCCCTGTGCGAGAAAGCTTTACAGCGCCCCTCAGTGACCACACCCCTCAGTGGCCACACCCTCAATCTGATTGAGGTCTTGGATACATTCCTGTCGTGGATTACACCTATGCTTTTATATTCGTCTGTCATAACGATATCACAAACCTTTTAGCTTTCCTGGGTAAAAAGGGATGGGATTCTGGTCACTTGTGCTCACCACAGATCAGTCTGCTGGGCAGAGATTTCAAATGTGTGATCCTGCCATTTTTCATATTAACAGCTAACCTTCTTGCAACTCCACTTTTTATAGTTTCTCTCTACATTAAAGGAGAACTATGAGGTGAGTGCTTTTCACTCACCTCATAGTTCTAGCCGACCTGTGACAATGAGACTGTCACAGGTCGGCCCAGTAGATCGGGAAGTGAGCGAACACATACCGGCGTTCGCTCACCTCTCGATCCTGTCACGGCTCTCTGCCGTTACAGGGGAGGGGCTGGATTCCCCCCTCCCCGCTCCGATCCGCCAGCGCTGACTGGCTGATCGGACGGGGGAGGGGCGGGTTCAGCTGGCTCTGCCTCTAGATAGGCAGAGCCAGCTGTCACTCACGCAGCTGGGCGGATCCCGGCATAATTGTCAGGATCCGCTTCAGCTGCGGCATCTCAGTATACTGTGAGCAGTAGCTCGTGGTATACTGTGGCGTCTCAGTATACCGCGAGCTGCAGCCTCCACTGCAGCTCGTGGTATACTGAGCTTAGGGTGACGGGAGGAGGCTAGTTTGTGTCCTCCTGTTACCCTAAGGAGAACTATGGGGAAAAGACTTAATCCCATAGTTCTCCGTTAAGAAATTCAGTTTCAACCTGAATAACACTCTCAGATGTTTTACTGGATTGATATTAATCTTTCATCTGCACAGGTTCGGGCTCAGAGACATATGCACTTATATCCTAAGATACTGACAGACAAATGGAAGTATAAGAACAACAGTATGGAAAGACAGGGAATTCTGGGAAGAATATAGCAGATGCAACAAACCAAAAGAGAAGAGGATGTGAAACATTTTTAAAAATGCACAATTCACCCATGGATGAGTTTGTGAATACTAGGGTTACTGTTAAGGGCTTGTTTTGGGGTTGGGGTAACCTTTCTAAGAACATTAGGGTTACATTTAGGGCAAGAGATTATGGCACAGTTTGAGCTTGTGATGTGACGCACTGGCTCCTCTTCCTCTCCTGTCTCAAACTGGTGTCAAACTGATGACACATGCCCTTTGGGTGCCAGGGAACATTTTTGTAAATTAAAAACTCAGCTGAGGAATAAACTTTAAATATGAAGGTTATGTCAAGGGTTATAGAAAGACTAGAGGTCAGGAACACTATAACAACTTAATTGTAAGTTTCACATTTCACAACATGAATGCTGCTGGACTTCTGGTGCTGGAAAGCAATGTACTGTTGTGTTTTCTACGTTGTACCTCTTTTAGCTGAAACTAAAGTACAGTATATTAGTATTTTTTGAATAATAGCATTCCCTATTTGTCTCCTTTTGTAATAGTTTCTTTTTTTTTTTAGTTTTATGAACAGTATTTTACCATAGCGTTTCAAGATTATAAAGAGCATAAATTCAACCTTGTGACTTTTACCAAATATGTCTCATCTCTGAACCTGGCATATTCCAATATTTTCTCTATGGAAAATTAGAAAGCTTTTCTTTTTTTTTTACTGTGATTCCTGAAATTGAACTTGAAGCTCTAGATCTCAGAAACGGAAGAATTTCATGTCAACAATTCCCCTGAAGCGTTAAAGGAGCAATGCAAAGATGGTACTAGGCCAGTTGTATTATGGTATTATTGTCACCGTGACAACTTCTTCAGAAGAGTTGCACTAGGGGGATCGGCAGGGAAGCAGTGATGTATGCGTTAACCCTCTGCGTTAACCCTCTGCTTCCCAATATGATTAGCACTGGCAAGAGGTATAATGTTACACATTCCATCATGTAATGATTGGAATGTGTGCTGGAGAGGACTAGATAATGCATCTGCTTCTAAAGGTCCAGGTTCCTCTAATGATTAGGCTCAGTGTATTGCTTATGCATCTGATGAGAGTCTAATCAGATGCATAAGCAATACACTGAGCTGGCCTACACATGGTTAATGTGGTCACAAAAGATGCCTGGGCTGTGCACCGATCAGGGTGCAAACAAAGTTTTAGTCAGAGCTTCGGAACCCACCCTCCATCCATCTTCCCACGCTCCCTCCTCCTCTCAGCTGCTTCCCCGCTATCCTATCTCCGGTTCATCCACCTCTGGCTCCTGCCTGTCAACCAGCACACCCACCACTGTTAACCCCTACCTGCCTTGGCAGCATCCTGATCATGTCTCACATATCTGTGATGTGTGGCTGGGTCTCCATGTCAGCAGATGCGCAGGACCTCCTCAGCAGCCGTATCTCTAAGAAAAATGTAAAGTGCCGGTAACGGAACCTAGTGTCTTGTGTCCGGACGTCAGCTGGCCTGACACCTGGACACAAGACCGGACTGCCCGGGAGAATCCCGGACGGGTGGCAACCCTAGGCTGGTACATTTCTGATGCTGTTGTGTAGGCCAGAGTGTGCCCTCCGTCCATGCTTATAGCAGTTCTGATGTTTTTAAGCAAGCAAAGGGAACTTCTAAAGATGGGACCCTTAAAAAAGTAGTCCCCCCTCTCCACCTGTCTATTCTGCATTACCATTTGTATAATTGAGGAAGATGGTTATGTGCATCTTACTGGTGCCTTTTGGAGCCTCATATGACACTTACCAGTTCACAATGATGGAACATTGGTGTAACCTTGGTGTAAGCTATGATATTAAGGATAATTTAGGAGTACAGTGATTGGGATATTATGAGTAGATCTTTCATTTCATACTTAGGAGGGGTTAGGTTGGGTTTACAGCACTATGTGTTTGCATCAAATGCCCAGAAGTCATGCAGAAGTTTGCAAACTTTTGACCGAAACTTTCATAAGGTACAACTTATAGTGCAGTGTACAGCTATTGCCCAAGGTGAGCTGAGTCACAAAAGCCAGTCTCCTGTCAATAAAAGAGTGGGCTTACAGCAGCCATAGGACAATAAACTCTCTGTTATCCGGTATTTAACTAACCAGAACTCTCGTCTAACCAGAAAAAAAAAATACCCTGTGCACTCACTATTCTGCTGATGTGTGGCATGTATTATCCTGGAAACAATTGTGTGCCTATTTGTCTTAATTTGTTTTAAGTGTGCCTATTTGTCTTAATTTGATTTTGTTTACTGCATTTCAATATTAATATAAAGTCAATACAGAGTTTATGTTATGGTGTGGTATTAGTTAGACCTATTTTTAATAGTAACTCTCAAGCAACCAGAAACTACATTTATCTGGAGTTTTTTGTATATGTTAGAGTTGTTAGGGAGAGCTGACAATTCTGATTTAGAAAAAATACTGCAGGGGGGAATTTATCAAAACTGGAGCAGACAAAATCTGAAGCAGTTGTCCATGGCAACCAATCAGCTTCTCTCCTCAGTTTGCTCAGTTAAGATTTGAAAATGAAAGATAGAAGCTGATCGGTTGCCATGCACAGCTGCTCCAGATTTGGTCTGCTCCAGCTTTGATAATTTACCCTCTGTGTTTAATATTTTCTGTTCATATATTTTATACTTTTCATTGTCCCCCATGGCAGTTACTGGCTTCCTATGCCTTTTCTTCAACAATTACGGGTTTACTGCAAAGTTCATGACCTTCAAGTAAGATTCGGAAAACTGTTTATGAACCGAACCCGTGCATATTCACTCACCCCAACGAGCACCTTTACAGGTCTCTGAGGAGCAAATTTGGGAGACACTAGGTTAAAATAATGTAGGCAAATAGTCATTTGTCATTATGTCAAAATAATCCATTCCACTCAGAGCTGGTTGCAGATATCGGTTATCTATTCATTCCGGGGCTGTGCTGCAAGTTGACATTGCTCAACTATTAAAATAAATGTCCCTTATTTAGCAAACCATAATGCATCAAAGTTATCCGCCGCCATCCATTTTATTTGCTGATAAGACTCTCGTTCAACTGCCTTTTGTTAAGTGGGATATTAGACAATTATAGTTTGACAAACAGCCTGTTAACTCAGACTGGTTTAAGCAGAATATTTCAAGAAGCTGCTTTTTATTTGTTTAATCTTTTTTACCTTAACTATGTTTATCTGACGCTGAAGAGTTATTTGCACATTAAATACAATCAATCAGTTGCTGTAATCTGCTTTTGGTATCGCAATTCATTTGGTGCTTATAAATGCTCTGTCTGTTTTACCTTTTTACCCCGCAGGATAAATAGCACTGCCCAGCCGCCGTAATAGCTAAACAACAAATGACAAAACCTAAAATAAATGAACAAATAAAAAGAGCATTAAAAAGATGTGTTACAATTGATTTTTATCATGCGATGGTGTTCTTTGCATTGTGGACTTGGAGTGCATTGTGGAAATATATTATTTTATTGTTGCAAGCAAGGCTTGTTTTTCCTTAAAAATTATTCTTAGTGTGAATTAGTATTCTGTACAGAACAAGAAAAGTAATGTAACTGCTGTACAGCACGTAGGATCCTACTTTGCCAGCACCAAATGCGCACTCGATGCACTGCTAGAACCCCGCAGAAATACTATGCAAATAATGACTTTCTAAAGGTCAGTGTTTTCATAGGGCCACGTATGCCCCTCACTGCACATCTGACAACACTTGGGTCTCCCAAGCCAGTCACCACTGAGCAGATTAACACACACCCAGGGTAGATGCCAAAAACACATGATCATGTAAGCCTGTAATAAAGACTTAGGGCCCATTAACACCACATCTAGATCATCTAGATCAGTGGTGGCGAACCTTGGTACTCCAGCTGTTTTGGAACTTCAAGTCCCATGAGACATTGCAAGGCTCCGACAGCCACAAACATAACTCCCAGAGGCAGATGCATGTTGGGATTTGTAGTTTTGGCACAGCTGGAGTGCCAAGGTTCGCCACCACTGATCTAGATTATCTCCAGACCAGACAAGATTGTGCAACCTATGCTATTTCTGACCTCTGTTCCAAACCAAACCACAAAAATGTCTCATTTTGTCAGGTCTGGAATGCACTGGAACTGCGGCAGGTTCACATAATTTTTCCACACTTCGATTAAAAATCTGTCGGTCGTAAATAAAAATAATCTATTAAAAAAGTAAATTTTATCAACCTATATTGCATTAATTTTTTGACAAACATGCAGACATTTGTTCAGTGGATAAGAAACGATCCAAAAAAATTCCACCTCGCTGATCGACTTAACAATGTCAAAATCAATCAGAAGCTCAATTTTTTGATTGAATAGAGGTTTTTTTTCATTTGGGATTTTTATTCAGTTTCATCATTTAAGTCAAACTGAATGATCAATTGTGTGATTATATCGATATGTGTGTGGCCACCATAATGCAGGTAGAGAGTTCACTACCCTGTATGGAAAAGCAATGTCATATGGTACAGATGGAAGAATGAGGCCCTTAATTGAGATGGAATGTATCATTGATTTATTCACAACAAAAAAAGAGTAAAAGCCAGCACGTTTCAGGGATCTGCACTCCCTTCTTCAGCTTTAAATCAGGCAATATCAGGGAGGAAACTGTATGAATATAGATAAAATATTAATTCTACAATAAATATATATATGTTAAGGTACAAAAGAAAGGCCCATGTAGGGATGCTAATTAATTGGAAAAATCTAAAAGCAATCACAATGAAAAGGAATAATATTTTCAATTATGTACATAGTTAGCTGTAAACTCCTAATTGTCATACGTGTGTGTACAGAGACTTCTAATTGGCGTGATACATTTTTCAAAAGATGCAGTTTGTCACTTAGCATAGAACACTGATTATAGCAATATAATAAGCAATGTGCTTAGTATAGTTTATGAAAGCCACTAATAGGTGTTAAAACTATCTTTGACACATTTGTAACAGCTCCCTTGGACACATATTAGTAATGTCTTCAGCAGAGTAAAACATTAAAATGTCTTTGGTACATATAAAATGTTATGGGTATTCTACAAGCCATTTAAGCAGTATGGTAATTTTTTAGGCTGAAGCGCTCTTTAGGCAATCATGTCTAGCTATAAAAATAGTTTCATGAAATGATTTTAGCAACAATTTATCTTAATGACAGAGGTCGTACCTGCATGGAATCTGGGAACTGTTAGGGCTTTGTAATTAACCAGCTGCTTGAAAAGTCTCACTGAGAAATGCAGAGAGAAAATAAAGCATTTTGAGGACTCCTTTTCTTCCCTGGTTGTCCCTTCCAACCAGGGAAGTCCATCTTTAAGGCCCATATCCAGGAAGATTCTGTACCCCACCAGTCATTGGGGGGGTTGCTTTAACAAGAGGAAACAAAGCTCCAGTCCACCTACAAAGATGACTGACTCCACGCAGAGGCACAGTGTGGAACAAGGCACGGTTTAAGTCAAAACTGGGGGGAAAACATCAGTTGCGCAGGGATACTACGTGTAATACCGGTAGCTAAGTCTTTTCCCTCCACTTTTTGGACACAGCATTTACAGCATCCACAGTATGTTATTTTCAAGTGGTTTGTTCAGTTATTTTCATTGGTATCTTGCAGCAATGGTCACTTAGCTATTACAATATAGTGAGTTAATATTGATTGTGGACCTAAGTTATCCTAGGGGATGCACATTCTCCTACCATGAAAAATCGTAAGATATGATTGCAGAACAGTGGGAATGTTTCTAGGTGTTACAGGTGACATCCCTGGCAGGTGACGTGGATGGAGTCTAAGTGACTTCAACAGAGCACCCTTCAAGGAGTGATGGACCGGTGGCCACTAGTATGTCACTAGTGGCCCCTGGGCTACTACACTGCTAGCTGTAAAAGATCATGGCCCTCAGGATCATTCCCCCTAAGGAGGTTGCCAAAGTGCAGGCAGAGGTCAAGACAGGCAGCAGGCAAGAAGAGTCAATTTCCAAGCAGAGGTCAAGACAGGCAATAGATAAGAATATCAGGAATGAGCAAGGTTGGCAATGCAGACAGGAGATACAAGCAAAGTCAGCAACAAGCAAGGCAGAATAATTATAAACTCATGTACAGAGCAGCTGGCAAGAAGTCACAGCACCAGCCATCTGAAGGGAAATGATATAAATGAATGACAGAGACAATAGGGTGGTTCATGGTGATTTTAAGGCAAGACAGGAGGCTTCATATTTTGCATTACTCTCTTTACTGAATCCTCATAGCAGCAAAGAAACATAACAGAAACGGAAATAACCAATAGCAGCACACAGCATGTTATAAAGTCCGCCCACATGAAGATCCGTCCTCTTTTCTTTGCTGCTCCTCATGGCAGGTCAGTGACTCGTATGTCTCACATTCCTTTGCCTTATTTTTCTTCCCACTTCAGATTTTGTGTGATTCTACACTTTTCCTATCATCTACTTGTGGTTATCCCCCTCTCCTTCTTATCTCACTACAGTAAGACAGCTGTTCCCGCCGTCCCAATTGACAACACCTGCTTATTTTTTCTTTTGTTTAACCTTTTTCTTCCTGTGCCTGCTCCTACTCTGGCTAGGTGAGTGCGTTGGCTGTTTTCTCTTGCCAATGTGTACTCCTCCGTCAGCACTCATTCGATTCGAGCTGTGGCTGTTTCTCGTACTCACTCTTTTGGTAGTTCTTGCCACCATCATGTGGTCAGTGATTGGTCCAGGGAATCTGCACATCCTGGGATGTGCAACTTCAGGCCGGTTGCACATCCCAGGATTTTTTTCTTTGTCAGCGTTAAAACTGCAAAATGTGAAGCCTCCTGTCTTGCCATAAAATTGATGATTATTCTAGCTTTAGTGACCGAATAATCGGGATTTTATTAAAGACAGGAGGCAAATATTTTTCCCACCCGTGCCTGTTACTTTTTTTCCCTACCCTTGTTTTATATATATGTTCTTGACATGCTGTATTGATTTAGTGACTAATGGTACGTTATATTTTTCTGTGCTGTTATACCCTGGTCGTTTGGTTTGCTGTTATGTTTTCACTGTTTTTGCTCTTGTTTCAGCTACTATCTCGCTGTGCCCCACGGTACTCCAAATTTTCGGATGGTCATTCTCGGATTCAGTTCGCCTTGGTTCTGGTTTGAGTTCTTGTGTTCTACCAGTTTGTCCATGGAAACTGCTTCAAAGAAAAGAGGACGGATCTTCATGTGGGCTGACTTTATAACATGCTGTGTGCTGCTATTGGTTATTTCCGTTTCTGTTATGTTTCTTTGCTGCTATGAGTATTCAGTAAAGAGAGTAATGCAAAATATTCGCCTCCTGTCTTTAATAAAATCCCGATTATTCGGTCACTAAAGCTAGAATAATCATCAATTTTTTATGGGCGCAGTGAACTTTAAATGGCTCCTGAGAGTTACATAAACACTTTTTAATTTGCCTAGATCTTGAAAAACGGTGGCAGCTGCAAAGAAAACCATTGATCGCCATGTCCGTCAGCGCTAACAGTGACATGGTTTGATATGGGTTTACTTATAAACAAAGCCATGTCACACAGTTACAGGGCTCTTATTTTAAGCTAATTTGTCCAGCAGTCCCGCTTGGAGAGATTGGAAGCAAATCTATCACACAAAATTTCAGCGAATGTGACATCATGGTTTTCAATATGAAATCAAATTCGGTGAAATCACCTGCTCATCCCTTTACGATGTTATAAAGTAGATGATTTAATAGAAGATTTATGTGGTTAAATCATCACCTACACAGGGCTTTTCCTTTCTTCTTTATATTTATCTGAGAGACAAAAGGGATAGTTGAATAAGTGGTATATAATATATATGTATATAATACATTTATAAAAATAGCAGAGAATTAACTGTAACATTTATGATGTGTACCATAACTTTTTTCTTGGATCCATATTTGCGGCTGTATGTCCCATATATTTTTCTACGCTCCCCATGATATTTCCCATACTTTATCCTATTTGATCCGTCTCTTGTATTATTTTCATCATTTACCAGCACCGACTGACTGTAATATCTAAATTGCCTTGGCTTCCTGAAATAAGCTAACTTGCTATTCTCTGCTTCCAATGATGATAACGATACAATGGTTAAAAGAAGCAATGGTCTTATTTATTTATACACAAATCTAATCAAACATAATAAAAGATACAAACAGATACAATAAGACAATCAAGAGAATACTTTACACAGCAAGTCCGTCCTCTGGTTCCTATATCCTGGCTGGGCTCAAAGAGAGAGCAATATTGCCGCGCACGGACTTTTATACCCATTCATACACATACATCGACACCCCCTTTACCCAGAATTCCGCATGTCCCTTAAATGTCTCTCGGCCAATCGGCATCGTCCTTCATATTTATCCCCACGCACTGTAGTCCTCCAGCAGGGGGCACCATCGTACTGCAGATCAGTCCTTGGCCTAGGTCAACACCTTGTCCTTTGATCTTTAGACAATGGCCAGTCACCTTCATATGCAAAATCCGGATATCTTGACATGTCTTCCCAATGTGCCTACACCCTTATCAACACCACAGGGTGCAAAGCTTGATGTCTCGTCCCGATGAATGAATGTCACCTTTCTCATCTCCCCCGCCATGCCCCAGGCATGAACAACACACAGTTGGTCTCTTTGATGAGCAATGCAATCAAGATTTGAAGATATCTGTTTGGCAGCTTTCGTACCTGAAAATGTTGTACACTCCAACACTGACCCAGTCCATAGCCAGGACCCTTAAAGTGCATGTATAGCCAAAGGGGGCAGCAATAAAAATGTGTTATTTATGTATTTATCTTTATCTAACCTTTTCCCATTCTATATAAAATAAAACAGGGTTTTTCTAGGCATAAACTTAACCAATTAGGAATCCATATTGAGGTCTACACTCTCTCCGGATAAACCATAAGAAAGTCCTCCTTCATCCTGATACCTGGACTTATGGAACTGTTGGATGGAATTGTTTAATGCAGGACCAATGTGATAACATTGAGGGCCTATCAATGTTCCACGAAAAAGATAAGTATTGCTCTGAATTACACCCCCTAGACTTACTGTTTATGATAATATGGGGCGGGGCACCCTAATGACAACCCAATGATACCTCCCCAATAATATATTTTTATACCTGACCTCTGTCAGGTTTTAATTGCTGACATTGAGGAAGGACGGGACAGGAATGGAAAGCCAAGAAAAGAAGGAAGACCACAAGACTTTTTTATTATAACCAAGAAATGTACTCTTTTTTTTTGATAAAATGCATTCAATGGCAAACGATGTAGCAGAACAATACAAGCAAACTGCTGTATTTAGAAATCAATAGTGTACAATGCAAAGGCCTTAATAAAGGACTCATTTTGTTACGGGCCATCCTTTACATTCAGCCTCATTTATCAGAGATTATTTAATATCTTTCACGAGTCACCAGATGTGCTATCAAAGAGAAGATGAATAATTGCATTGCATAAGCAGAGGTGTACATTAAACCAATGACATGCATGCTCAGGGCATTAGCCTACAAGCATACGGCTATCTAATAGGGCTTATCTAATAACAGCCTACAGAGCAACTGTGAGGTGCACAATGAAGTTAATACAGGTAACCGGTCACAATCTGTCTTTTAGCATCTAAAACTATGAAGGATTAGTGATGAATAAATACTGATGGTGATTTCTGTCTGCTTTTTTTTTGGTTTAGAAATGCTTTACACTCTGCTGTATTTAACAAAATAAATTTAATGACATATTCATGAATACATAGCTGCACTACTTTGTGTCTAGTATAACTGGCTGGAGTTCAGCTTTAACACTGTATTCTCCTTTTGCGTTACCTTATAGTAGACCTGGGTATTTTATGGCCTGAGCCCTGCACATATGGCCCTTTGGCTGTCCCTGGATCCCGGTCCAGACACAGACTGATTACCGACATGCTCTCAGTTCTGGCTTGCTGACAGAGGATGCTCTGGCCTGCAAGGCCGGTGCATCCATTGCAAGCCATTGCCCAGCGTAGACCCCCACCTCTTCGGTTGCTGGTTGCTAGAACTGCTGGCGTCCTAGCAACCAAAGATGCCAGGTGTCCACCTCCTCTACAGTCATTGGTTGCTAGGACTGCCGTGCAGTCCTAGCAACCAATGATGTCAGATGTGCCTCCCCCCAAGTATTACAGGAGGACGGAAGAGTATCTTCTTCTGTCCTCTCTTGCAGACGGCTCCATCTCCTGGCTCCTACCGCTAGCCTAACAATAAAGTAGGAAAACAATGTATGTGGGGACAATAATTTAAAGGGGCACTCTAAAGGGGACAAACAATGCAAGGGGGCACTCTCATGGGGACAATTAAACATTATGTGCCCCCTTACATTGGTTGTCCCCATCAGAGTTCCCCCATTCATTAAATATGAAAATAAGGGGGCATTGTGATGGGGACAGTCTGGTGTGGACAACTAATTATTAGTTGTCCTCATCAGAGTGTCCCTTAATATTAGTTGCCCCCATCAGTGTGCCCTCTTACATTAATTACAAAAGCGGTGGGCACTCTGATGGGAGCAACCAATGCAAGGGGCACTCTAATTGGGGACACATGATTTTTAGTTGCATCCATTTAGTTGCCCCGTTGTCGGGTCCCGGTCCAGGCATGTCGGGTCCCGGTCCGGGTGGCTCGTCAGCCATGTCGGGTTCCGTCCCGTGGGACGTGCCATGTCCCGATCCAGGCCACTGTGCAGGGACGCACACGAAGGGGGCGTTCCGTCTGCGCTGCTGGGCCGCGCATGCGCGTGAGTGGGTGACATCATCACGTCGGCGCACGCGCAGTACAACGTCCTCAGCCTATTTAAAGCCCCACAGGACTGGGATTCATTGCTGAGTGATTATCAGCCAGCACCAGTCATCTGTGATCTGCTCCTGTATTATTACCTGCTACCTGGCTTCCTTCTTGACGTTCCCTCTGGATTATCCTTCTGTACTTCGCTGTCCGCCTATTACCGACCTGGCTTGTCCCTCGACCATTCTTTGGATCCTGTCTTGTACCTCGCTGTCTGCCATTACCGACCCGGCTTGTCTTACAACTTCCTCTGCACGGCTGCCTACTCTGCTCAACTACCACCTACTGCAGATACCTGACATCCTCATCCGGCACCCGTGCACCCCCTGCCTGAGCACACTGTCTTCACCCCAGTGGTCATCAGACGGGGTTGCAAGGGAGGTCCTCCTCATCACATCGGGCCCACACCTCGGACCTAACACCCGTACATTAGGTGCCCCCTGTTAAATTTGTTATCAATCTACGTATGAGCGTGTATGCCTACACACCTTCACAGTAATGTGTTGACCCTCCATAACAGTCCCAGTTTCTCTGAGAAAATGAATTGCCAATTGCAACAAAATGAATTGTTATAACTCTCTCCAGGCAGGCTCTATGGAAGTGGGAGAAATCAAGGCAACCGTCTGGAATTGCACACAAAAAATTAATCTAAGAAACATCTTAAAACTGTCAGATATCTTCCTCCATCTACGGTATTTCTTTCTCATGGTACTCTGCAATGTGCATACGGTGTACAGGATGGGAGTGTTAATTGGTTGATGAAAAGTCTCATCTGTTGTCTTGAATAAACATCCAGGTGTCTGATAGAAAAAATAATTAAGCATAGGTGAAAATGCCTCCACATTTTCCTCAATGTCTCAGCAGAGGGAGAACTATAAATAACAGTATGTGCTGCTCTACTCTTTCCAGCAAAACAAAATGCCAGATGGGCTTTGGTCTGAGCTACGGAGGAGATAGCCAGCAAAAGACGATTGAATTAAATATGTTTTCATATGGCCACCAATCTTACTCTCATTATAAACAGTGCTATGTATTGCTGTGTAGTGGTATAGCTGAACAGGACAAGGGCTGTATTTAGACATTGTACATCCCAAGGCACACTTGACACCCTTTGTGCATGCTCCATTTTCTTGTATCAGGTTAATTGAATACAAAACTATGGTTGACATGTGCTACTGGAGGCAGCTTGAGGTTTACTTTACATGCACATGTATGTTTTCACCTATGCACAAACAAGAGAAATGAAAGATGGTTTATATGAAAAAACATTTTTTTATTTTTTATTAGGTGAGATGAAACACAACATGAACTAAAATGAAATCATTTTAAAGTGAACTGAAAGAACTCAAAGGAAAATGTTTCTTAACCCTTGCAGTGAGGCTACTCCCGCACTCCAAGGGTTAAAATGTATTTCCACTTTTGCTCTCAAGTTTGAAAAAACCTCAATATATGTTTATCATGTGATCCTATTCACACAGCATAAAGAAAAAGAATTAATAAAATACATTTCTTACCTTTTAGATGTTTTGTTATAGCAGGCAATAACGCTGATTCAAGATTTTTCTCAGCACCTTCGCTGTGATCTGTCCTAATGGTAAGGCTTAGGACTAAAATTTGAGGAAAGTATTTCTCTTATTCACTTAATTAATATACAATGGACAAACCACCTCAGACCCCTCACACCCTCTCCTACCATTGCAAAGAAAGATAAGCAAGTAGAAACATTAACCCTTAAAACCCTTACCCAAGTAATAGCCATTTAAACTGCAGGAAAAAATTTTTAAATATTTTGTTTAGCTTATGCTATGTGACTGGGAACAAATATAAAATAGGTGTTAACCCAATCCGGTCCTTCCAGCCTGTCTCCCCCTCTACTGCAGTGGCCTAAGGTTCCTAAGTCATCACATTCTATACGCTATGCCAAGGGACATTCCATCACTGCAGCATAGGAGGAGAGAGGCTGGTGGGAGCATTGTAGGAGCAAGCCAGCTTACATGATTGGGTGAGTATAACTTTCTTATATCTGTACCCAGACCAAAACGAGCAGTTAACTCTTGCAGTGTGGGTTAACCCTAATGCAAGAGTTAAGAAACATTTTCCCTAGAGTTTCTCTTGAACTTTTATCTTGGCTGTCAGGAAAAAAAATTCCCCATTGGAGGATTTTCTCTCTCTTCTTGCTCTGGTGATAACTTTTTTGGCTTTTTTCCCCTGACTTTCTGGCTTAGGGACTACCTTGGTTACCCAGACATAAAGGGGGTCAAATCTTCCCAGAGAAGAAACTAAATTGGGAGGTAAAGTTTTTTTTTTTTTGCCTCACATGTCCCCTCTGTGTTCACTTAATTTACGTAAATAATCAAAATAATGTAATATTGTGATTCAAATATTATTAATACTGGGTTGCTTATATGGGGGAAGCTTAAAGTATGACAAAAGAAATATGTAGAAAACCTCATATATCTACCTTGCAGTCACACTTGTGCACAGAGCAATGAGAAATGACACTATAAATACCTGGGTGTCATATGTTTTCGGATAGTGAAAATACACATTTTTGAACATTACTTTACCAATTGCCTTATTTAGATATATTCCTGACTTTTCCACATTTGGCTCCAAGCCCGATATTCTAACACTGGAATATTTATACTGCTGTGTGTTTTTACAGCAGACATCGCTCTAATTTACCTGGAAGAGAATTCAAATATGTGCTCTTTATTACCTTCATTGGAAGCCATTGATATTTGTTATGGTTGTGGGAAGTATAATTCCGGATACAAACTTGATTTTTCCAAGGCCAACATTTGTCCAATTTATGATTTATATATCTAAACATAACTTTACATGTGAACACATGGGGATTTGTGCACGTGGTGTCTTTATTTTAAATGTTTTAATACATGGTAGGTCATTACAGGGATATTTATATTTTTAAATATTTCTTACCTTAACAAGATGTGCTTTTGTAGCTGACCTTTGTAGCTTTTCTGTACAATTTCAAAGTGATAGGAAACTCTGGCTGTCCCCATAGAAAGACTAGGGAGACACTGAGTTTCCTCTCATTACCACACAATGCTTCTAGATTTGTAACCCTATGTTAGGACAGACTGTTCAAATCTAGTTTACAAATCATAATGAGATCTGCCAGCACAGTGCAGACAGGGTTAATTAGGTTATACATTACCTCCCTACCCCCATTGCATTCCAGAGGAAAATTCAGTTTAGAGAAAAACGTTTTGATTTAGAAAAGAACAAGTAATATATAAGCAGCAATTTTAAAATATTATTTTAAGCTATGCAACATGAATGAGAACGTATAACAAATAAAAAGTAGGTGTTATCCCAATTTGGCTGCAATAGTGTAAATATACTTTAAGCTTTCAATATCTAAGCAGTCGCGCATGAGCAATAAAAACGTAACAAAGGATTCAAACCCACCTACTCAATCCAAAACTTTAAAAAAATACCTTTACATACATTTGAATGTTTCCTGAACTATAAGGAGTCTTCTGACTACAACATTCTCAGCACCCCTTACTTCTATGGTTCTCTTTCTGAATTTAGCTTCAAATGTCCAAATGAGGGAAACAACATAAGGAAAGAGTTGTCACAATTTTTGCATCTTTATCCTTGGTGCTGCCCCTTCCGATCATGCTGCCCTACACATTAGCAAACATTCTTCCCAATTGTATTATACAGTCTGGAAACCTGTATCCCCACCGCTGAGCTTTCCCTTCTGTCCACTTTTTGATTTGAAAACAAACAAACAGACACATGAATATGTTTATATCAATGAAGAAGCCTTAACGGCTTCTCTCTTCATATTGCTATATACAATTGTTATAATGTTACTAGAAACTAGGGATGTTCAGATACCAAGTACCGTACTCAGTACAAGTACAAGTACAGATACTTTTCCAGCTCCAAGACTAGACTAGAGAGGGATGCACCGATACCATTTTTTCAAGCACAAGTACTGATACTTGCCCAAGTACTCACAGATACAAGTACGGATACATTTTTGTTTATTGTCATGTGACAGTTTTTCTAAAACAATATAGACTAATGATTTCAGGACAGTGGTGGAGCGTCAGAGCCGGTTCCCAGCTGCAACCCTGGTAGTTCTCATGAAAATGCCAAGTATCGGCACTGATGTCTGAACTGGTATCTGAACATCCCTACTAGAAACAGAAAAGCAGTTGAGAAGGCGCAAGCTAAGAATGGGGAAGCCACAATTGTAGATATCCGGGGGTTGCAAATGTGATGTGTTCCTCCCAGCTGGAGGCAAGTAGATTTACCAAGCTCAAAGGTGTTTAGCGAAGCAACTGCAACATTTTAGATCACTATTTATGAGTTATGTTGTCATAACAAATCTTCAAATGATCAGCTGCACAAAACCCGAGTAAATGTAATCTGAAAGTTTATTGCAGTAATTCAAACAGGTTCCAAAAAATATATATATAAATCCAAGAGAACAATGAACGTGTACCACATCCCCCCACACCATGTCCCACACCACGAGGTTAAGAGGAGTTGGCGTGGTGTGGGAGATGTTCATGGTGATGTACATGGTCATTGTTCTCTTGGATTTATATAATATTGTTTTTGGAACCTGTTTGGATTACTGCAATACATTTTCAGATGACATTTACTCGGGTTTTGTGCAGCTGATCTTTTGAAGATTCTTTTGAACAAGTGTGAAGCACACTATAGCCTGCACCCAGGGCCAGAGAATGGCAGACCTGCAGGCTGCAAACAAATGATCTCCGTGACATCGCAGTTTTCCCACTGTACATTCAGCTCTGCTTGCCAAAGCAGGGCTAAAAGTAGAAAACAACTACCCGCCCGGCGCCCGAAACTGCATGTCCTGGGCATCGGGAGATAGGAATTCCACACCCCTGCTGCCCCTCTACTCCCTGCTGCTCCGAGGCCGGGCCTCGGTTTGCCTTGTGGGAAATCCAGCCATGCCTGCACCCAGAGTATGGACTAACTGCAGCAGAAGTTAGAATGGAGTGGTGAGTCTATGGAGTTATGTTGTCATAAGCCACTACTGGGGCAGTGATTAATAAGACATCCCTTGGTACTGGCAATTTAAAGACATCAGGCCTTATATATGCAGAACACATCAAAGGGCCCCTGTGGGTGTTAGAGGATTCCTCTGTTGCATTACAAATTAATGTTCTCAGATAACCAGATTACTGACAAAGTGGATTTAGGTGGGTTGGAGCACTACAGCATTGTCTGGATGAGAATTAAACTGAAATCCCTAGCAGGTAGGCTCTGCTCCCTCCCAGCATCTAAAGGATTAATTTTATGTTTGATTGGAGTGTTCCTGTAACATGGCACCTCAATACAACACTGCCGTACAAAACTTTAAACAAAGCTATTTAACTGCCGTTGAAAAGAAAACTTGAAATGATTTGTTGGTAGCAAGTTGACATTTCACATATATTGCATTTACAGGCTGGCTATTCGAATGACAAAGATGACTCTTCACTATTAAAGTGAATATTAGACAGGGAACCGCTGAGGAAAGTTTCATTGTAAGTACTGCTAAAGAATGTCTATGATATAGAAACAAAAAGACCCATTTTTATGAAGCACCGTTCGCGGCTTGTAGAATAAAACATTCAGATCAGTTACATTATACATCCCCTTCAGACATCTTCTTCTTAAAGTGACACTGTCAGCTCTTTCAAAACTTCCCACACCGTGGTAATTAAAGAGGACAGACATGTAACCCCGCATAAAAATGATTGTTTCGGATCGATTAGGATTTTTATTTTCTTTAGTTTTTTTGATTTCGGATCCGAAATTTGATACGATTAGTGATTTGAATTTTCGTTTCGGATCTATTTGGATGGGGTTCTTTATTTATAAATGAACCTAATTATTTTTTAGGAGTTTTTTTGGTCATTTTACACTGTGTGCCTTCCTACTGTTCTTATTGACTCTCTCCACCCTACAACAGGAAGTCACATTACCTTGCCTGTAATGCAACCCCCAAAAGACAAAAAAAGCATCTGATTGGACAGAGAAAACTTACATGTCCGATTTAGTTTCGTTTTGAACAAAATTTGGATGGATCTGAATTGTCATTTAACGAACATTCAGATTCCTTTGCATTCGGACGCGTTCGGATTCGGAGATGCATTCGAATGTTCAAATTGAACAAAATTCGTATGAATATCCATTCAGAAGGAAACAAAATGTACATGATTAGAAAAGGAGATATACTCACCTCTCCGGCGGCCTGTATCTCCCACATTCTTTCCATTCCAGTGCTGCAGCCTCTGTAGTACTCTTCAGCCTCGGACACTCATCACGGCTCAATTCTGAAAGTTTCTCAAATGTTTTCACATCACTGACTGTTAGAGCTCCTGGTACCTTAATAAAAAACTTTCTTCTTTAGGAGTCAGAGGAATAACTTATACATCCATCCTCCTAAGTTGTTTTGTTCAGACCAGCCATCTGGATTTGCAATCAGAGAAAAAGAGATTTTGAAAGCAAACAGCTTCTACTGTTCTCTTCTACTGTTCTCTCTCTTTAGAAAATCCATAGTGCTGTGTGATACCAGTTTCATTGGAGCACCACATTCCAATGGATAACTATACTTTCACATAGTTACACTTTAAGATACCCTCCAACCAACCCCCCCCCCCCCCCCCCCCCCCCCCCCCCACCCACCACCCACAATCCCTCCATCATCCATCATCCCTCCATCCATCATCCCTCCATCCATCATCCATCATCCCTCCATATATATTTAAAAACCCCCCCCACCCACCCCCCCCCCCCCCGCCACCCCAAGTCAATTACCCACCTATCCTATACTACTGCAGATTCTCCTGGAAGCCATTGTGAAAAGGATAGGCAGTAAAGGATAGGAAGATTTGCAGTAGTGGCTTTGTGGCTCCCCATGGGCCTGACAGCATGGATCTAGCAGGAGTGTGGCTTGTAAAGTTGGCCATACACTGTTAGAATGTAGACCCATTAATGTGAACAATGTGAATTGTATGAAATTCTAACCATGGGTGGCCCTATTGGCACCACCAGGCTCGAAAATCTTCAGAGTGGATTGGAAAATTGTTAGTCGAAGAGTGACTGCAACTAATAAGCTACAGTCACTCTTTGGGTATTAGCCAACAGGGGAGATTCTTCCATCCATGCTGTTTAGCGTACGTAGATGGGGTAATCAAGCAGGTTTCTCTTGCTCAGCTTGTGGCTGGATCACCAGGTGAAATTAAGGAAAAAGCTGCAATATATTTCATTTTTTTTATCGGTTTAGATAAACTTTCATGAATAACCATATGAAAGTATAGTTATGCTTTAAATGTTCATTTCTAAAATAAAGATTGCTGATGGAACCATGGACTTGATAATGGCTTGATATTTTACAAATGATTCCTCATTCCTCAGCCTCCGCTTTGGAGGGACACAGATTCCGACCTGGCAATGGTTTTATGTGTATAGTAAGCTCTGGGGGTGTGGGTGTGGACGACAATCTGGGGTGCTCTGTGCTGTTCTTACAAACCAGTATTGAGTTGGTTATATTATTAATATGATAGCTTAGAGAGGTACGTTATAGCATGCCATAAGTCCTTAACCAGGCATATGTGTTAACTCGTTTTAAATGTATAAAGGAATGCTAAATAGATCTTTTATTTTCTCCTTTGTTACAAATGCTCTGAATATTGAGAAGATAATTGTTTCCTGCTCACTCTGATAAAGGTATAGCATGATGTATGGTTTTATTGTGTGTATGTAAGGAATAACAGTCATTTTCAGAAATGTGAGCTGTGAGTCATTTTATTTTCTGCTCAGTATACAAACCCGATTCTCTTTAGCAATATTATTTATTGAAAAGATTTAGCAGATTTGACTAGAAAAAAATATTTTCTTAGCTGTGACACGCACATTTCCACTCTTCCGTACTGCTGTGAAGATAGAAGAGTGAAGATACATTTTCTTTGTAGCACCCCCTTTTTTTCCTATCAGTTTATCTGAACATTGCTGGATGGACACAGAGGTCTACCTAAAATACATGTAGGGATCTAGAATTTTTCCAAATTCTCCTCCTACACTTTTGTGATCTGTTAGGGTAGATTAGACTGATGTGAATGTACGCTATGTAAAAGCGTTGTGTAAATTGTCGGCGCTAAATAAATACCTGTAATAAATAAATTAGTCAGCTTAGCTGTGCTGGCTTGTGTTCTCTAAGTGTGCAGTGATTATTCCAAGTCACATGCTGTGTTGGGGGTCCACCAGCATGGTGTGCTAGAGATAACACATATCCACATGAATTATGTTTAATGCATGGCCAATCAGTAGGTCTGGGGAGCCTGCTGTGCATGCTGGGAGAGCTATTAAATATCTGAGGCACTTCCTGGCACAGTCTCTTTCGCTCCAGTGTGTTCCCCTGTGAGGATGCCACAGTGATTCACTAACCTTGGCCCCAGGCCTGAGGGCCTGGGGGTATGGAAGATGTGAGGATCTCCCAGTCTGGGAGTTGTCCTTAAGATGCTGACTGCAATTGAGTGTTATCCTGGCCTAGAGGAAGCAAGGTGCAGGTGTCTCCCACAGAGATGGTGAGTGACGGACTGAGCTTCGGAAGCAAACACTAGAACCTTCCGCTGCTGTGCTGCCTTGGTGTAATGACTGAGCATACACTAGAACCTCAGTTACATGGTATGTGTCCAGTCAGTATAGCTGCATAGAAGAAGGAACCAGAAAGATATACATATATATATATATATAGAAGACCAGAGGAATATGCTTTTTTATACCAAAAATGGTATCCTGTGCTCCCTCATCCTCCTATCTTTATTCTCCATGCACAAGCAGAATAAAACGACTTAAAATATATTCCAAGTGACTGAAGCTCATTACTGTTATCTACTACTGACCAGAGTTGTATGTACAGAAGAATATGCCCAGGGACCAGGTAATTCTCAACTGGGGTTCCCACTTGTGCACCACCAGGCCCAGCTGGGTGGAGGCACTGTTGCTAAAAGATATATCCAGTCCCATACTCCCACTTAGCGCAGGCTCTGGGTTTTCCAGGTTACCCTCATCTCAAATGCACCCCCCTCCCCCGAAACAGGGCTACATACACATAAACAATTTGCACGTGATGTTGATTTCACAATATATCTAATCAGTGGTGGACCTAAGAAACAATGGGCCCTGGTGCAAGATTTGCTCTTAGAATGCCCTCACTGCCCACCAGAGAGCCCCACTAACCACCTAAAAGCCAGCCCTGGCCACACGTGAGCCCGAGCTAGCCACTTGAGAGCCCCACTGGCCACCTGAGAGTACGGACTGGCCACCTGAGAGCCCCACTGGCCACCTGAGAGTACGCACTGGCCACCTGAGAGCCCCACTGGCCACCTGAGAGTACGCACTGGCCACCTGAGAGCAGGAAAACATGCTCAGGGCTCCCACTGATTCCACAATTATTTCATTATATATTAATTACACTGTAATAATATTAGGAATAGAAAGAGTACAATAAATGCCCTTGAAATATCCCAAAACGATCCCCCACTGCCTCCCCTCACATTTTTCTGGTGCCAAAAAGGTTGTAGACCACTGCTCCGAGCAGTACTTTATACGGCAATGCAAAATGGCTTCAGCTATAGGGGGCTACAAATCCCAGCAATACTTTATACAGAAATGTAGAATGGTAATGGCTATAGGGGACTACAACTCCCAGCAATATTCATACAGAAATGTAGAATGGTAATGGCTATAGGGGACTACAACTCCCAGCAATACTTTATACAGAAATGCAGAATAGTAACGGCTATAGGGGACTACAACTCCCAGCAATATTCCATACAGAAATGTAGAATGGTAATGGATATAGGGGACTACAACTCCCAGCAATATTCATACAGAAATGTAGAATGGTAATGGCTATAGAGGACTACAACTCCCAGGAATACTTTATACAGAAATGTAGAATGGTAATGGCTATAGAGGACTACAACTCCCAGCAATATTCCATATAGAAATGTAGACTGGTAATGGCTGTAGGGGACTACAACTCCCAGCAATATTCATCCAGAAATGTAGAATGGTAATGGCTATAGGGGACTATAACTCCCAGCAATATTCATACAGAAATGTAGAATGGTAATGGCTATAGGGGACTACAACTCCCAGCAATATTCCATACAGAAATTTAGAATGGTAATGGCTATAGGAGACTACAACTCCCAGCAATATTCCATACAGAAATGTAGAATGGTAATGGCTATAGAGGACTACAACTCCCAGCAATACTTTATACAGAAATGTAGAATGGTAATGGCTATAGAGGACTACAACTTCCAGCAATATTCCATACAGAAATGTAGAATGGTAACGGCTATATAGGACTACAACTCCCAGCAATACTTTATACAGAAATGTAGAATGTTAATGACTATAGAGGACTACAACTCCCAGCAATATTTCATACAGAATGTAGAATGGTAATGGCTAGAGATGACTACAACTCCCAGCAATATTACATACATAAATGTAGACTGGTAATGGCTATAGAGGACTACAACTCCCAGCAATATTCCATACAGAAATGTAGAATGGTAATGGCTCTAGAGGACTACAACTCCCAGCAATACGACATACAGAAATGCAGAATGGTCACCGCTGTAGAGGACTACAACTCCCAGCAATACTTTACACAGAAATGCAGAATAGTAACGGCTATAGAGGACTACAACTCACAGCAATACTCCATACAGAAATGCAGAATGGTAACGGCTATAAAGGACTACAACTCCCAGCAATACTCTATACAAAAATGCAGAATGGTAACATAGAGGACTACAATTCCCAGCAATACTCTATATAGAGGGCTATAAACATGTCACAGAAGATGAAAGCAGTCACCTCACCTCCTCCTCTTCCTCATCGTGGCGGGAACATCATGTAGCTGGGAGAGGCGATGGGCAGTGTTAACAGGAAGCTGCTTGCTGTATTCTCCTGGCCGAGGCCCCAGGTCTTTCTCAACGTGTGCTCCAGGCTGCTCTGCCTCACTCTGGCCTCCTGTCAGTCAGCGGGCGGCGGACGGACGGTCGGCCCCTCCACAGTCTCCTGCCCTATCCTATCACAGGTGCCTGGGTCTACTGGGCTCCCCCAGGCTCGACCGAGGTAGTTCTGCCCCTGTATCTAATACATATTGTAAGGAGTAGTTAACACCAGGGACATGCAGGCAGGTGAGGCAGAGCCTCACCTAGAATTATGTCTGAAGCTGACAGCTTTTTCTCCATTTAGATCGGTATCTAGCAGGTTACACAGCAGGGAAATCCTCCCCACTGTGTAATGTGTCATGGAGCCTCAGCGGTGAGGAGCAAATAAGGGACAGGGAGGCTCCTCTCTATCTCCTCCTTTACATTTGTTTGGGTGCTGGAAAAGTAGAAACTGCTATACAGACGCTCTTGTGTCCACGTCAGTCTGATGGCAACTTGTGATTATGATAAGGATCTTGTGCTGGCTCCAGGGTCCTGTTCCTGGACTGGGTAGAAGGGAGCATTTATTAGCATTTAGATCATTCCACCTCTACATGCTGGTGACAATCTTGGCAACCTGGGACACTGTGGCTCGCATCCTGACCAGCTCCTGGCAACCAGAGACATCATTGGTTGCCAGGAGCTGGGCGGGACACTGGCAAAAACGTCCCAGGTTGCTATGAGCCGAGCGGAGAGATGTGTATGGCCCTTACACATCTCCCTGCCTGTCTCTTAGCAACCTGGGATGCTCTGGCCAGAAAGGGGGCAGCAGACACCCTGTAAACATTGTGCAACAGAGCGGCCATGCCACTCTGTCTGCCACTCCAATCCCCCACGTGACCCAAAGAGATGCTGCCTGAGCCAACAGCCTCAAGCAGCTTCATTATAGGGACAGCCCTGCACTTATACCTGACTTTTTCCTCTGCCGTATGTAGAGGATAGGTATGTATTGTAAGATTTAGCTTCAAATGACCTGTCAGAATACCCAAACAGTGACTGTAGCTGATTGGCTGTCGTCACTGTTCGCCTGAAAAGTTTCCCCCCGAGTCCTTTGATTTCTGATCCAAGGATTCCATTAGTTAGGGCCACTCACTGAGCAAATTTCCTGCAGTGTATGGCTGGCTTAGCAAACACAAACATCTTTAAGCCTCCTGGCTATTTTGTCCCGCAGCCATGTCTCTTCCTCCATAAAGCTGGCTATACAGCAAGCCAATATTGTCCGATTCTCGATGACTGTCTGTATTACCATAGTTGTGTGCTATGGTTCTGTGTGAAGGTGCCCATACACTGTACGATTATCGTACGAGAATCGCGGGAAATCCCGCGATCGTACGATAATCGTAAGGTGTATGGAAGGCGTGCGACCGTTTCTACTGTACGGTCGCACGTCTTCCGTCGAACAAGCAGGCTTGAAAACGGGTTAGTGGCCTGCTTGTCGACAACTGCCGAACGGGCCGGTGTGCACACTGTCCGTTTGCAGTCATCGGAAGCCCGCCCCTCATTGCAGTCATCGGAAGCCCGCCCCTCGTTGCAGTCATTGGAAGCCCGCCCCTCGTTGCAGTCATCGGAAGCCCACCCCTCGTTGCAGTCATCGGAAGCCCGCCCCTCGTTGCAGTCATCGGAAGCCCGCCCCTGCCTGTCCAAGATGGGCAGATCGTACGAGCTTTTAATTAGCTCACAACCATCGCAAGACAAAAGTCTTGCGATGGTTGTAAGGTGTATGAGCACCTCGAGTGTGGGACTAAATCATTTCTGTATTGCCTTGATTTAACACTCTACCCCTCCCCCACATAAAGTTCTTTAACCATTAACCAGTTGAAGTCCACGGTGCTTAAACCGCCTTCCCATCCATCCATCCATTTTTCAGTGTTCAGCGCTGCAGTACTTTGACTGACATTTATTCCGTCCTGCAGCGCTGTACTGAAATACATTTTCTACCATTTTTTGGGGACAGATAGAGCTTTCTTTTGGTGGTATTTATTCACCACTGTGGGTTTTATTTTTTTTACTTTATTAAGGAAAAATTACCGAAATGTTTTTAAAAAAAACAGTTTCCCCTATATTAAACGATAAAACATTTATTATTACCCAATTTTTTAGTAAAATATAAAAGACGGGGTCACGTCGGGTAAAAAGACACCAAACATGTCAAGCCTTAAAATTGCGTGCGCGCGCGAAACCTCAAAAAACTATAATACCAAAAATTGGCCATAGGCGACGCTTTAAAAGCTTTTACCGCTCATTAGTTTAGTGCTATCAGTGATTGATGGCCCTAAAATGATTGCTCTCACTGCGACATTCGCGGCGATATGTAGCGTGTGTAGCGCAATTGTCGTTTTTGCGCGCTGGTGCAGCGTACGCGTATTTACGTTTATATGTGCGTAAACGTGGGGGTGGGGAACTTAAGAATTTTTTGGGGGTTTTTTAAAACTTTTTTTATATGTGACTTTTTTTTTTTAACTCTTTTTATGTTTTTTCTTACACTTAATGTTATTGTTATCACATAGGGGATAACAATCCCCCATATATAATAGCAACACACTGACAGGTCCTCTTTATGGAGATATTAGGGGTCTATAGGACCCTAATGTCACCTGGGGACCCCAAAAGAAGCTGATGAAGCACAGATCTGCTTCATCAGCTTCTTCTCTCTGACAATAGCAGCCAGATGACTGACAGGTGAATGCGGAAGTCATGTAATAGACATGACTTCCGCATTCACAGACTGTGCCGTCCGTCCGTTTTTTGCAATGGGAGGACGGCAACTGGTTAAATCATGCCCCCAAAACTCCATTATTTTGGCCATGCAGCTAATTGAGTGTAGTCTGCTTGGCATTGTTCCCTTTACAGAATCTCAGGCTCAAGTGCTTCCATAGGCTTTCCGGTATCAACTGTCTCAATATCAAAAAGATAAGTAATTTTGTTATTCAATTTTTGTGATTCAAGCCCCCCTGCACATTAGCATGCCCACATCCATAACCTCTAGTGCTGTTAAGCAGTACAGCTTGGTCAAAGATCTGCAAACAGTACGCTGAAGGGGCTGTTAAAAAAACAGCAGCAACACACTAATTGTTGGAAATACTGCAGGATATGGTGATATGTACTGATTGTATTACTGACATTCTAATGTGTACTGATATGTCTTTTGATCTGTAGATGGCGCTGGAGTGCAATGTTAGTCTCTCTATATATGCATTATTATTATTATATTATTATACAGGATTTATATAGCGACAACAGTTTGCGCAGCACTTTACAATATAAGGAAGACATTACAATCACCATACAATTCAAGACAAGATGGTAAGGAGGGCCCTGCCCATGAGGGCTTAGGGCTTGTTCACACCAAGCGCGGAGCAGATCCAGAGCAGAGCAGGTGCAGACCGGATCAAAACTGCATCCAATGTATTCCTATGGTATTTTGACCTCCAGTTCACATCGCAGCGTGCGGATCCCGACCAGATCCAGAGCAGGTGAAAAAACTGCGGCAAGCCCTATTTTACCTGCTCTGGATCTGCTCTGGAACGCATCAAAAACGCATGCAAAACGCAAAACGCATCAAAAACGCATGCAAGTGCCTGAAAGCCCATGTTAAACTTAAAATTTTTTTTTTTAAACCAAAATCGGCCCTGAACGCATCAAAAACGCGGTAAAAACGCATAAAAAACGCGGCACAACACACTGCACTGCGTGTGCAGAAACCTGACCGGATCTGCTCTGCATTTGGTGTGAACAAGGCCTTACAATCTAAAAATGCATGCTGATCTATGATACACAGGAAGTGTTTCTATCTATGTGTTTCCTGCATAATGCTGTATTCACATGTAATGTCCTTCCAAGCAAGTAAAACTTAAAGTGACATTAAACCCTCAGATTTTTTAACATAAAACAATACTGTAATGTGCGCCTTACTGTAATCCATGGTTGTTTCCCTTCTCTTTGCTGCTCTTCCTTTTAAGTCTGTATCTGTTCTCATGCTGGGCAGAACTTCTGTTTTGCAGCAGACTGCCTTGTCTCAGGGATGGATACATGGTGTCTGTGTATACGTTTCTATAGGCTTGTAACCTGAGCCAGCACTACAGGAAGAGGCACTCAGCTGCAAAAGGAAGTTCTCCCCAAGCATGAGAAGACATGAGGATTTAAAAGGAAGAGCAGCAAAGAGAAGGGAAACAACCATGGATTACAGTAAGGCACACATTACAGTATTGGTTTATGTTAAAAAATCTGAGGGATTAATGTCACTTTAATTCAGCATTCCTCAAACACTATTCAAGGTTATAGGGACCAGACTGGCTCAGAATGTTGACTCTCTCACTCATAGTCTGAGTGCTGTTGTTTAGTATATTACAGGAAGTCAACATAAAGGGGGGCATTTATCAAAACTGGAGCAGACAAAATCTGGAGCAGCTGTGCATGGACAACCAATCAGCTTCTCTCTTCAGTTTGTTCAGTTAAGATTTGAAAATGAAAGAGAGAAGCTGATTGGTTGCCATGCACAGCTGCTCCTGCTGCAGTTTTGATAAATTCCGCTCAAAGACTCATTTCAAGAAATGTATATGAGCTGTAGTTAAAAATATTAGAGGGTGGGTTTTTATCTCACAGTATGTCTCTCCTCATTGCTTTATGAATTGCGGGTAGAATAATCTATTATGTGCTGAAATTTGTGTTCTTTCACATGATAAAATACATATGTGACCACTTTTTGGCTTCAACTAGCCTCTATATACAATATAATACCTGCAGTAAGTGTACACTGAGAATCAGTACTGTAAGCCTACATTGCTAGCCATGGCCAGTCTACAGCCTTCTAGCTCTGGCTTATGGATTCACTGTACTCTGCCTGCATCAGACCTGCAGGTAACTGTGTATAACAATTCTTTTCACTGAGACTGCATTGGGGTTCTGTGGGAGAGGTTTAGGATCTGTTGGTACAGTTTTGGTGCTGTCACCAGAAGGTAAATATACTGCATGTTGGCTTCACCAGAACACAAGTAAATGCACGCCCTCCACAAATTAGGGTACTGCAAGCCCTATCCTGCCCTGCCCTAAAGAAACCTCTCAGCATACCCTGCCAGCTAAGCTTCTAGAAAATCCAGGTCATATTCAATAAAGAGGTCTTATTCCTAAGAGCAATAACCCAGAATCCTTCTTATACTGGTACAACTTTAAAAGAGACAATTCAGATTGTATACTATAGGTTGTTACACTTACACATTAGAACCTAAAAATGACATCTTTTTATTGAACATTCTTAATTGTATCCAAATAATGAGCTAATGATGGGACTTTCCTTCCTGCTCCTCCTTACTTACCTATGACTTTATTCTAGTCTCTTCTTCCTCGCTTTTGAATGTCTTCTAATGTGATCAAATGATCTAACTTTAATGGCCAACTTTATGGGCAGAAATCAAAAGAAAAGATGTAAATGTATAGGAAGGTTCCGGTAAGTAAATGCCTGTTTGTAGTCATGTATGCATAGGTGAAAGTGCACGTAAGTGTTCATATTCACCCGCTCTGCATTCTTGTCATGACCAGGCTATTGGTAAAATGACCACTGCCATTTGAGGGTGGTCACCTAACAAATCAATGTTGCCTTCTCGTAAAAATATGGCTCCTTTTGCCTATTGCTAAGAAACAGACATTAGAGCAGCACTGCACTCAGGCTCCAATGCTGGAAGGTTAATTGGCTCCTTCTACATTGGTCCCGT
Organism: Nanorana parkeri; assembly: GCF_000935625.1. Lineage (NCBI taxonomy): Eukaryota > Metazoa > Chordata > Amphibia > Anura > Dicroglossidae > Nanorana > Nanorana parkeri. Next base: position 603,135 of record NW_017306497.1, read on the forward strand.
GTGAGTTAGGGATCTTAGATTGTAAGCTCCTTGAGGGCAGGGACTGATGTAAATGTGCAGCTATCTAAAGAGTTGCTTAAATTGTCAGCACTATATAAATACAAATAATAAATAAATACATTACAGAAAGAAGGAAACAGCATAGTGACATGTGTCTTATGATTTGATAAGTGTGCCTCTCCTTCACAGGTCAATCAATAGGTTGGAAGTGGGCCATTCACCAACTGTAGTGAAGAAGAGTGATGTCACTGACCCTGTGTGACAAAGTTGACTGGGTCACATGATTAGCTGAGCAGAATTAAAAATCTACTCACATATATGTATTTCAACTATGTATTTAGTTTGGAGCTCATATTTAAAACCCAACTGTTTTTGTTTGTCGTTTTGAAAGAGTAAAAACTTCTGTTAAGTTTTTTTGCTGCCCCAGCAGTTATTTTTTCCACCACAAAATGTTCTCATGGCCAGCACCTCTGAGCAAGGCTTTCACGGACCTGACTCCAGCCTGTGACCGGTCAGTAAAGATGAAGCAGCACAATGATGAACTCATCTCTCTGTTACTATGCTATCTCCTCCTATAAGCATGTCCCTTGTGCTACTTCTCTCGCCCTGACTCTGACCTCTGCTGTACAGAGACTGTAAAAGGCTGACTTCAGGTCAAATTCAGGTACTTTACACTGCTTGTATTAAAAAAAACCCATTGAATGACGTATTAATACAGAACAGCATTAGTTGGTGTCTTTTATATCTGCCTAGAACCTAGCTGAGTGGACTTTCCAATTTCAGCCCCGTGGCAATGTTTTTTGAATAGTACTAGCAATTCACTTGCTGCCTAGAGTTTTTAAAAATTCTGTATTACAGCACTCGCAAAGCCACACAATACTGCGTCCTGCACTAATAGAGATCCTCATACATAATTAACTCTCCGCACCTCCAAAGACCTCCTGCTCTCCAGCTTCCTCATCAATTCCTTCCTTGCTCGCCTCTGGGACTTCTCTGGAGTAGGGACCTGCGGTCAGGGGAGGCAGGTAAGACAGAGCCTCACCTAGTTTTATGAAGAAAAAAGGTGTCAGATTCAAGTCTGAAGCTGACAGCTTTTTCTCCATTCAGATCAGCTCGTAACAGGTTACACGGCAGGGAAATCCTCCCCACTGTATAACCTGTCATGTCATCCAGCTTTTGACAGGTAGTTAGGTTACACAGCAGCAGGCTTCCCCACTGCTTGTGTAACCTAACTTGGTGAGACAAGAGCTGTCACAGCCTCTACTCTGTGTTAGAGGCGTGAGCTCTGTGGATGGCTTGGACCAATGGCAAGCGCCATTGGTCCAAGCTGTCCAATAAAAAAAAACAACAACACAGAGGACATCACTCTCGATGCCTCAGCAGTGACTCCCCAGTGACGAGCAAGTGAGGGACAGGGAGGCTCCTCCCTATCTCCTCCTCACACAGCTTGGTAACCGAGCTGTGGGCGGGGCTTCGGCGGGGTGGACAAGGAGCACCGGCGGGACGGGGGCGGAGCTTTGGCTGGCTAGGGGATGCCTCACCCAGCACAGAAGGCACAGCACGTCACTGCTCTAGAGTCTCTCACATCCTTTCGAACACCCTACCCCAATTGGTCCGTCTGTCTCCTTGTCTGTCTGCCTTTAGGTGATCCCTAAAGACTTATTAGGGAAGCCTATCCCACCTCAATCTAACCACTGAACTATGTCTTCCTTATATTGTAAAGCGTTGCGTAATTTGTTGGCGCTATATCAGTCCTGGATAATAATAATAATGATAATAATAATAACTCAATATACAAATAATGTTTAAGAAATGCTTTTATTTTGATTTCTTTTTTTCTTTTTTTTACATAAAAAGCCCTTTATTTTGGTCAGGGATCTGTTAAATGCTCTCTTGATACAAGGACCCTGCAGGAGGTGACACACTCCTTTCTTTTATAACAACATGCGATGCGTTTCACTGTAGATTGCAGGTGTTTAATCCTGGCAGCATGTCACTGTCATATCGCATTCCTATTACTGCAGACTTTCAGCCTGACATAGAGAGGAGAGATTTGCCCTTGTGTGTTCAGCAGTCCGGAGCTCAGTGATAAATCCCAGATTAGGCTAAACTTCCTGCAGTTCAGTAATTATAGACTTAAGTGGCAAGCGCTGGGGTTACATGTATAATTTATACATTTTGAGGAAAATGAAAAGAAATATAAAAAATAATAAAGGAAAGTCTTTCAATCACCGCAAGAATGCACAGAAGAGTTATATGATAGCGCTTTCAACTATAAACAACATAACATGAAACAAAGTTCCCGTGGTTAGCGACATTAGAGGATAAAGTGTCGTGATCTTCTCAGGAAGCTCTGTGAGTGCAGATACGATTTTTTTCTGTTTTTTCATTACTTTTTTTGCGTGGAGAACTCTCTGGTTGTTTTCTTTAGAACTCCGCATTGGTTTTACATTATGATTTCTAAGAAATTCATATCAGGTGATGTTCTTCAACATTTGTTCTTCAAAAACCAGTGGATGTGGATACTAAGAGAGAAACATGCAAAGTTATTTAATATGAAGTACCAATTATACAAATATAGCACTATAACCATGAATATAATTCTGCAACCAGTGACCTTCTAGATATCATAGGAAAACTTAGGTGCTTAAAAATTAGGTATAGAAGCATGTAGATCACATCAGTGTTTTCAAATAGTGGTAGGAGAGTCATCTACAACACCAGGAGTGAAGTCATTAATTTTCTTTTCTGACTGACAACAGCAAGTTGTTGCCTGGAAAGCAGCATCAGAGTCAGAGCAGGGAACTCTATAGCTGTCTTGCAAATGCGATGTACCTTCATTCACTATTAGGCTGGGTTCACACCTAGGCGTATCGAATATGCACGTTTGTAGCGCGTTTCGTGACACGCGTTTTTACCACGGTTTGCTGTAAAAACGTGCGACAAACGCGTGTTTCCGAGGGCTACTTGGCTGTATCCCAATGGAAACACGCGACAAAAACGCCCCCAAAGAAGCTCCTGTACTTCTTTGGGCATAGGGCGTTTTGTAGCGCGTTCATACGGCCTGTAATACGCCCAGGTGTGAACCATACCCATAGGAAATAATGGGATTTCGGAGCGTTTTGCAGAGCGTTCGAACGCGCTACAAAACGCCTTAGTGCTGCCTGTCTCTACTGCAACCATGGACAAGGCTTCTGAAGGCTACTAGTTCTGCCTCTGTCTTTAGATATCAGGGAATGCTATGCTGGGAATTGTAGTTCCCGATACTGAATCTCGCAGCATGCTAAGACTTGCAGTAGTGCATTCACAAAATCATAGGGGGAATTCAAAACAGGCTTTATGCCACTTTTCTTGGAGTATGAACCTTTAAATGGTCCAAACTGAAAAAAGGCCAGTTGTCTGTGTAGCAGACAACATCATTACAACCAGTGATTGAGACTATGGGCAGAACCTGATGGAGATGACGAGGAACTAGTTCCCCATCAGGTCAGCTCTGCTAGTGATGGCAGTGGGCAGGCAGATTCCAAAGCCAATAGCAGGATGTCTATTGGCTATGGAATCTGCTCACTGCCTGTTATCAATCACAAGGGGAACGGACCTGATGGGGAACTAGTTCCTCAGTAACCCCATCAGGCTCTGCCCACCTATTAGTAAAACTCCTCTCCCACTGTGCAAATAGGAGACAGGTGCAGCAGCCGTGGGACGTGATAAGGATGGAATTGCCTGCTATAGACACTCAGGCCTCAGTGTGCCTCAGCACCACAAATGGCAGTGCTTGACCCAAATTTATGAACCTGTTTCCAAAAGGTAAATAAATCTGGGGTAAGCACCAACATGTTTCTTATTGGATGCACCTTGGAATTCTAAAGCATGTCATAGATAGTGTTCTTTGCTGTGCCGACCAATGCTATGTGTAAACAGCATCTGATCAAGACAGTGCTATGTACATTTCCGCTGGAGCACACAGAACAGACACTTCCAGTCTGCGGTTAACCTTACCACAGCTCCTACTGCCTGAAGTTGTCAGTGCAATCAGCATATTCATGTTCCAACTACACTGAGGATGTATACAACTTGTGCTATGCTTGGTCCAAAATATTTAATCTTGGATGCCTGCACAATTGACAGTTTTCATTAAAGCAAAACTAAAAGGGCCAAAAAAATAGCAAATGGGAATCAGACTCTATTTTCAAAAAGGGTTTATTTTATCTCTGGTTGTCTGCAACATATTACTATATATTTCATTTAAAGCTGGTCAGGTTCAAAAATTACATATGGCTCTCCACCCCCTGCCCTGTATTTTTAGGATATAATGGTCATTTAGCCTAGGGAGGAACAGGCCTGCAGTATTCTCCCCCACCATGAGCCACTCTTCCCTTGTCGTGCCATCTTCCATCCTGTCAAAGTCATCATGTACGATGCAGGATTAGTGGCCACTATTGGCCCTGCTTTGTAATGAATAAAATCAAAGGCCCATCTACCTTGTGGGTTGGGAGCGGTGTGAGGAATAAGGTATTTCCTTCTACGTATTACATCCTCCTAGACTCAAAGAACATTATACCCTATATATATGGGGGAGGGGCACACATGGTCTGTTTTTTACCTGATTTCAGCTTTAAGGTCTATAATTGAATTAATGTGACTTGTTCTCTTGTGCATGCAGTGCAAAGCTAAATGGTCACTTAACTTAACCAAGCAACTAGTGCCCCCGTCAATTACATTTTTACTGGCTGGTCTTCCATTTTTTCATTACTGGAGTGGCTTTAACATGTTCAAAGTTGCTAACCTATAATGTGCATGCAGAGCCGGAACTCAGATGTTACTGGCTGCAAGGGGAAGGGACAGCCAGGAAACTATAACTTTCGGAAGTTTGTCAGAAATTTCTGAGACAAGTTGAGTCAGGCTTACAAAGTCTCTGTGCATGTAGGTAAAATCTAACACATAGCCTTACAGTGAGAAACAGGAGCAGGGAAGATATTAGTTTACCTTTCATAAGATAAGGAAAAAATATGCAGAAAATACAAAAACTCATAGCAACAAATCATATTTTACTGAGTAGATTACAGTAAACGGAAATGTAATTGGCTACTAGTGAATACTTCACTGCATAAAGACTTTGATGATATATTTATGGGATAATAAACTTACTTGAGCTAGAATTCAGGCTTCCATACTGTAATCCTCCTGACAAGCTGCCTCCATATCCGAAACCTCCGCTGCCGCCGCCGCCACCCAGGCTTAGTGAACTGCTGAGACCGCCTCCAAGGCCACCACCGAGGCCAAGGCCACTTCCAAGGCCACCTCCAAGGCCACCTCCATAGCCACCTCCATAGCCACCTCCATAGCCACCTCCGAAGCCACCTCCGAAGCCACCGCCAAGTCCTCCTCCGAGACCACCTCCTAGTCCTCCACCATATCCAGCTCCACCGCCACCACCACCAGCTGCTCCGCTAATGCTAGCTTTGGACATCAGTACTGTGATGCCGCTTCCAGAGTTCAGTCTAGACAAAATAAGACAGAATAAAAATATGTTACCTTAAGCATTGTACTTAAATTCGTCTGAGATAGGAGGATGCCAGGTGCATTTAGGAATATGGAAATCTATTGCGCCTACACAGGGTATATCCGCTAAAATTACCTATAAACCTTCTTTATAATAACATCCATTCACCCCCTGCATATCAGTAAACCTTTCAAATCACTCAGTCGATAGGTGTGCATGTGATGGTTGCTGATATGGGAAAGCAAGTACAGGTGTGGTTGACCCAAAATTCCGCAGTTTCCCTCTATATATATGCCATGTTATATTATTGCTTCTTGGTGAGGAAGGGGGAGATCTCGCAGCTGTAAAATTTTACTTCAGACTCCCTAGAGAGATCATAGTATTGGACATCATGATGGTATAGCAGACATAAAAATAACACTGTATAGAGCTTATGGAAATTAATGCGTTTGTTCTGGGCAATGAAGCAAATGATGTTATTTTCCAAACAAAAGCATTTATCGAAACAGCAGAAATTAGGGTAATTAGGCGTTGTGGATCCCAACGCTACCGAAGATGAAGCCGTGTACAGAAGGCCTGTCTCTTTGTGCATGAAAAGCAGCGCTGAGCATCATTGTCCTAGATAAGGGAGCCACGTGCCACCCTTATAAACTGGAATGTGTGCTTCAAACTTGGAGCAGTCAAATTATAAAAGAAAGAGGTCAAAAAGATATAAACATACTTAGCAGTTACATCCGACGCAAATCAAAACAAGCCTAGAATTTAGCAGGTGGCTCTATTATTGTCTGTGGACATACATGACCCCTACTTTTTTTTAGCCTAATTGAATATTTCAGTTTCTGGAAGATGATGGAAAGCTGTTTTGGATATCTTTTGGGGACACTTTTAATATAAGATGACACTTTTCTTATAATATGCTTGCTTGAATTCCCATGGTGAGGGGAAGGGGAGCTACACTGTTACTGTTGAATTGTTTTTTTATTTTATTTTTTTATTTTATTTTTAACACAGAAACATGGGCGAGAACATCCAGAACTCCCAGTCAACAGGATCAGAGTTTAGATGTATGGTCCCTGCATTAAAGAAGTCAAGGGCCTATAAAAATAAAATATTAGTGTTTAGGTGGACTAGTTTGTGTCCGGATGGCTCTCTCCTGTATCCTACAGAAATTTATTTACCCCATCAGAGGAGCTACATTAAGCTGGCAACTCTGTCACAATCAGAATTCCCACAACCAAGACTGTTCAGTTTTTGATCAAAGAGGAAAGCCTCTTATAAACCAAACCTGTGATCTATCATACAAAGGAAAGAAACAGGTTTACAAATGCCCCCTTTCCCAGCAACACATAATCACCTTTCTTTTGCCCCATACGGCTCCATTTGGCAACCAAATTCAAGGAAAGCAAGCCTTGTACAGTACAGTATATATACACTGAGTGGCCAGATTATTATGACCACCTGACGTTTGTAGGCAAATTAGCTGTAATTAGCTATAATTTCGCGCTGAAGTTGCTAGAGGGCCAGGCCATTATAAATAGGGAAGCAGGTTGTTTACCACGATTTAACAGCCTTTAAACGTGGGATGATTGTTGGCGCTCGGAGCCATGGAGCGAGTATCAGCAAAACAGCAGAATTTGTTAAATGTTCAAGAGCAGCTGTTGTTAAAGTGTTTAAAGACTGGACTGTCAGCCGAAAATCTGGGTCTGAACGTGCAAATTGTGGCCGTCAGCGACTAGTCAATGTTAGGGCAGAACGGAGAGTGGCAAGACTGGTACAGGACAACAGAAGGGCAACAATGCAGTGTCAGATTCCTCGCATCACCTTTCAACATCTCGTGGAGTCACGAGGCGGCCCAACGAAGTCATCTTGTGAAGTCATCTCATGGCCCAACAAAGTACTGATGGGGTGGTCATAATAATCTGGCCACTCAGTGTATATGTATCCCAAACCACAATGTAAATGTACTTGGTCAATCACCAAGCCTCACGATGGCACATAGGAGAAAGGAGAGGAAGTAATGTGACCCTTTTTTACCCAGAAGTACCGAGTAAAGGAGCAAAAAAAAGTTAAGATGCTGCTAGGGAGAGCGGCATTAAAGTGAACCTGTAGCTTTGCCCTGCATGGAAAGAGCACAGTTTAGCTTTGAAATAAAACACAAAAATTAAAAACAGCAAGTATCCACCATTAAAAATCTTCCCCTTCGTGTTTACAAGCTGCTAGCTCTGGTCTTACACCTGCAGCTGAAAAGGATGGCTCGTTCAGCATTTTTATCACCCTAATGTCACGTAATAAGAAAATGTTAATATAACGATATTTGCAAAGTTGCCGACGCATGGATTACAGTTAATTAAGTCTGACTTCTTTTTCAAGGGATATCATTTTCTTTTACAAAGCACAATATGAAGGGTTGGCAAATTAATTCCGGGCACCAGGACCTAAACTACCAATTTACCGCATTTCAAGAACTCTTAACCTTTCCTGACATTTCCCTTTTACTCTGCTAAGCTATAAATAAGCCAGTCTTAAATCCTTATTTGCTGGAAGGATCAGACAGCGTCTGCATTGTCAACACATAAGTGTGCTCCAAAAGAGAAAGGGTTAATGAGGCAACAGTTCCTATTTGCTTTGTCACCGCTCTCAATGCACATGAGGGTCAGCATATCGATGAGGTGACTCTATACACACAAGCTGTTAAATATAACTTAAATAACCTCTATGTAGGCCAAGAGACAGTGTATTTTTAGTGATTCATAGACTACAACACACAGTCTGTTTAGGGAAGATACAAATGTCACGCCTGGGAGCCAGGGAAAATGGAGGGATACTGTACCAGAGTGCTATTTAACCCTTTGCTCCATTCGGATGTAGATGTGCTGCTTCCAGCATTTATTGCCTTAGTAATAGTCAGTAAGGGTTGCTGTCATGAATGTTCACTTGCTCACCCAGTGCCTAAGCTCAATGCAATTACCGAGCTGACAGTGCGGTGTGCGACCGGACTTTTTTTCTGTGAGTAACTGCTGATGCTGGAGCAAGATGGGCTCTGCCCGTGTGCATCCGCCATAATAGCACTGCTATGGAGGAGTGGTGAGATTGGGCTATGGAAGTTACCAGTAGTAGCTGCAGTATCTACACATCACTGGAGAAAATAAGCATAGAAATCTGTAGTAATCTCTATTGCAAAGTTGCTACTGTGACATGGTGTTTGGGCTAGAGATCCACTGGAAACTTGATGACATGATGGTTCAATCATCAATTACCTATGACTGTGCATGGCTGTGTGCAATTTTCCATTATTATTGTCCTGTAAATGGGGGAGAGTCCATCAGATAAGTTTTCAATTAAAACCAATCTAAGATGAGACTATATGAGGCAACTTGCAGTTGCCCAACCAAAAGAAAGGTTTGATTTCATTCAAACAAACTATTTTGTAATATTACTTGCTCTGAACCCTCTGTAGAGGGGGATTTTAAAATATTGGATTAAAAAAAATCCTGGATTCTCTAATATCAAAGCTGTAAATCTTCAGTTTATTTTCACACATTCCACCTTGATTGAGGTTCCACGCATGCTCCGCACACGCAGAGAGCCCCGTGCAAACACAACAAAAAGGACCTCAGGAATAATACTTAGAGAAGTATGAACGCTGTCATTGTTGGCCTTCTTCTAAAAATACTAGTTTCCTGATTTGTCTTTGGCTCCAATAATTCCTGACCCCCAACAAGCATGCAAATACGTTTGTGCTTCAGAAAAATTGAAGGCCGTTGCAGCAGCATAACAGCAAGGCAAATAGTATTTTGAAATCACTAGTGGCTGTGCCCATATTCTTTCAGTTTTCTTTAATATGACTGTAACTAGCAGGCATGCCCAGTGAAGTTTACAGCAACCTGAAAAAAGAAGCAGTGCCTGCAGGGAAACCTAAAGACTGTTGTGTTTGCAGAGAACCAGAATCAATGAAAACTGACTTTATGGAATCAGATATGCAAGTCTGAGTAATTATAAAATTAATCAAATACTATAAGCACATAGAGACACTTTTTATTCACTGGGATGTAATGGGTGTTTTCCTTTAAAAAAAAAGCCCTACAAGTCTCAGTACAATAAAGTTCCTGCAATCTGGTCAGTCCTAATAGGGATCACAATGGATCTATCTATGTGTTGTATCTGCCCAGGCCAAACTGTTCTTGTTATGCCGTATGGGTGACATCCTCTCTTTTCAACCACTACCTTCAATAAAGTCTAGAAATATTTATTTCCCTGCAATGGAAAATACTGTACCATCAAACAGATACAAGTCAGCAAAGCGTACTGTAGCTGTAGAGAAGACAGTGCATTAAACTTGTCTGCGCTCTGCTCTATTTCACTAGTAATATTTTACTGGAATACAGCATGGCTATTTTTAGCAAGCCATTAACAAGTGCGCAATGAAGAAACACATTAGAGCCAACGTCTCGTTGGATGCGGAATGCACGGCAATGTTTAGAGGGAGACATCAGAATATCAAGAGTAAACACAACCTCTGCAGCTGTGCCCCGCTGGAATGGAACAGAACATGGGGATTTTATTAACAAAAACTGTGCTTAGCTATGTATCTGTGCCAACGGCAACCAGAATCTGCTACTCATTTATTCAGTGACACTGAAAGAGAGAATCAGATCTGATTCTATGTCAAATGGCTATAGAATACACAAACAGTTCTCATTACAGACATTTTGATTAATAAAACCTGTTTTTGCAAATGGGAACAATGGATACATTAATACACCATGCCATATCATGTGTAATGTAGTAGTCATACTAATTGCCACAAAGTAATACAACAAATGATGAGTTAAAATCATCAAGCACTGCATTAGATTGCCCATTACCCAATATCCTGTACCACTGTACAAACTTGACAAGCATATGCTGTACAAACAAGCATATGCTTGGTTTATGCTTAGCCTGTGCTTCATGGAGTACCACACATTATGAAGGGTTTGCCAAGTTGGAAAAACAGCCTCACCATAAGCTGATGTTTTGGTTGGGCATTGGAGAGTGGAAACACTGGCCAACATCTGACATCTCTCAAGTGATCAAGTGACAAGATTAGACATGGTTGTGGCTTCATAATCCCCTATATATCCATGCCAGACTCCTTAATTATTGGCGTTGATCATTTGCAATCGATTTTTCATGAGTCTGACTTCATAGAAGTCAATTCTGATTGGTTGCTGTGTGATTACAGCACCTTTGTAGCTCCTTGCACTATTTACTAACATATGCGTTTATTCTGCATTATGGAGAACCATACTGGGAAACTAGTGTTTGCCTTTTATATTGGCTTTTGGCCTGAGCTGGAATTCTGATAGCGTTATTCCACCATTGGATTTTCCAAAAGATATGATTGAACAGCACATAAAACCCAAAGAAAATAAAAAGTAAACTTGATCGCACAGCAAAAAAAAACAACACAGCAGAGCCAGTATCTTGGAGAGAAATGAACATACTCTGTCTCTCCCCATTGGGAAGATCTCCCTTCACTTTACCTCCCAGTGAGAGTGGTCATTTAATCTCTCCAAGGAGGACATCTAGAGCAGTTAAAACTTTTTTTTTAGAGCATAGGAAAAGGTTAGAACCTTTATCAGACTTTAATTGCTGCCAACAGTCCTGGGAACTTTTCTATCACTTAATATCCCAATGGCAGTTGTCACCAGGGCAAGAAGTGAAGGGAAATCTCCACTCTGGAGAACAGAAACAGAGGTTCCATCCTTTCCCTATCCCATCATAAAATATTTAAAACAAATAGCTGCATTTACACTTAAACCTCCTAGTTCTACCATGGTAATACACAGAAAACAAAGACGCACAGAACTAAATTAGACTGAGGGCCTATTTACATTTATGCATTATGGTATTGTGTGATAAAACCTGTATTTTACCATATGTTACTACAGCTCTTAGTAACGCTTGAACTAGGGTTTGATGCTTTTTAATTCAAATATCACCCCAACGCGCTATTATGGTGTCTGGGCAATGTTCCAGCAACAAGGCACAAAGCACATGCCATGCATCGTGGTTCCCTGTTTTTGAAACAAGGGTCGTGTTTAGTTTTTTGGTGTGTTGAGGTGTGCTGCCAGCCCATTTAAAATGAATAGGTTACCCTCAAGCCCAACTCCAGACACAACTCTTTTTTTATACAGCTGGGAGGTGCACTTCCGGCTCCCCACTGTAGCGGAATAGGGTCGAATACCTCCATCCCCCTTACTCTGCCATCCACAAAGCACAGCACGCACAGTATGTTATCACTGTGCTGCACTTTGTGAATGGCACAGCAGAGTAAGGGGGAGGGAGGCACAACAGCGAAACTGATGACCACAGACAAAGCCTGTGTGTGCCTCCCCACTGTAAATATAAGAATAGCTCAGCAGAGCTAAGGGAGCACCTAAAGTAGTAAAAACAAATCGAATGTTAATGTGACTATTATGCACGGCAACACACTGCATTACCACACATGCACCTGTACTTCTATCAGTAGAGAACTACATGGTGGCCATTTCTAACCTTCTTCTTAAAATCCTAGTTGTTTGCCATTACTGGCCTTAACGCTTCAGTTACAGAGCCGGAACAAGCATGTAGCAAAAGAGAGTGTCAGAAAAGCCTGAATTCTTTATCCCTACACTTGTTCTGGGTTAATGACACAGCTTAAGCATCAGTATGACAGCCATGGAACTAGTATTCCTCTCAAGACAAGTGTACTTGAATCTTGACACTTTCAAATGCCTTTAGTGCTGGAGGAGCCCAAGCAGAGTCTACCTTCCCAATCCTTCTCCTTACATTTCCTTCTAAATTACAGGTGAGTACATACATTTATATATGTTCAATCAGTTTCCGTTTAATGCTCTCTAGTCTGATTTCACAGAAAGGTTAAAAAAAAAGACAGATATACAGCCAAGAC
>NW_017306497.1:615621-616408 GCF_000935625.1 Nanorana parkeri
ACCTCCTGGGCAATATAACTGTCAGGCAATGACAGACTATGGAGGCCATAATGTAATCAGTCACATTTTGATTATCCAGCTATTTCACTCCAGTATATTTTTCACATTCTCTCAATCTCCACTTATTTTTGGCTGACATGTCCCTCTCAACTCTAAATTGTTCTGCTAAATAATTTAAAATGGATTATATGAGAAAACTTCCAGCCAGTGTCAGGATTCTGAATAAATGCTTGGTTCAGTATATTTTCAATATTACTTTTTGAAGCGGGGGAATGCCCTGCTGTATTAGGAAGCGCCAAATAAAAGTAACAAATCTCATACGTTATTGGAATAGATAGATTCATGTATTTTTTTCAAAAGAGTACAATTAAAAAATTATGTTGTATAACACTTTCAGTAACTAATTCATTTTTTTTAAAGGGGATTTTTGCTCCCACTGAATTTCTTGATAGCTAAAACATAAGGGTGCCAATCTCTACATCACACATGTTACACCTATTCAGAGACCAGCCTTCCCATGCTTGCCAAGTAGCTGTAAAGGTGTGAATTGAGCAAAACATATACCTCTGCAAGTCATTAGTCTGCAAACTCTTACAGATCAGTATTTTGGGTGTATGTAAAGCCTAATAATGAACCTCACTTATTTGCTCCCTTTCGGTCTGTAAAATATACCATTGAAAGCAGTTTGTTATATTTGTTTGATTCATGCAAAAAAATAACTGTTGATCCGGCCAGAAATCATTTAAGCTGATAACTGCCTTTGCACTCTGACTCTGTTGCACTGTTT
>NW_017306497.1:616512-620755 GCF_000935625.1 Nanorana parkeri
GGGGGGGTGGAGTTAAAAAAAAAGGGGGGGGGAAATAAAAAGAGAAATAGGATGGGAGGTGAACAGACTCATGATACCGAGGGATAGGGAAGGATAGTAGAGTAACGTAAAAAAAAGGGAGTCAGTAAGACTCTCCATTAACTCAATTTACCTGATCTTTGAAAACCATAGAGCGCAGGTAGGGAAACAGGTTTTTGCTTCCACAGGGCGGGAATGCACTGCTTGGCTGCATTTAAAAGATGAATTAAGAGAGACTTCTTGAATCGACATCTTGATAATTTTGTGAGGTGGAGAAGATAGGCCGCAGGGTCGGACCTCAGACCCATTCTGGTCAGCATTTCACTACATCTCCGACCCCAGTGCAGAAAGAGACCAGGCCAAAGCAGGACAAGAACACATGAAGTAAAGTGCCCTCTGCTTCTCCACAGCACAAGCACAAAGAAGAAACAGTGAGATAGATCTTGTGCAATACAGAGGGCACCCTGTGCCAGTGTGAGAGTAGCTTATAATTGGTTTCCTGAACCCTACTTGCTATGGAGGCATGTTGAGAAAAGTATAGAATGTGGTGTTGGGTCAGCATTAATTGCAGGTCTCTCTCCCACTTAGCCAGAAACAGAGGGACAAAAGATTCAAAAGGTTGGATCAGACACTTGTAAGTCAGAGAGAGGGGATGGCGCACCAAATCACTTTCAGAGCAGAGGCAGTCAAAACATGTTCGTGGGGATAACCGAACCCCGGAGGTAACAAAGAGGAAATAAAGTGGAAGTCTCCAAGGGTCCAAAGGTGGATTTATCATAGTATGTATTGGAGCTGGGGAGGCCAGACCAGACCCTGAGACAAAGTCCCTAAGTCTGATTCTAGAAGTGTCAGAATAACGATTAAAATTAGGATCATTCCAACTAGGGGAAAAAGCAGGATGACTAATAACAGAGGTCGTTGGGGACCGTGAAGTGGCTGGAGTAGGAGAACCAAACACTGCATGGAATTCCTTCACTGATGGCCCGATCAAGGGATGAGCACATAGTACCCCCAAGTGACGAGTTTCCAATCAACATAACTATACTTTGAAATTCCTATGCTCCACGGCTCCATCTAGTGGCGAGAATGTTATGCGAACTGCATTCGCTCAGTGTGTGGCTGCGTGCATGATTTATAAATCATCCCAAAAGTTCATTAGAAATATAAAAGTGACTCTTTCATTTGGTTGCCATTGCTTTCAGCTGCTGGGGACAGGTGAGATAAAGCTCTCTGTATGCTCCCAAAACAACTTGATGGAGCTTACACAGGTCTATGCACTTCTTTCCCAACCCTATGTGACAGCTCTGGGCCAATCACTAGGCTGGAGCCTTGTGATTGGCCCAGCCACCAGAGGAGAATAGTAAGTACCATTATCACTCATACCTGGCCATTGGGAGTGAGTAAGGGTGAGTATATGCTGCTGGGGATGGAAAAGGTCCTTCGCCCTTAGGCAAAGTAAAGACTCACTTCAGGGAATTTTAGCATTTCAGTATTGCATAATGTGTGAATGTATGCCACTTTTCAGAGCACTAGCATGTGTATATGGTATTTGAGGTTGAATAAAGACATATGTCCATCAAGTCCAACCTATTTGTGTATGTGTGTATGGTCCTATTAGTGTGCATATGTATAGGTCCCTTGTGTGTTCTCAATTTTAAGAGTACTTGTACCCCTGTACATCATGGTCCCTGAGGAAATCGTCCAGTCTCCTCTTGAATGATTCCACACTCTCAGCTGAAATCACATCATGTGGCAGCGAGTTCCATACCTTGACCGATCTAACTGAGAAGAACCCCCAACGCCCCTTGTGCAGAAATGTTTTCTCCACCAATTTTAAGTGGTGGCCTCTCGTCCTTGTCATCGAGTTAATTGTAAAAGGTTTGCTGCTAATGTTACTATTACCGGTAAACATTTTATACATGAAAATCATGCCCCCCCCCCCTAATCAACATGTTTAATTTTAGCAGCCTGTTCTCATAACTTAGATCCTCCATCCCATTTATGATTTTGGTTGCCCTCCTCTGGACCCTCTCCAGTTCCAGGACATCCCCCCTGTTCACTGGTGCCCAAAACTGGACCACATACTCCAGATGAGGCCGAACCAGTGATCTATAAAGTGGCACAATTATGGACTTGTCCCTGCAAAACATTTCCCTCTTAATACAGGAAAGGACTCTACTTGCTAGATAGATACTTGCTAGATACATATTTATCTATCTAGTTCTATATATAGTGTATACATGCATACATCACAAAGACACCAAGATAAACTATACCTGGTGTATAAAAGATTTCCAATGTAAAATAAGAAAAAAGACAATAATATAAATACTGCTTCTCTCTCTCTCTCTCCAGTATATGCTTTTATATATAGTAAGTAGGCCACATCTCTGGTATGTTCTACCATGCACTGACATACATACAAGATCTAACACTTACAGAAAATGTAATATGACTGTACTGCTTTGTTATGACACTCATACACTATAAATGTAGCATATATCCTATTGTAAAGGGTATATAGCTGAGCAGCAGCAACTGCTCCAACAAAGAGTGGTATTTTACTGCTGTTTGCTCAGTGAGTTATAACATGCCGCATTCAATCTCGCCCAGGGCTCTCTGTCCTAAATTTACCGAATGGTCACCTTGCCTGATCTGTCACTGAGTCTGATTAATACATCCCATTCTTACTGTATGTTCCTGGGCTGTTTTAGCACAGCTCTCTAATTTACAGTCGGCTACACTCCGTTTCTCAGCAAAACTGGCTATCAATCAGCAGGGGTTCATGGAAACAGCTGTTCACAGTGAGGCTGAATAGCGGGGTCAGTAAAGGCAGGAGTTTCTGAATGAACGTGGGGATGACGGTGACATATTCTGTGCTGCAGGCTACAGACCTGAACTTAATACTGCGCTTCTTTTAACACCAACCAGTTCTGCCAGAAGAGACAATAAATAGCTAACAATACCATACATGACTGAAGAATGGCAAACAAAACTAGCGTAGTGACCCTATTTCTTTGGCTGGTCAAATGCTATATTCTTTGAGCATGCAGTTGGTATGATTTAATTTGCAGTTGGGGCTTTACATCCCCGATGCCTAACATGCGGCCCTTTAATGCTTGCTGTGCGGCCTTTTAGTACCGCACATGGATGTCCTGGAAGGGTTAATGGCAGCAGACCTGGAGGCTGAATCTGGGTGGACTCAGAGTCACTGCTGTGAAGAGTGCTGCTACTGATTATGAAGTCCAGGATAGAGAGAGAGATCATCCAGCCTGCTTAGAAGTGCAAGATGGAGAGAGGCATGCAGGCTGTGTGTCACTACTTCAGAATGGAGAGTGTGGGTTCAGTTGCCTTGTCCGGCGTCTGTGTTCATTGCAGGAACACCGTACAAGTGAAACTGACGGCTTAAACTGACAAGGAGGGAGGAGAGTTGTGATGTTGGCAGAGAGGAGGTGGGATGCAGGAAAGGTAAGTTTCTTACAGTTGGAGCGGGAGCATTGATTTGTAAAGGAAATGTAATGGCAGAGATGTCTAACAATCTCACATAGGCAAACTCCGGCCCTTCAGCTGTGGTGCAACAACAAATCCCATTAGGCATTGGAAGACTCTGTCTGCCACAGGAATGCATCCCAGAGGCAGATGCATGATGGGATTTTTAGTTTCACCACAGCCGGAGGGTCGGAGATTGCCTACGCCTGATCTAAAGTAACATGTCTTCATTTCACACCTGTAGCATGTCTCCGGTCTTTGGTCATCTTCTTTAGTATGTTTGCAGTCTTCTGCAGCATTCTATAGATATAAAATTATGTATGGCCCTTTGGTGCAGTTATGGGACACAATTCATGCCCCCTATACCTCAAAAGTTGGAAGTCACTGCTTCACAGAACCCTGATAGAGCATAATGTTGAAAGAGTCACCAGTGACAGGCTGGGCCATGGACTAACAGATATCCCATCCCAAGACATGGATAGTGAAAAGGAACATCTGCTTGTCTTCATAGAATTCTTGTTGTGCTTGGACTAGGAGAAACCTATCCAACTTAGCTGACCTGCAGACACAGTGCACATATTGAAAAACCTCTGTTTTCGTTCATAAAAAAGAAAATGATTGGTGGTTGTTTATAATAACGCCACTTGCAATAACCAGTGTTCCTGATGACTGGAAGTTCTTGGAACCACTATAGCTGCACAGCATAAATAAACTGTTCACATTGCTTTTCTTAATT
>NW_017306497.1:625283-651327 GCF_000935625.1 Nanorana parkeri
TATACTGAGCCTAGGGTGACGGGAGGACGCTAGTTTGTGTCCTCCCGTTACCCTAAGGAGAACTATGGGGAAAAACACTGACCCCATAGTTCTCCTTTAATCTCCTTACTTCCAAGGAGAACATGTTTAATTTTAGCAGCCTGTTCTCATAACTTAGATCCTCCATCCCATTTATGATTTTGGTTGCCCTCCTCTGGACCCTCTCCAGTTCCAGGACATCCCCCCTGTTCACTGGTGCCCAAAACTGGACCACATACTCCAGATGAGGCCGAACCAGTGATCTATAAAGTGGCACAATTATGGACTTGTCCCTGCAAAACATTTCCCTCTTAATACAGGAAAGGACTCTACTTGCTAGATAGATACTTGCTAGATACATATTTATCTATCTAGTTCTATATATAGTGTATACATGCATACATCACAAAGACACCAAGATAAACTATACCTGGTGTATAAAAGATTTCCAATGTAAAATAAGAAAAAAGACAATAATATAAATACTGCTTCTCTCTCTCTCTCTCCAGTATATGCTTTTATATATAGTAAGTAGGCCACATCTCTGGTATGTTCTACCATGCACTGACATACATACAAGATCTAACACTTACAGAAAATGTAATATGACTGTACTGCTTTGTTATGACACTCATACACTATAAATGTAGCATATATCCTATTGTAAAGGGTATATAGCTGAGCAGCAGCAACTGCTCCAACAAAGAGTGGTATTTTACTGCTGTTTGCTCAGTGAGTTATAACATGCCGCATTCAATCTCGCCCAGGGCTCTCTGTCCTAAATTTACCGAATGGTCACCTTGCCTGATCTGTCACTGAGTCTGATTAATACATCCCATTCTTACTGTATGTTCCTGGGCTGTTTTAGCACAGCTCTCTAATTTACAGTCGGCTACACTCCGTTTCTCAGCAAAACTGGCTATCAATCAGCAGGGGTTCATGGAAACAGCTGTTCACAGTGAGGCTGAATAGCGGGGTCAGTAAAGGCAGGAGTTTCTGAATGAACGTGGGGATGACGGTGACATATTCTGTGCTGCAGGCTACAGACCTGAACTTAATACTGCGCTTCTTTTAACACCAACCAGTTCTGCCAGAAGAGACAATAAATAGCTAACAATACCATACATGACTGAAGAATGGCAAACAAAACTAGCGTAGTGACCCTATTTCTTTGGCTGGTCAAATGCTATATTCTTTGAGCATGCAGTTGGTATGATTTAATTTGCAGTTGGGGCTTTACATCCCCGATGCCTAACATGCGGCCCTTTAATGCTTGCTGTGCGGCCTTTTAGTACCGCACATGGATGTCCTGGAAGGGTTAATGGCAGCAGACCTGGAGGCTGAATCTGGGTGGACTCAGAGTCACTGCTGTGAAGAGTGCTGCTACTGATTATGAAGTCCAGGATAGAGAGAGAGATCATCCAGCCTGCTTAGAAGTGCAAGATGGAGAGAGGCATGCAGGCTGTGTGTCACTACTTCAGAATGGAGAGTGTGGGTTCAGTTGCCTTGTCCGGCGTCTGTGTTCATTGCAGGAACACCGTACAAGTGAAACTGACGGCTTAAACTGACAAGGAGGGAGGAGAGTTGTGATGTTGGCAGAGAGGAGGTGGGATGCAGGAAAGGTAAGTTTCTTACAGTTGGAGCGGGAGCATTGATTTGTAAAGGAAATGTAATGGCAGAGATGTCTAACAATCTCACATAGGCAAACTCCGGCCCTTCAGCTGTGGTGCAACAACAAATCCCATTAGGCATTGGAAGACTCTGTCTGCCACAGGAATGCATCCCAGAGGCAGATGCATGATGGGATTTTTAGTTTCACCACAGCCGGAGGGTCGGAGATTGCCTACGCCTGATCTAAAGTAACATGTCTTCATTTCACACCTGTAGCATGTCTCCGGTCTTTGGTCATCTTCTTTAGTATGTTTGCAGTCTTCTGCAGCATTCTATAGATATAAAATTATGTATGGCCCTTTGGTGCAGTTATGGGACACAATTCATGCCCCCTATACCTCAAAAGTTGGAAGTCACTGCTTCACAGAACCCTGATAGAGCATAATGTTGAAAGAGTCACCAGTGACAGGCTGGGCCATGGACTAACAGATATCCCATCCCAAGACATGGATAGTGAAAAGGAACATCTGCTTGTCTTCATAGAATTCTTGTTGTGCTTGGACTAGGAGAAACCTATCCAACTTAGCTGACCTGCAGACACAGTGCACATATTGAAAAACCTCTGTTTTCGTTCATAAAAAAGAAAATGATTGGTGGTTGTTTATAATAACGCCACTTGCAATAACCAGTGTTCCTGATGACTGGAAGTTCTTGGAACCACTATAGCTGCACAGCATAAATAAACTGTTCACATTGCTTTTCTTAATTAATGCACACATTATAGTTCACTGTAGCCATTTGAGGTGCATTGTTTGAAACAAACAGACTTAAAATGACTTGCAACAGATCAGTATTCATTTCAGCAAGTGATAGTTAACCAGCCTTAAATTCTAAACAAATCCATTAGGCTGATCAATGTATTACATGCTTGGGGTAAAAAGTGGTTTACTTGACTAATCAAAAATCTAATTAAGGCAGGAGCCAGGATCTGGAATAAACACACCCATAGATTTGATGACAAAGAAAGCAATAAAAACCTGAAATTCCAAAATTGGAAGGTACCCGCAAGTCAAGGAACCCTCCATTGACTTGCGGTTGTACCTTCCGATTTCCTTTCATTTAGTTGCATTCCATTGCATTTTATTTTCAGTGTTTCTTTTTTGGCAAGCTTTATGTGAAGTAACATGTCCTGAGTGGACATACTTCACTCTAACGGCTTGCGATGCATTCCGTCAGCATGCGTTTTTCACACGTTGCAGTGCACTGGAAAGTGCTCTACTTTTTTTTTAGCCCAACATACAGCAATGCAACACTGCGGTGTGAACTGTCCCCATTCACACCCATTCATTTTTCATTGCCCGTGCGTTACTGTCCGTTAATATACGGATGATAATACAACGCAACTGATCCGGTGTGAATGGGGCCTTAAAAGCTTCTACAGTAAAACTTAATGAGACAATGCCAGTTGAGGGTTAAATCCAGCAATCCTCTTCAATAGAAGACAGCATATACTCACCTCTTTGACAGTCCATTGCTCCTACCTCTCCTCAGTTTCAGTCCCCTGCCATGTGATGGTTCCTTCCTTTAAGCCCCTATGCCACTGCAGTGACATAGGGGTCAGAGGAAGGAACTAAAGCATGGAGTGGGGGGCAAAGGCATTCAACACTTCTGGAAGTATTAATTGCTCAAGAAGCTTTGCAAGATTGCAGCGTTGGAACAGAGAAAAGACAGGAGAAATGGGCCACCAAAGAGGATAGTATATCTCCTCTACTATTGCAGGCATTTAAATCTTAAGAGACTTTGCAGGGTCTTAAAAAACAATTATTTTGCTTTAGACATACTTTAAAGCTTGACTCAGGGATAAACAAATATCACCTGAGTAGGCAAAAGGCACGTTTTGTTTTTTTACTTGAATCTCGAAATGCTTCGTTTATTTATTTTAGATCTGTGCAGTAATCCAGTGTGACATCTCTGCACAGGAGCTTCCTGTAATAAAGACCAGTCACTGCTGCTCCCTCTCCTGGTGCAGGGAGACTATTATTTAAAACCAGCTAAGCACACACCATTGTCAGTCTCTGCATGGAATCTACTTATATATGCATATAGGTTCACTGCCCGCTGTAGCTCTGAGACATGCCAGTAAACAGTAAACATACAGGGGTCACTCTTTGGAAATCTGTACTGGTTCGTCGCTTGTTTCCATTTTTTTTTGCCTCTCCTTACCTTAATTCTTCGCTGTCCATCAGCTTCTTGTAGGCTGTTATTTCTACATCTAATCCCATCTTCACTGCCAGGAGGTCCTGATATTCTTGACCATAGTGGGCAATTTGCTATCAGGAAATTAGAGAAAAAAAATAAGAATAAACTAGGAATACTGTGTACAGTACCTACTGTGCTGTATATGTCCGGCTAGGGAGATTTCCCCGCATTTTCTGTTCTACAGGCTTAGCAAAGAATGAAACGAATTCTCTACAAAGTGATCAATCACCAGAACTTCTGTTCCCATTAGGACATTCCCTTTCCATTGCTGCTCCAATAATAACTGAACTGTTATGTATTATATCACTTTCTGACCCACTGACAGTGGTCAACAGAAAAGGTGATTCTAACTCTTCACCACCCAATCCCAAACTAAATAAAAAGGCTATAGGCTTAGTTATACATACACTTTAATAAAACAATGAACATGGCCAACATGTAGCATTCTCAGCAAGAAAGAACTTCCCTTGGTCAAACTGTTGTTGATACCAATCACCTCTGTATACTTGTGCTGCTGAATGGTTGCTCCACAAGCAACAGTTTTACCAAGAGAGGTTTTTGATTTAGCAATTACACATGAGAGAGACAGACTAATCTTGGAGTACTGTGAAGAAGTTGAATACATCCTTTCTGAATTGGTATGGTGGGGTAACAAGCACTTACATTCATTATTTGATCTATAATTTTTTTTCTCTAACGTTATGTTATGGACAGGGCCATCCCTATAGTCTGGCAGCGTGAGGCTCTTGCCTTAGGCTGCATTTCTTTGGGTCATGTAGGTGGGTGTCAGGCAGAGGGGCATGGCCGTTCTGATGCACAATGTTTGCAGTGTGCCTGCTGCCCTCTTTACAGCAAGAGCATTCCAGGTTGCTAAGAGTCGGGGGAGATGTGTAAGGGCCATAAACAGCTTCCCACTCAGCTCTTAGCAACCTGGGATGCTCTGGCTGGGGTGTCCCGCACCGCTCCTGGCAACCAGCGATGTCACTGGGCAGGACCTCGGCCAGAGTCTAAGCCAGAGCTGAGAAGGGAGATGCTGCAGAGGCCCCGCCTCTTTATCGCCCCCACCGCAGAGCATACAAAACCACTCCCGCACCCCCGCTTGCCACCTCTGGTTATAGGATTTATTGTTACGTATCTTTATGTATTGCTGGCCAAAAATAAGTGGTTTTATTTGCCCCCATTCCTCCTAAAGCTGAGTATACACTGTTATATTTTCAAACAAAGCTTCATAAGAATTATTGTTAGAACATTCGATAATGCAATCAGAGAAAGTTGCTCGAAATCTCGTTTGATTTTTACAACCGATTTTGGATTGAATGGAGTTTCTTGAATGAAAGCCACATTCACTCATAGAATTTTGTTCCAAATGGAAAAGTTTTCTATCCTTCTTCTTCTAACCCTATCCTTTTTTTTTTCTCCTCACTACAGTCTAAATCGATCATTGATTTAACCCTATTAGAAAACAGAACAAACGTTCCGAAAATGAATTTTTGTAAACAGAATTCAACTGATAGTCACGGATCAACTACAAATTGGAATTACGTGTTCCCATATTGGCTATATAATAATTAAAGACGAGTTAAAAAAAAAAAAATGTTTTGGTGTTCTTTACCTTTCTAATGTCATCTAGCTGAGCCTTGAGGGCTGAAACCTGCTCTTGGTATGTGTCAGTATCGCTGCCGGTGCTGGTCTCTGCTTCAGCGATCTGAGTCTCCAGTTGAATGTTCTGTAAAACATGAAAAGAGGCTTTTATAAAGCCACCTCGGTCATCCTGTTACTAAGGAAAATCAAAAACTGGCAAGTTTTATGAGGTTTTGTTTTGCATTGAAAAAACAATAAAATATAAAGCATACAAACAAAAATGCAAAGTCATTGCAATTACCACACATAGCCCTCCCCCACCCCCTTGGAAAATATTAATTAAACAAATCTATACATACTGTGAGTATGCAGAACGGCTGTTATATAAATGAGCTATAAAATGTATTATTTTATATAATTCATACACTAAGGGGTTTATTTATAAAAGTTCCGCCTGGCGTATAGCTGCTCATATGGCGTTCACACAGAGATATCGTTCCAAGATGGTACTGATAAATATTGGACATCCTATACTCATCAGCACCATCTAAGGGTGCTAGTGCTGTGCGAACAGCATAGCTGGATAGGACACTTATAAATCTATTTATTTCTTACAGGTATTTATATAGCGCTGACAATTTTTACACAGTGCTTTACACACTGCACATTCACATCAGTCCTTGCCCTCATGGACCTTACAATCTAAGGTCCCTATTGTGCACATATAATTCATTTGTTATTTTCAAACATTTGTCATATAAATGAATACGTACCAGGCTCTTAATCCTTTCTATTTCCCGTTGAACTGCGTCAACCTGCAGCTTCATCGTCCTGTACTCCTCCTTGAATGAAGTCAGAGTATGTACGGATGGCTGTGTGTGGCCAGAAGCCAGAACAATCTGTGCAGATGACAAAACCAAGGTTAGAAGTGAAAGATTCTACTTAACATGGTAATGCAGCAAGACTATGAATTCTGCAACATAGGAGTGTCTAAAGCCAAAATATGTTTTACAGAGTGTAGATGTTTTTATCACTGTGTGCTGGAGATCACCTTTTCTGTTTATTCATTGCCTCCAACACACTGAAAGAAATGGCAAACCCAAAATGTAAATCTGTTAATGGGGACACCTGATCCGGTGACAGTTGAACGGATTTCTCCTCACTTTGGATACATTTTCTCCTACTTGTTGTGTCTCTAGGACAGGAAGTGAAGGGAAATATTCCTAATTGGTATAGAAGGCAACAAACTTGACACATTGAATCTAGTATTTTCCACTGTGCTGCAGTAACACAGTACCATGCATTGTGGTGTGCCGTGCTAAAGAAAATTCTTCAGGAGGGATGCTTTGTCCATTGTGGTGCATTGGGCAAGCCCAATCAAATAAATGAGCTGCCTTAAGGCAACAAACATAAATGAGTGTTAAGTAACATGCATGTTGTTAAAGGGTCTTTAAGATTCAGCAAAATGGATAACAAAGACATCCTTAGCAGAAAAAATGTTTCGTATCTTGAAGATATGGCTGCACTCGCCCATAGATATCAATCAAGTATCATCTTTTAAAGGATCAAGGAGACTGGTTTCTATTGGTAAGTGCTTCAGGTTTCTAGGCCCCTGTGTTGGTGAAACACAGGAACCTAGAAAAGTAGATGGGGTTTCTGGTATTGATTACAAGGGAATTGAAGAGGTGTGCAGTACTACAATTACAAATCAGATTAGAACTGGAAAGTGACAGTAGCTGTTAAAATTAGTTTACAAGCATCTGGTATAGATAAGGTCACCTTGTTTTCAGCTGCTGTGAATGCCTCTTGTTTGGTCTTGTGGACGAGTACTTCATACTGTGATTTCATTTCTGAGATGGCTGTCGTCAGGTCCACAGCTTGAGCATAGTTGTCAAATGAAATGGAAACGGCTGCTTTGGTGCCACTTGTAATGATTGTCTGAACTTCTCTTACTTTCTGTATACAGAAGAACAAGATATTTATTTACAGCCAAATAAATAAGGTCAAATATTGGCAACTTTGACAGGTGACTAATCACCTTAATAAATATAGGACAGAAGAAAACAGATTAAAGACCATTTCACATGGGTGGTCCGATTCAGTGCATCAGATGCCCAATGTAAGACTACGGGCAGCTGGGTCTAAATGGACAGACATTTGTATACACCCGGTAACCCCTGACTCCGGCTAGGTCCAGAAAAACAGGCAAAACAGTGTCCGTTTTGCCGGACCTGAATGTGCAATCTGATGTAAACTGACAAGTCTGTTTACGTCTGATTTTCCATAGACCAACATGGGCTCCAGTCATATCAGTTTAAAAACTGGATGGACACGGATGTCACATCCGGCAACATCTGATCCGTACTTCTCCGTTCAGGAGGGAATCCATGCACGGACCCCTCCTGATCAGCCCATGTGGAAAAGGGGACTTACACAGTCCATTCTGTGCTACAGATGCTCCTGATTTGAGCATGGCTTTTAATGATCATACAACAGTTGCCGTTTGCTAGAGGGTGATAATGAGGAGCGCATCTGGAAGTGCTTTTGATCACACACATGATTTTTCAGTTTGTTGTACATGTTCTAATGATTAATATAAAGTGATAGCGGACAAGATATTTGAATGGAACTCTAGTATATAGAGTATGTTTTCATAAAAATATCATTTGCATCATAATTCTTTCAACTGACCTCTTTCCTTTGCTGTGTTCTGCAAAGTAGTTCTGTTTTGGGTCACTGGGCCCCACAATTCTGATTACTGGCATTCCTGAGATGCTGTACCGAGGAGCTCTGAATGCCGAGGTAACAAACTAAGTCCCTTCTCTGTCATTCAGGTGCAATCTCACAATGTTTAAGCCTGAACGCCACATATACAGTAATTATTAAAAATGGCTGAATAAACAATACATTTGATTTTACATTTTAGAATCAATCCAGTCACTGGATTACTTTATCTAAATGGTTCCAAGGCTACTTTCTCTGGGGATCAGTTCCATTTCCTGCCTCCCATTGTGTTGGGTGGTGTATACTTACAGCATCATACACTTGTTTGGAAAGAGTAATTTGATCCTCTACTCCAGTCAGTTTGGTCTGAAGGTCAAAGATGGTCAGGTACAAGTGATCAACATCCTGAAGGAGAGAATTGAAAAAAAAAAGTAAATTAAGGTCATGCTGACAAATAATGTAACTGCTGCAAATATTGAAATGTCTCCTGGTCACTTTATTTAGAAAATTATGTATAAATACAAATTGCCAGGAATACAAATAATGAGTCTTCTGTATGCATGTATACATTGTGCTCTCTACAGAAGCTGCAAAATATCTGTGGTTTAACCCATACATACATAGTTTTTTTTAGCATTCGTGAAAAAAAGATCTATTTTTACAATATAGAAAATCTTTGTTTTATACATCAACAATAAAGATGTTGCAATGGGACCCAGAACACTACGGGTTAGCTAAAGAGACAGCACAGAAGTGCAGCTTGCTTTGAGGCTTCATCTCTCAGACTGAAAACTGGAACCGAGTCCGAGCCCTCTGATAATGGAGGAGATGATGCACTGATGACTCAGTAAGGTTCATTAACTAATTAAGTAGCAAAGGCTTTGTTCGCTTGGTTTGGTGAATAAGATAAAAGCTGTGTTCATTTTGAATACTCAATCACCTGACAGGTAAATAAAATAGTCCCGGCCTGCAACCATGCAGGATCTGATTTCTTCAGCTACCACACGTGCACAGGTCAATGCAATATCTCGGTCCTATATAGCACATGCTCTGTGGCTTTTGATCTGTGAGGTCACTACCTCACTGGATGCCCAGGCCGTGCACTCGATACAACTTCCATATTCTGGTGTCATAAATTTGGTTATGAGATCACATGCATGGGCAGTAGTGTCTGTATGACCTACCGTTAATGTGCATGTGTGGGATCTCGCCACCATATTTCTGACATTATAATATGGTGGTGGTGTTTAGCGCAAGCGCATGTACGCTTACACAAAACCTGGTACATCCAGGGCCCTTCAACAGTGCATATGCAAGTGTTGACTATGCGTTATTTTGCATTCGTGGGTATGTGATCTCCCCTCAGCTTAATGATGCAATCACCCACCATGCTGCTACAATCCTAAATGGAACTTAGATGCCATCTTTAAGAAGTCCAGGGGATGATGCTACTCTTCTAAAATGGCATTTTCTATGTAACAATTTTGAATATAACTGAATAAACATTATTTATATCTAACCAACGAAGCAAATGTTTATCTTACATTATTATTTTGAACTGGCAAACTCTGTATCAGGATGGAACTAAGAGGGAAACTAAAATTCTAAACTAAAACTTCCTGTAATCTTCTTTCAATATAATTATAGGAAGAACTGCCTTAATTTAGGTCTTATATATCTGCCTGGAGGTCAGCTTAAGACAAAATGCACTTATCCTTTTTGCCCCTTTGCCTGACCTTACCTAACCCACCCTCCACCTCGACAAATGCCCACTTATCTTGATCCAATGACCATTACCTCCGTTCGTCTTCACATTTAGCAGTGCAAGTCTCACTCTCTTGACGGCACCAGCGCATTACAGCCCATAGACTTCTATAGCGCCTCTCCTTTCATCTCCGGATGTCGGACACAGTCCCATAGAAGTCTATGGGGTTCTAATGAGCATGAGCAGCCAGGAGAGTGATACGGCACTGGATCCAAACAAACATCAGAGGCTGTCGTTGTTAGATCTGTGGAGTGGAAGGATGGGTTAGGTTATGTCAGGGCAAAGAGGAAAATGTCCATTCTGACTTAAAGGTCAATAAAGGTGCATATTTTACTGGTAGAGTGGAAAGAGCTGGGATGAGTGCATTCTGTACATAACACATGACTAAGTGCCCAAATTCTATTGACTACAGCATAAACACCCTGGAGATTTACCCATAAACTTCTGCAAGACTGACCCCTTTTCCTTTAACATTGACACTGACCTCTTTGAGTGTAGTCCATTCTCCCTCCAGGGACTTTGTGACTGAACTGTCATCATCATACCTAAAAGCAAACATAATAGGTCACATTAGGGTTTACTGATGACACCGTAAGAAGCTATGGTTATTAAAAAATAGGTCCTAGTATTAACACTTTGACTGGTTTCACAACTGCCAACAACAGCTCCTTAGATCCTAAATAGAACAGAGTTGTCATGAATTAACTGCATTGCACTAAAACGGCAGGCAGCAATGTAAACTGGCAGAGAGTTTAATATCCAGTAATATCAAAGAAACTCAGCTAAACTAACAATTCTGATCAAATATGCCACTTCTAACTTTGTACTCAATTGTGTTTTCTATTCCTTTTCTATATAAGGCATTACCCGTGAGATAAGCTTCACAACGGACTTCAGACAGCTCAGGGATCCTATAAGACTTTTGGAACAGCTATCTAGAATAGCAACCCTGCTTATTCTCTGATAATGAAAAAGTTGATCAAGCAACTGCCAAAATTAATTTGAAAAATGAAGTAGAACTATGGTCTCACATTTAAATCTTATGTGCTGCAGCACTTAACTGGAAATGTATCTGCACTACAGTTTTCCTTTAGTCCCCATACAAAGTCTCCCAAATACATGTTGACTCTGCCAGTGAAGTCAACCTTATGTAGCATCCTGGGACGTGGTGACAACGCTACTACACTGCTCCTGAGTTTAGAGTTGTGTTGCTGTTCTCATGAGGGCTGTTGTAGGGGGCATGGCTATAAGCCTGTAGCCTGTCAATCAGAAACTGGCTACACCAAGCCCTGCCCTCTTCCTTGCTTTCTGGGATGACAGTACCACCTCTGTTACTGAAACCCTCCCACTGTGAGTGGCCGGTGGCAGTGTCTGGGAGGGGGAGTGTGTGAGACACAAATAAAAGAGGATTCGGCTCACTAGGAGAGTAAAAGGGACATTTCCTTGTTACGTGCAACACATATGTGTAACTAAATCTGGGACTCTTTCAGAGTGTCACCAAGAAGCTATTAGAAATTTAGGGGCAATGATTTGACCAGTTAAAAAAAAATCTAAGCTAAAACAAGAGAGTTCTTCATGAAAGCTACTAAGGTTTTAGATTATATAAATACCTTAATAACAAAGACAATAATATTACATAAATAACATAATATTACATGAATAATATTTGTGATCGTATTTGATGTAACAAACCCACAAAAAACTCACTTGGATTGTATTTCACCAATTGCACTCTTGTAGTGATCAATTTCTGCCAAAAGTGCTCCTTTGGTTTGAGTTAGGACCTCAATCTGGGCTTTGTAGCCAGCTACAGCAGTGGTGGTAACCACGGTGGCATTGGCTGGTCCATTTGGGTCACTTCGATTGTAGAGGTTGATTTGAGCTTTGAGGATGGTATTCTGATGTTCCAAGCTGCGGACCTGAAAAGCACAAGATTATAGTCTTTTACATTGTTATAATTGAGAACATACATTCATCATCAGTACATTGTAGTATATGTATCATCATTCTAGTCCCCAGGGCTGATCTGGGAATAGAATGTGGGTATAGGCCTCTCCATATCATTCGGCCTATTAGGGCAATATGTAATAAATGCACATTTGCTGGTAGTATCATCTACACCCTCAGAGACATCTAAAAGGGGCTGCTAACATATTTTATTGTTATATATACTGTATATGTTTAACAACGTAAATAGGATTAAACTTGTTTAATAATGGTACTGTAAACTACAGCAACATTTTGATTTAATTAATCCAATTACATTAACGTAGATGGTATCATACTACTGATTAGCATATAATAATAATAATAATAATAAAATGGAGTTGATTTGATATAGACGACAGCATTCCAGGGACATGTGGTCAGGGGAGGCAGAGCCTCACTTAGAATAATGGAGGAAAAAGCTGTCAGCTTCATGTCTGAAGCTGATAGCTTTTTCTCCATTCAGATCAGCATCTAACAGGTTACACAGCAGGGAAACCCTCCCCGCTGTGTAACCTGTCATGGAGCCTCAGCGGTGAGGAGCAAGTGAGGGACAGGGAGGCTCCTTCCTGTCTCTTCCCTTACACTAGCTTGGGGGTGGGGCTTCATCCGGTGGGGGCTTCGTCCCACAGGAGGCGGGGCTGGGGAATGCCTCACCCCTAGCAAGAGGTACCGCACGTCACTGCAGCATTCTGTGTTCCATAGTTGTATAAATAAATGTTTTTTTAAAGAAAAGTTCTTAACATAATTAAATTGATGTGTAACATCACTTCTAGAATCCTAAAAGAAATAAGATAGGTCCGCAATCACAAAATGACAAGTAGAGTACATGACAGAAAATGTTGCAGAACCTGGAACTCTTTCTTTTGTTTTCAAAAGTACATCTTGTGCACTCAAGTCAAGGCTAGACTGCAATGTACTAAACAATGGTAGCATCCTACATTATAGGGCCAACTTACAAATAGTAAAATTGGAAAAGTCAGGAACACCGGAGCTGCTACCAATAACAACAATGACATTGCACGCTGCATATGAAAGATCATATAGATACATACTTTGCTACAACTACTATAATAACACATTTGTTTTTGCTCCACTTTTTATAATGCAGCCCCAAAGAATGTGCTTCCATTTGTATGAAGTAGTATAGCTGTACAGTGGTACCTCGGTTCACGAACTTAATTCGTTCCACGATTCTGGTCACGAACCGAATTGGTTGTGAACCAAATTAAACTGTGATCAGACAGCGATCTTGACTACAGAAAGCCACCACCATGTGTCAGAGCGGGGAAGATGGCTGCAGTTGTGTTCATCACCCGATGCGGAGTTTGTGAACGGAAGCAAAATTTTGCCAAACTTCCGTTTGTGAACCGAGGTACCACTGTATTTGCATTTGAATTAAACATTTAAGAAAGGCGGGGTTTGCCTTATAACATACCAATAGTGATGTAGGTTTGGGGGTGGGTCTGTTAGATTTAGTGGCATTGCCTGAGACAGAACTCTGAAACCCTGTACTTGTGTTTAGACATGTGTACTGGCAAAAAATTTGTTTAGTTTCGTTTTGATTCGGATTTTGTGTTATTTCATTTTTCGTGATTCGGGTGTTAAAGTCAATTCGAATTCGGACGAAATTCGTTAGCGGTAGTTCATTCGAATGTTCGTTTAGTTTTTCGTTTCTTATTCGTTTCGTTCATTCGTTGTAGAAAAGTGACATTTGAGGGGAAAAAAATGTTTTTCTCCTTCTCTAATGTCACTTTGCTGCAACGAACGAACGAAACAAATAAGAAACGAAAACGAAGCAAACGTTCGACCGAATTTCGGAAACGGAAATTCGGATTCGTTTGCATTCGTTATGTCTGTAATTCGGAATTTGGATACATCCGAATGTTCAAATTTCCGAAAATTCATCCGAATTTTGTTTCGGAATGAAACGAATCGCACATGTCTACTTGTGTTCACTGTTAATGAATCTGGTTTCAGCCCCTATGCGGTCCTACCACTGTAAATGCATTTTTTTAATTCTTAGAATTGAGGCCATTGTATTGTACTCTTCTGGTCACAAAGTTAGATTTTGCTTCATATCTAGACTGTAAAATTAAAAAAATAAAAATGTACCTAGTTGACCATGTTTAATAACAAATAGTAAAGATAAGTTCTCACACTCCATAAATGTCAGTAAATTGCACTAATTTATTCAATAAAATAAAAATAATTCTGTCCAGCCATCTGTAGAATTAAAACATTCAGAATGTTTGCCTAATAGAGATCAAACAGTCCAGGTGAATGTGACAATTTCTGTTAGATATAACAATTATGTGTCATTCTAAACTGGAGAAAGTTGATCTGTTATGCTGAAATGGTTATGTCTACAGTAATTGTGGTATAGAATTGTGGTATAGAATTGTGCTCGACTACACTAAGGTTCAGGCTTTACCAGCTCAGTTAATCTATGGTCACTTCCAACACCTAGCCTTGCTATGCGTAATCCAATCTGAATCTAACGGGTATTAGTGGGAAACACAAGTTTGCTAGACTGCTGCAAAAATAATTTACCGTACATAAAATATATAAAATGACACCAAATAAATGCACCAAATAATATCACTTATAGGTATACATGAGAAACTCTTCAGCAGACTGCTGAGTATGTGAAATTATGGTACTACAAAGCAATCCGATTTATAGAATGAAGTGAGTTCATGGTATGTCAGCTCAGAACAAACACTTACTTAATACACCCAGCACAAATCATCAAGATGTTAAAACTAGACAAATGTCTTAACTGGGTGTGTAAAAAGGAACAAGATTGGCTGTGTTGATTTATGTCCTTTACAAGATCACCCCATGGAGTTTCACTACTTCCTATAAATAGCTCATAAATATTACCTTCCTTATGTTACAATTATCTCATACAATATGTCCCATATAAAAATAGTCATGTGCAAAATGCAATTATAACCCTATCAGTGTGTAGACTTTCTCATGGTCAAGCAGCACTGAAATGAATTACACAGAACTGTACAACACTGAGTAAAGGGCAACTTTCAAAGAGCAATAATGTGCTGTATACCATAACATTCACAGATCAAATCTATCAGTTTATATCAGTTTATATACTATGATCTACCTTCTGATAGCCAATCATTACTGAATGAACCCAGAGGCTTATGGAAAAACCTGGTTGAAAGAACCATTGTAAATTCTAATCTAAACCATAAAAAGCAATCAGAGAAGAGTTCAGTGTATTCAGGCTAATTATGGCTAATCTGTGATTGCTTGCTATAGGTTACTCTTTAATACATGATACACTTAATTAAAAAAAATCCCATTGAGCCTGTAGTCACACCTCAACAGGTATCAACCATGCAAAGATGAATGGTCATTTGTTCATTCCAGCTTTAGGTCACATCCATGTCAGCCCATAAAGTACCTTGTCAATGAAATTGGCAAACTTGTTGTTCAGAATCTGGAGTTCCTCCTTCTCCTTCTGGCGGGTGACTTGGACAGTGTCCACGGAGGGCAGTGATGGGTCAATGGATGGCATTTCAGAAATACCTGGAACAGCTCCTAGACCCCCAAATCCCCCCAAACCCCCAAGTTCTGGTCTTCCACCACCAAACAGTAATGAAGGGCCTGAACCATAGCTACCAACCTTGAACCCTCTTCCTCCAATGCGGCTCTTAAGAACCCCAAAGGCTCCTCCAGACCTACCTGACCCAAAACCTCCCCCTGCGCCTAGACCAAAGCGACCTGAAGCTCCACCCCTCAGCCCCAGACCTCCACCAAAGCCTCCACCAAGACCTCCACCAAAACCTGCACCCAAACCTCCACCATATCCTCCACCAAAACCTCCACCAAAACCTCCACCATATCCTCCAGCAAAGCCTCCTCCAGTTGCTCCTAACCCAACCGCCCTGGAGATGCCAATGCCACCAAAGCCACCTCCTGCGCCACCTCCAAACCCTCCTGATCTAAAGTTCCTATTTGCGGAGAAGAGTCGGTTCCCTCCATAGGAGGCACCATAGCGTACAGCCGAGCTGCTGACTTTGACTTGTTTTTCCACTGTCATCCTGAGAGCTTGATGAATCCAAGATTGAGACCGTCCAGAGCAAAATCTCATCTGAGGAACCGACCAGTTATATACCTCAATGGAGAGTCCAGGGGAGACGCACGAACTCTGCTTCCCATTGGGCGAGGAGTCAGTTTAACACGAATCATCAAAATTCCACTAGCTGGAATCAAACTCTACAATCAGCGAGAATAGCTCGCCCCGTGCAGCAGCGATCAAACTCAAGACAAGGGGTAGTAAGCCACAGAAAGAATTAAGAAAATGTCAGTGTCTAAATTTAAGCTCTTTGCCAAGGGCTAGCGTTGCCTTTCATCTGCTCCCAGGCAGGAGATTGTTGGAACTTGTAACTATCTTAGTCAGAGGATCATCATTCTGAGTGACATTCAGCCATGTAGACTACACCTGTATCCACTAGTGTCAGGATGAAGGAGATGCTGCCACGTCAGTAATATTCAGCAGCCTACAAAGTTAGGGCTAAGTATTATATTCTGTAGTATACTAAAAATGAGGGTTTCTGGGACCCAGCTTTTGACACCCTCTGCAACCTTTGCATGTATATAAGGATTATTTTTAAAGTGACACTAAACTCGGGAGTTAAACCTAAAAGTGCATTCAAGTGCCTTAACTATGAACAAATGCCTTATTTGTGTATCACTTGGCTGTAGATCCTCAAATCATCTCTGAATTGGTGCTGACACTGTCCTTCCTTCTGGAGGGTGGCTACTTTTGTTTCCCATGATCCCTGAGTGCGTTGTAAAGTCGTCACCGCTCCAAACTCACTTGATGGACTACAATCACAATATAAATTAGTAAAGTAAACCTGAGTTGGAGCAGTGGCTACTTTACAACACACACAGGGACCATGGGGAACAAAAGTAGCCGCCCTCCAAAAGGAAGGACAGTGTCAGCGATGATTTGAGGATCTACAGCTAAATGAAGCACAAATAAGATACAGCTTTAATAGTTATGGTACTTGATTGCATTCTTAAGATTTAACTTCTGCGTTTAGTGTCACTGTAAGCCCAAATCTAGCTGTAATTTTTTATTTATCTTTATTAGAATGCAGAGCTGGGAAATTGTGTGTGATGGGGTCCCACAGTAAATACATCAAGGAGCCCCATGTTTGTAATGCAGTTTTTCTCAACTCTATTACCACAGAGAAACCCCGAAATAATTTTTAGATCTCAGGAAACCCCTGCTAATAATTATAATATCTACAGTTTAGGGCAGCGTTTCTCAACCTTTTTTTCAGCTACGGCACCCTTTAAAAGTATGCAAAATCTCAAGTCACCCCAGTCTAAAATGTAAAAAAGCATAAAGGTAAAAATCCATACCAGACCCTTAAAAGAGAACTATGGGGTAAGTGTTTTTCCCCATAGTTCTCTTTAGGGTCACGGGAGGACATATACTAACCTCCTCACGTGACCCAAAGCTCAGTATGTAGCGGGCTATTGCCCGCAATATACTGACAGTGCCGCAGCCAGGACGGATCCCAACAATACTGTCGAGACCCACCCAGTTGTGTGAGTGACAGCGGGCTCTGCCTATCTAGAGGCAGAGCCAGCTGTGCCCGCCCCTCCCCC
Organism: Nanorana parkeri; assembly: GCF_000935625.1. Taxonomy (NCBI): domain Eukaryota; kingdom Metazoa; phylum Chordata; class Amphibia; order Anura; family Dicroglossidae; genus Nanorana; species Nanorana parkeri. The sequence continues at coordinate 642,880 of NW_017306497.1, forward strand.
ATTCGCTCCTCCACTCAGCGCTGGAGGATCAGAAAAGGGAGGGGGGAATCCCTGCGGGGAGCGGTGACTGACAGTCACCACTCACTGCAGGGAGACGATTGAGAAGTGAGCGGATCGGCTGCATGTTTCTGCTCGCTTCACGATCAATAGAGCCGACCTGCGACAGCTTCTTTGTCACAGGTTGGCTCTAACTATGAAGATGAGTCTAAATTACTCACCTCTTAGTTCTCCTTTAACCAAGATAGGGGTCTGTTAAGAGAAGACCTCACGCAAAAACAAAACAAAAAAAAATGGGGCTCCCCTTTCATATCAGAGTCCCTCTTCAAATCAGGAGCTCCTCTTTCACAACAGAACCCCCCTTTCCATGTCAAACCCCCCTTTACATTAGCAGCCCCCTTTACATCAGAAGTCCTTTTCACATCAGAAGCCCTCTTCACATAAAAAGCACCCCTTCACATCAGAAGCCCGCTTCACATCAAAAGCCCCCTTCACATTAGAACCCCCCTTCTATATCAGGAGCTGCAGCTGTGGCAGCATGGCAGAGGGTGAGAGGAGGAGCAGGCCTGGATGGAGGAGAACTACTATCCTTTTATAAATTGATCCCAGCCTCCCTGGATCATTCCTTTTCATGGTGCTGGTAAAAATCTTGAGGCACCCCTGTGGAAGCCAGAGGGCAGATATTATAATAAATAAACAAATATAGAAAATTGCATACCAAGAGTCCTTGACACCCAAAATGGATATTTTTTAACCACTTGCTGACCAGGTGTTTACACCCTCTTCCTGGCCAGACATTTTTCAGTATTCAGCGCTGCGGTACTTTGACTGACATGTATTCCGTCATGCAACGCTGTACTTAAATGAATGTTATACCATTTTTTGGAGACAGACAGAGCTTTATTTTGGTGGTATTTAATCACCACTGTGGGGTTTTATTTTTTACTATATTTAGGAAAAATTACTGAACATTTTGAAAAAAAAAAGTTTTTTTTACATTATATTAGGAAACAACTATTATTACCCAATGTTTGGGTAAAATGATAAAGACGGGGTCACGTCAGGTAAATAGACACCAAACATGTCAAGCTTAAAAATTGTGCACACCCGCGAAATCGCAAACAACTACCATACCCAAAATTGACCATAGGCGACACTTTAAAAGCTTTTACTGCTCATCAGTATAGTGTTATCAGTGATTGATGTCCCTAAAATCATTGCTCTCACTGCGACATTTGCCGCGATATGTAACATGCGCGGTGTAATGGGCGCAATCGTCGTATTCGCAGGTATGCGCACCTGATGCATGTTTGCATGCGTGTATGTATGGGTGGAGACTTGACAATTTTTTTTGTTTTTTTAATTCTTTTTTATGTGTAACTTTAATTTTTTTTGGAAACAAATCTGCTTCTTCGGCTTCTCTCCAGCGTCTGAAGCTGGGGAGTGACATGAGAATGCGGAAGTGATGTCATATACACCACTTCTGGCACCGGAGAGGGGACCGGAGGGAGATCGTGTACCGACCTCCCTCTGATCTCCTATCAGAGAGGCACTATGCTGGTCCCGGGCTCGCACCGGGCACAGCGGAACCTGGGACCAGCGTGAGGGGTGTGATGACATGGTGATCAGTTTATGTGTATTGGTTAAGTTAAATGTGTATATCAATTGACTATGGACCTAGGATTATGGATATCCCCCTTGTTTGGTTGAACCGGGTGTCCGGGGCCCATGGACGGCTGTTGCGGTGGAGCCTGGCCCTCCAGCTGTCCAATTTGCCAATTCATTACCGGCTCTGGAAACCCAATACTGATGGACTATCCCGCCAAACGGAACTGAAAGGGTGACTAACATCATGGACATCCCCAAGTGGACCCGTAGAGGGTCTCACCGGGTCTGCCATCTTTTAACTTGGGGGAGCTATGTGACGACATGGTGATCAGTTTATGTGTATTGGTTAAGTTAAATGTGTATTGATATTGAGTTATGTTTGAGTGCGTTATGCTGTGTGACCTGGTTATGTAAAGACTATCAGCACCATCCCTCGTTATCTCCCATTGTTCTCTGAGGGAGCTCAGAACAATGACATTCTGGCCAGGCTGTCTGGAGTTCGTTAGCAGGTGGACACCTGTGGTGTTGAGCAGACCGATGGTCTGGGAGGAGGGGAGGTGGATGTGATGGGATTATATTCTGATTTCATCACTTGCTGTATAAAAGTTTGTGCAGTTGCTCAATAAAGCAGAGTTTGTTTTCCCTACACTCGAGCCTTGGCTAGTGACTGGGGAAACTGGGAGCTACAGATCAGCGGGTTCCAATATCTCCTCAGCAAGGAAGAAGACAGCGGCGGACATACTCATCCTGAGTACGGGGGTCCGTCACAAGGGGGGCCGCGGAGGGAGGGGGGTTGGGGACACGGGCTGGCAGCTTATGCCAGCGATTTGCCGGCTCTATAGCCGGCGGATTGCTTGTATGTTAACAGGCATCGCTGCTGGTTTTGAAATGTTGTGTCTTTCCCGCTCGTGCACGTCGCAAAGTGCGCACGAGTGGGCGGGGCTAACAGGCCGTATATACACGGCCTGTTACATCCAGGAAGCTCCCGGCAACGGCCGGCCAGGAGGTAGTTAACACCTTCTCCTCTCTAAAACTAAATTATGTTTAGTGATTATCAAGAAATGAAACAAATTAGAATAATGCCCAGAAAAGAAATGCAAACAGTGAAAACTGAAGTGTCCGCTTACATTTTATGTACAGTGGAAAAATGCCCCTTACATTTGTGGGGGGTGTAGTGCACCCTTACCATTGGTGGTCAGTGGAGAAATGCCTCCTTAAATTGGTGGTCAGTGGGATAAGGGTCCTCTTACTATGTTGATCAGTGGAGAAATGCCATCTTACATTTGTGGGGGTGCACCCTTACCATTGGTGGTCAGTGGATAAATGCTTCCTTATGTTGGTGGTCAGTGGGAGAAGGGCCCTTTTACTATGTTGATCTGTGTAGAAATGCCCCCTTACATTTGTGGGGGGTGTAGTGCACCCTTACCATTTGTGGTCAGTGTTGGTGCCTCCTTATGCCACCTACCTCATAAGAGCATGAGAGCAGAGGCTCCACTGGTCTCTTTCCTCTGATTTAGCCAAGTGTTGTTGCTGTCAGAACTGGGCAGGTACTATCAGGCAAGGGATCAATCGGCCACTGCTTAAGGAACTCCTATAGAGCCTCTGGAGAAGCCTTAGAGCAGCCTTTCTCAACCAGGGTCCCACAGCGTCATGCCTTTCCATTGTGCAGGTTGGCCGGCCACCAGCACAATGGAAATGAATGAAGCTAATCCAAGAAGATAAGACCCATTCAGAAAAGGACAGAGTTATATCTCTGTCAAGGGGGCGGGGAGTTCTCATGTGAAGAGGGCTCCTGAGGTGAAGGGTGGCTTCTGATGAGAAGAAGGCTCCTGATATAAAGGGGGTTGTGATGTGAAGGGGGGACTCTGATGTTAAAGGAGGGAGCTCTGATGTGAAACGTGGCTTCTGATGTGAAGGAGGGCTCCTAGCGTGAAAGAGGGGGGACTCTGATGAGACAGGAGGAGGCTCCTAAGGAGGCTTCTGAGTACCACACAGAACCCTGGTTGAAAAAGGCTGTTCTAATCTCTCCCAAATTCTTCCTGTGAGGCAAAAACATAATTGCTATGGTAATAAGGATGCACTGATAATGACACTAGTATCGGTATCAGTGCCGATACTGAGTATTTGGTGAGTACTTATACTCGCCCAAATGCTCCAATATTTTCCCCATTACCGGAACTTCCGGCCAGAGGAAAATGTCCTCTGACTGGCAGTGCTGTAGGGGAACATGGAGCTAGCTTCTCGTGCGATCAGGAAGCTGGGAGTCGACTAATGACCCGCCTCTTGGCTTCCTGATTGGCTTTTTGGCCAGCTCGATGCTGATTGGCCAATCAGCATCGAGCAGGCGGAACAGCCGGCTCCATGCTGATTGACTGGGAAGCTGGCTTTCCAGCCAATCAGGAAGCTGGGAGGCGGGTCATTACTCACCTGAAAAACCGGTATCGGTGAATCCCTATATGATAATAATCATATAGAGCTCCCTAAGCTATATTACATACTTCTGTTTTTGCTTCTGCCCCCAACATCATTTGTATGATCAGCTATGGCTACAGGAGCTTGGTTTTGAAGTGGGAAATGGATAGAGCATCCAATGTGTTTTTGTAGCTCTGTACAATGTGTGTCTCCACTGGGAAGATTTCCCCTCACCTGTGACACCAGGACAAGGGGCAAAGTTTTTTTTAACATCTGAACAGTGCTTTACTGGGGGGATTTTTTTGGAAATGTGCAAAAAGGTGAATTAACCCGGTAAGAATGATGTCATAATATAAAATATCAGGATGGTAATTATTATTATTGCAACATTTTTGTTTACTGACTATTAGATCAGCGTTTTTCAACCACTGTGCCGCGGCACACTAGTGTGCCGTGAGATATTTTCTGGTGTGCCGTCAATAAATCGTTAACTTCTTTGATCGATCAAAAATTAGACCATCACCTTCAGAGCATGCTTACGGTGTTTAGAATTTACGCAAATGCCCCAAAATCTGAGATCCTATATGCTGGAAGAATCTGGGGAGTTACTAAAGACAGAGGGGGGAATTTATCAACACTGGAGCAGACAAAATCTGGAGCACCTGTGCATGGTAACCAATCAGCTTCTCTCTTCAGTTTGTTCAGTTAAAGGTCCCCACACACCTTACGATAATCGTACGATAATCGTACGATAATCGCGGGAATCCCGCGATCGTACGATTATCGTAAGGTGTGTGGAAGCCGTGCGACCTCTACTACTGTAAGGTCGCACAACTTTAAACTTACGGACATGTTCAAAAACCCGCCGAGCATGTCCGTACAATAAAAGCCGTACGGGCCGGTGTGCGCAAGCGCACACTGCCCGTTCGGCATTGCGGTCATCGGAAGCCCGCCCCTCAGGGGGCGTGGCTTCTGATCATCGCAAGTACGATCTGCCTATGCAAGATAGGCAGATCGTACGTTTTTTTAAGTACCTTACAACCATCGCAAGACAAAAGTCTTGCAATGGTTGTAAGGTGTGTGCCCAGCCTAAGATTTGAAAATGAAAGAGAGAAGCTGATTGGTTACCATGCACTGCTGCTCCAGATTTTGTCTGCTCCAGTGTTGATAAATCTTTTTAGAATATTTAGCTGGAAAATGATTCCCTCCTCTTCTCTGACAACTTACTGTATATCTACATTATTGGTCCCCAGTAGTGTACTTACTATGATGAGATCTCTCCTGCTACCTGTCCTATATTTAGGCATATTCTATGTCAAGATTAGTGACACATATTGTCATAGTTGATATTGCCAAGTGCCACTGAGAGAACTCGGGGGGCATAAAAATGTTGCTTTGGGGTGTCAAGATATGTATTTACATCCATGCACAAATGCATGCAAGGTTACCAATCCCCCGCACAGCACAGGTGCCAAAGTGCATTTGAATTGTATTTGCATGGGAAATCAACCTACTTTGCCTATGCATACTTGTCATGCCTCAGACAGCCTTTTTGTTTTTGTATAGCTCACCAATGATTAACATCATACCAAGTTTTTTCTGTTATCAGATTCAGAATGTTGTATTCCAGCAGTTCCAGGCAGGTGTGAATGTGATGGAAAGCACTGAGGTGCTGTCTTAAGATGGCCATACACTGTGCAAAGTTTGTCTAGTTACTCAAATTTGTAGGGTAGGTGATGCTGTCAGCTGATCGAAGGAGCAGGTCGGAAAATCCACATATAAACAGAGCCAGCAACTAATGAGTTGCCTGCGGCCGCTGTCAGAATACGAAAGAAACAGCGGGTATTCCTTGATCAACATGCTCATAGTGTTGATGAGTTCAGACCGCAGGTTGAACGAGAAAAATAGAGCAGTGTATGGCCAGTGTTAAGGTGGCCATACACTTTACAACCCTCGCAAGACTTTTGTCTTGCGAGGGTTGTAAAGTAATTGAAAAAAGTACGATCTGCCCATCTTGGACAGGCAAATCGTACTTGCAATCATCGCAAGCCCGCCCCCCGTAGAGTAGAAACGGTTGCACGCCTTCCATACACTTTGCGATTATCGTACGATTGCGGGATTTCCCGCGATTATCGTACGATAATCGTACAGTGTATGGGCACCTTTAGGCATATGTTCCCTTAACAACTTAAGACAGCTGTTCCCTCTTGGGTTTTTATGGTGAGATGTTCCCTCTCTAAAAGGTTCCCTCTTTATGGTGAGATGTTCCCTCTCTCCTGTTCCATGCAGCCTCGCTCTTCAGTATATCCCGGATTGCCGTGTTGTTGCTGCCTCCTCTCACACTATTATTTGGACTTCTACCCCTGTGTCACTCAGTATCAAGAACCACTGTCTGTGTATAGGCTTCACCCCTCCCTGCTGTTGCATCCAGCACCTCGGTGCTGCAACTAGGCTCTGTGTCGGCGTGCTAGAGGGCCGCAACCTGGAAGGTGTTGTTTTGCTTTACCGATTTGGTGCAGCGACGCATGGGGTTTCTCAGCTGCCAATGGGATGTGCGGGATCCCTTGTGTGTTTCTGTACCTTTAAGGAGGTGGGGCGTCCTCCTGACAAGCCTGCACCCAATTTGATATCTTCTGCCCCATGTGCTCCAAGATGGAGACTCTCATAGTTTAGAGTTAGGACCGCACTATAAGAAGTGCCTTGGCGCGGCAGTGCGGCTTACACATCCTTTGCAGAAGACGTGTATCCAAACCTCTGTCATTGTCCTTAGTGGTGAGACAAGTTGTTTTACATGCTAGTTTGTGAGTGTGCCATGATGCCTTTCTACTGTTCTACTGTGTATAGGCTTCACCCCTCCCTGCTGTTGCATCCAGCACCTCGGTGCTGCAACTAGGCTCTGTGTCGGCGTGCTAGAGGGCCGCAACCTGGAAGGTGTCCAGCAGCCAATCATCCTCACCATTAGAGGCTCTGTCGAACACCCAGCCCTTCTTAGAATCTCTAGTGCATCCCCGGTAACGCACAGACACCTACTTCCTGTGTTTTCATCCCAGACACCATTTTGTGCACGCTACTTTAAGTCCTTTTGTGTGCCCCGGTCGCCGGACTGTGACAGGGACAGATATTACTTCTGGGACTGTTTAGGGTAGATGTTTCTTCTTGAACTGTCTGGAACATCACTTCCCACAGACACTTGGATAAATATGGTATAAGAAGTGAAGGTCTGTGAAAACATATCTACATAAAAACTTCACCACAGTGGTAGACAGATTATAGATTCAAGAAGGTAATATGGAGGCTCCAAATGACTCCATGAAGGCCAACATGGTGACCATCAGTCTCCAACACTGTGACATCATTAAAATACCAGGGCACCTAAGAGCAAAAATATGCTTTGAATCTCAAGCAGCTTCATTTTTCAATGCAGTAATTTCCAATGGTATAACCACATATCCAATTAGATTATGAATTTTGAAGGGCCGGAGAGTAAAGTAGATGCTGACACCATAATCAATAGATAAATTGATGACTAATACTAGGAATATATGCAAATGTCTTCAATCGCATACACAGCATTATTGAACGAGTCCTCGCTAAACAGGCTGCTCCAATTACAGTTAAGGCACTCAAGCAATGGTGTGATAACTATTGTCTGAGAATTAATTGTCTTGTTCCACACATAACTTCTCACCTTACCGATCATTATGTTTCAGTGCACATGCTTCATTATCTGTTTTCAATTTGCAAATTCATAGCTGAACAGAATTTTGAATAGGCTGTAATGCATAAGAGTCTGTTTAATCTAGTCATCCTTGTTTATGGGTAGAAAGCTGGTTTTGCAGAAATTCAATTACATTGTGCTTCATCAATATAAAGAAAAGCCATACTTCTTGATGATCATGTTTAAAGATGAACTCCACCTGGCCCAAGCCTTTTTTGGTAGGGTGGGGCTCAGCCGGGTTGAATAATTCCCTACTGATTGCTAATGTCCTTCCCCAAGATAGGTTGGTATCATGGGTGTCAACCGAGCCTTCCCCTTCTCTGCAAGTAAGCACATCAGTAGTTCTCAGTTTGCACAGCAAATCTTTTAGTACAGAATGACTTTAAGGACACAAAACCTACATAGTAAGTAAATTTGGAACTTTCACAAGGTTCTCTCCCTACCCCAATATGACAGCATAGGGTGCCTGACTGGCCAATTAAGAAGTACTAGCACTGCCACATAGGAGGTAGGGGAGTAAGGCTGCCAATACACCCCACCTACCACCACTATTGTATTCTGATGCCAGGGGGTGTAGTGCTGTCAGAAAACCCAAACAGTGATGCCAGCTGATTGGCTGTAGTCACTGTTTGGCTGAGAATTTTAGGACTAACTTCTTTAACAAAAGTCACTTAAAAAATGGACTTTTGTTGTGGGAAGGGGGGGGGGGGGGG
>NW_017306497.1:651434-700944 GCF_000935625.1 Nanorana parkeri
GCTTTTTTTGGGGGAAAGGGGGGGGGGGGGGGCACTGTGGTCCCGATGGGGGACACACTGCTCATATTCTGGCCGAGGATCAGCAGGACTTGGCCAAAATGTGACCAGTGTATGGCCAGCTTTATTAAAATGCTGAAAGGTATATGTCTTTGGTCCCAGTGGCTGAATGGAACAGTGGAGGGGAAAAAGGAAGATAGTACATGCAGCTGGGGTGGATGCCATTTAAAGCGTAGCCAAAGCTTTTAGATAGATTGGGGAGGAGTTAAATGCCTTTCAGTTTCTTTTAATGTTGGAAAGATGCTAGAGATTGACTTTTACCAGCCAATATATGCCGACACATGGCTGAGCCCTTCTTGTTTTGTTGCAAACAACAGAAACGCGGAGAAAGGAAATTACATCATGACCATCCAGTAGGAATAAGATTACATTATACAGGGATTAAATATAACAGATACTACGGTATCTGTGGCAGTGGCAGTTAGAAATTCACCGCTGCCATTAAAATGTGCTAATGCCAGTGTCATCCTCACCATACACAAATATTTTCCAGCTAGTGGGACAACACTCTAAGAGAGTGATCAGCACTGGGGTCATTTAAATCCACAGTGAACCCTTACACTCACAAACAATAGCTGCCACAACACGTTTTAATGGAAGCATGCACAATTCACTGTGTCTGTTATAGGAGTACTGCCCTTGAAGAAATGGCTGTGACACCCACTGCCACACCAGACAGGGCTGAAAAAGATCCAATAATTCTTCAATTTTTGATGAGAGCAATTAGAGAATCAGCTTGATGAAAAATATTGTTTTATAGATAGGAAACCTAAAACAGTGCATGAAAAATATTTACAGAAAATATATTACAAAAACAGACAGTAAAATAAACAGGATAAAAAGTTAAAAGTATCTAGCAAGGTTTTCCTGGTCTGGTGCAGAGTCCAGTCTGTGGTTAAGTCTGATGCATTAAGGTCAAAGCCTCCCATGAATGACCCTTAGCAATCTGAATTGGTTTCACTGGAAAATTGAGAGTACCCGAGCTGCAGATACAGCCATCTTTTCTGGTCCCTGAGGAGGGGGGCGATTACAGAAATGACATAACCAATAGCAGAATTTGAGGGATGGGAGGTAGAGAGGATGAAGAGTTTGATTATACTTCAGTGTACCCTCCCTTAAAAGAGAACTATGGGGTAAGTGTTTTTCCCCATAGTTCTCTTAAGGGTCACGGGACATATACCAGCATCCTCCCATGATCCAAAGCTCAGTATATTGCGAGCTACAGCTCAAGTTATACTGAGACCACTGCAGCTGAGATCCACCCAGTTGTGTGAATGACAGCTGGCTCTGCCTATATAGAGACAGAGCCAACAGTGCCCGAGCCATCCCACGTTTGTTCCTTCACTCAGCGCTGGAGGATCGGAGAGGGGAATCCCTGCAGGGAGCCGTGACTGACAGTATGATCGAGAAGTAAGCGAGCGACGGTATGCGTTCGCTCACTTCCCGCTCTATTGAGCAACCGTGTGACAGTTTCATTGTCAGTGTGACAGCCTGCCGAGCGCTGCAGGAGGAGAGCGCTGTGAGCGGTAAGAAGAAACACGTCCTTAGACAATTGTCCCTGGAACTGGTGTCCCCATTGGAAGATTTCTCCTCTATTCTAGTTCTGGTGACATTCATAACATTTTGAAGTTCTTTTTTGCACCAAAACTAGAAAGCATTTTTAGGCTATAGATATACTGTACTTAAGTGAAAGTGTTAATTTCCCCAGTATAAACAAATACAGGCTCCACTTTAAGTATGCAGGATTATGCTTAGGGTGAATCTAAATAGAATGCCTCCCAGGGCTTTCTAATAACAAAACACTGTTAAAGTTTTTTTTAGCAGAAGAAAAATAAGAGAAGTTCATTGCTAGGGTTTACAAACACTTTAACCGCTTGAGGACCACCATATGAATATAAACAACGCTTTCCTGAAGCAGTTATACCAAGATTATGACTGCCACAGCAGCCGTGATCTTGGTACTGTTTTTTACATCCGGCAATGGCTGTCACATAGTGTGTGACCCCCCTCCGCTGCTGGCCATCCTGGGTTCCACTGTCCCAGGATCTGGGTGGGTCTGTGCACTTTAATCGGAGGGAGATTAGCACACTTCCAGTGTCTTATCTTTCCTCCAATCACTGAACCCGAAAGCAAAGTTTATTACATCACTTCCGGTCTCAATGTGTAATTTCTCCAGTTGCTCTGGCCGGTGAATAAGCTGATGAAGCACAACCTGTGTTTCATCAGTTTCTGTGAGGTCTATAGGTGACAATAGGGGTCTAATAGACCCCCTGATGTCTCCATAAAAAGGATCTGTCACATCCTTTTTGCTATCACATATAGGGTTTGCCCCCTATTTGATAGCAAATTAAATTAAGTGTACATTTTTTTTTAAATTATAGTCACATATAAAAAAAACTCACAACATTTGTTTTTAACTTCCCCGCCCCACGTTTACCCACATGCAAATGCAAAACACAATTGCGGCACACAGTGGTGTCCCGAGGCCGGGTGTCACCCAGAACAGAGACCGGTTGACACCCGGCCGTGACGTCATCGCTCATGCGTTCACCACGCACCTGCGTCATCGCGCATGCTCAGCCATCTTATTGATTCCTGCTGGCGGCCATCTCACCCGGCAGGATAATGTATGCCGCCGGATCCCCTCCTCTCTCCTGAAACTGACGCGCTCTTGGTCCATGACCGAGTGCCCGACTTTTCATAGGGGGACATCAGTCATTTTGGTGTCACCCCTTCAATGGTGTCACCCGGGTACGGGCCACACGCCCCGCACCCCCCCTTGTGACGCCACTGGCGGCACACGTTGCATATCACCGCAAAAGTCGGAGTAAGAGAAACAATCCCAGGGCCATCAATTACTGTTAACACAAAAATGATGAGCCTGTGCCTATGGACAATTTGGGGTATTGTATTTTTGCCATTTCTTTATTTGCACACTTCCTGCGGCTTATCTCCCCTCCAATCACTAAAAGCCGGAGAAGAAGCTGGTGTCTGATAGACCCCTGATGTCTCTATAAAGAGGACATGTCACTGTATCTGTGCTATGACATAGGGGGATTGTAAAAACAATTTTCAATTAGGGCTGCACCGAAATTTAATTTTTAGACTGAAACCAAAAACAAAACATTTGTCAGGCCGAAACAGAAAATTAAATTTTTTTTAAACCTTTTAAAAAATGTTTTAAAATGTTTTTTACTTTTTTGTACTTTATTGTTAGGGACTCTGTGGAAACATCAGGGGTCTAAAAAGACCCCTTATATCTCCCTTTTAAAATAGATAAAGAGATTAAGGTCAATTTTCTGCAGCCCCTGTTATGAACAAGAAGCCTCTATACGGAGTGCTCCTGTCCATTCATAAGCTATGGATATAGTATGAATTACTATGTCCACATTCATGAATGAACAGGAAGTGATGTAGAGTACTTCCTATTCATTCATAACTGGGGACACAGTGAGCATACTAGGTCCTCAGTTATTTATAAACACTCAACGATCAGTCCTGATCACTGAGCGCTTGTACTCTGCTCAGAATCCTTAATAGAAGTCACCAGCACTCGATTATATGTGCAAGAAGTAAAGCACTTTTTATTCAATTGTCACAGGCGTCAAACAGCCAGCGTTTCGGGGACACTCAGGGTCCCTTCTTCTGAGCGACATAGTGACAGCTGACAGCTCTCTCCTCCCCGCACCACCCCGCTCGGCCTTCTGAAACCTTCTCTCCTCCCTGCTGGGTGCCGGTCTGCATCCCCTCGAAACCCCACTGTCTCTGCGGATGCAAGCTGGGAGAGCAGCGGGTATCGAAGGGGAAACAGACAGGTGTCGTGTGGCGAGAAGCTAGAGATACACTGAATTTTCAGACCGCATTTTCCGCTGTCATGGTGTTTTCGGCATTTTGCCCAAAGTACCATTTTTGGCTGAAATGTTTCTGCAGCCAAACTTTTTGTGCATCCCTAGGTTTAATAAAATGTTTTTAAATAGTCACACAGCTTTTTAGCCAGCAGAATCGCTTCATGTTTAGAGCCGACAGATGGCCTTACACATGTAAACAGACTTTCCGTTGCTATAGCTTTGAAACAGAACTCTAGGGAGAATAGGAAGGGTTAAGTGCTTGTTTTTGTCTAAGTCCAAAAATAACAAAGTTATACTCACCCGATCCGCTGAGCCAGCTTGCTCTTAGACTGGTCCCTCTCCCCTCCTCCTCTGCTGCAGCAATGGTTGTCCCTTGGGGTTCTCACGTCCTATGCACTGTGCATAGAACATGATAGCTCACAGGACCTTAGACCGCTGCAGCAGAGGGAGAGCGAGGCGGAAGGGACCAGTCTAAGAGCAAGCCGGCTCAGAGGATCAGATGAGTATAACTTTGTTATTTTTGAAGCTAGACAAAAATGAGCACTTAACCCTTGCAGTACAGGGGTTAAGAAAACAATTCCCTGGATTTCTGCTTTAATAACTCCTTTGCACTAAAAAAAAGAACCGTGATCACTCCAAAACAAAAAGCTATCAGCCTTAATATTTATAAGTGGTAAAAGATAACAGTACCACCAAGAGAAGTAACAGCACCAAAATATCACAATCTGTAATCTGCTGTATACAACAAATCAATTTCCTTTTTTAAATTTCTATAAAAGAGCTTTTGTTCAACTTATTAATTGTCATTCTTAATTTGAATGCTTTTGTTGTTAGTTTGGTGAGAAACAATAGCAATGATAGGGTCAGATACAAGTACCACTGTTATCTGGACCTGACTGATGCTTATACCTCTGCTTTCCTAACAGCCCAATTCCCTGCGGCAAACCACAGACAGAAAATTCATAACGAAATCAGCTCATTCCTAGATCAGCAGTTTCAGCTGTTTATCTGATCTGCTTGTATTGAGTAGAAGAGATATCTGAAATCCATCCTGCCTGCTGACGACAGCTTAGAAGTAGAACTTCGATGCAGCTCCTAGATAGAAAGAGGAACAGCATGAGAAGGAAAATAACAGTTTAGGGAGGTGGACTGTCACTACAGGACAAAGTTACAGCAGCATTCAGGACAAAGGCTGGAAAACCTTGTGAATATGAACAGGATTCCACTGATCAAAGATCATGGAAAAAGTAGTACATTATATAGAAACCAATCGGGTTATAATATTCAGTCTAACCATGAGGCCCCATTGTGTTTTGTAGCTTGAATGCGTAAGCGCTACAACGCTCAACAAGAGGAACCCCATGGTCTTCAATGGCCCTTGTTTGCATCTGAGTGTTTGGCTGGGCACACACCTTACAACCATCGCAAGACTTTTGTCTTGCGATGGTTGTAAGGTACTTAAAAAAAGTACAATCTGCCTATCTTGCATAGGTCGCACGGCTTCCACACACCGTGACCTTACGATAATTGTACGATCGTGGGATTTCCCGCGATTATCGTACGATTATCGTAAGGTGTGTGGGGACCTTTAGGTCACTTGTAGCCAAAACGCCTGTAGCTAAAAAAAGTACATGAGCTTCTTTTGTTAAGTGTTTTGGCCCCAATAGACTTCACTGGGAGCACCTGGAAAATGCAAGAAAATGCATTTAAAGGAGAACTATGGGGTCATCGTTTTTTTGCACTTTTAGATTGCTAATGATACAGGGGTACATATTGTAATGTACTCCTGTAATCAAAAACGCACCATAAGTTTGTTAGTTAACATATTAGACGCTGGGCGGGGCTAAGCACCATACTGAGGAGTGATACCGACAATACTGTTGGGATCCTCCCCACTGGTCTTTCCCCTTTGTGGAGACAGTACATGTTACGAGCCGCTGCGCGTTCATGAATATATGCACCGACGCAGCAGCTCTGTCCCCACAGCTCTCTCCCTGTCTCCCCGCCTTCCCTCCAATTGTTGCTGTGCCGTGTCTACCTCTTGTCTGCTTCCTACCATAATGAGCCACTGCCTCATCTTCTGGACTTAGCCTCTTCCTACCGTGCACGCACTGGTCCCACACAGGTGTGCGTGCATTGGGAAAGTGCGGCCACACAGAGACTTGTCTATTTGAAAAAAAGCTGAGGGCAGGCTGCAATACTTGTTACACCCCCTAAGAAAAATCAAGCTGGGCACAGAGCCGTTGGTGGCTGTTTGCTGGGTTTTGGGAAGGATATCTCAGATGTGCTGTTACTGTGGAAAACCGCAATGCTGTTACTAGTATAAAGGTAAACGTATGTTTATGATGCGTTATGTCATAATTCTCCTTTAACCACTTGCTTACCGTGGTGTTTACACCCCCTTCCTGACCAGGCCATTTTTCAGTATTCAGCGCTGTGGTACTTTGGCTGACGTTTATTCCGTCATGCAACACTGTACTGAAATTAATTTTATACAATTTTTTGGGGACACATAGAGCTTTCTTTTGGTGGTATTTAATCACTATATCACTATATAACAAAAAAAGTACTGAATATTTTTAAAAAAATAATGGTTTTCCCTTTATTATTTCATGAAACATTTATTTTTACCCAATTTGTTGCTAAAATATAAAAGTCGGGGTCACGTCGGGTAAATAGACACCAAACATGTCAAGCCTTAAAATTGCCCGCGAAATCGCGAAAAAATACCATAGCCAAAATTTGTCAGAGACGACGCTTTAAAAGATTTTACCGCTCATAAGTTTAGTGTTATCAGTGATTGATGACCCTAAAATTATTTCTCTCACTCCGACGTTCGCGGCGATATGTAACACGTGCAGCATAATTGGAGCAATCGCAATTTTTGCGTGTAGGCGCATCTAACGAATTTTTGCGCATCTATGTGGGGATGGGGGACTTAAAAAAAATTGTGTGGGTTTTTTTTGTTTTGTGTGTGTACATTTTGTTTTATTTTGTGAGCAATTTTTTTGTAAAACTTTTTTTACACTTAACTTTATTGTTATCACATAGGGTGTTAAGAAGTACCCTATGTGATAACAAATTACAGTGACAGGTCCCCTTTATGTAGACATCAGGGGTCTCCAAGGCCCCTAATGTCACCTAGGGACCCCAGAGAAGCTGATGAAGCACAGATCTGCTTCATCAGCTTCTCTCCGGTTTCTGTACCGGAGAGTGACAGAGGAATGCAGAAGTGATGTAATGTACATCACTTCCTGCATTCAGAGACCGGGAGGAGAGCGGAGGGAGATCGGGTCGTGATCTCCCTCCGTTCTAAGTGCACAGAGAGTCTTCGCCCGGACTGGATGGACACCCGGGATCGCGGGGCTGGCGGCGGCGGGGACAGCGACCAGAGGTAAGGAGGGGGGCGCACCCTCACTTGTATCATACAAGCGATCGGCCGTATTTACAGACGCCGGACCGTTAGGAGGTGGTTAAAGAGGAACGTTACCCATATCTTTTAAGTGACAACAAAGACCCCTTTAGAAATGTTTAGTAATGACAATCTACAAACTGATACTTGCCGGCTTTTTATTCTTTACATACTTTATTTTTCTTTTCCTCGCCATTCTTCTCACTGTGGCCATTTTTATAAGGGCAGGTTAGTACATCTCCTTTTACTTCCTGAAACTCTGGCACATGTGACTAGGACATGTGACCATGCACCTCATCACATTTTGGACAAACAGGAAAATTGGTTAGCAAAGGTGTGAAAGAGGCCATCTATATCAAACTGGAACAACAATCCCTGAACAGGGGTGGAGCCTTCAACTCCATCTGTCTCCCACATATAATGATGTTATCTTCACCATTGATTTGGAGAAATTCACACCTTCAGCCATATGAATTGAATGATTAACACATGTGCAGACTCCTGATCTAGAACAACAATAAGGGGTTCCACACTTGTCACACCTCCCATCCCCTTCTTGGACAGTCAACATCTGATTTGACACATTCCATGGTGATTGGATTAAGGTGCCTGTACTACTTATGTGGATATAAATGCTGTTGTACTTCCTGACACACAGAGAAGTAGCTTAGATAAACTATGAAACATCTTCAACATCACAGAGCAAGTCCAACTGAATGGAATGAAGTACTACTAGCTAGAGTAGTCACTAGTTTCAGGAAATCTCCTGTATGCAGGTTTAGCAATGATTCAGAGGGAAGTTACTAGTTTCATGGTTGAGCAGTCCAATGGTGTTAGGGAACATGGTACTTGAATAAGGCAACAGAGCATAAGCCGGGGTCGGGACCAGGAGTAATGAAGCGTAATCAGCAAAAATCACAGGTCAGCAATGGGGGTCTCACAGCAAGGCACCGATCACAAGATAGAACGAAGTCCATAGGCAGGCCAAGGTCATAACAGAGTAGAAGCAAATACCGGCACACTAATACAGGGATACAGAAACTCAGGAACAAGGAAGAAGAATGAGCAAACAAGCATTGGAGGGGCCAGAAGCATAGCACAAAGATCTGGCCATTCCCGGAACTCCGAGAAAAGCTTAGGAAAGCTGAAGGCTCGATTAATGAGGAACAGGTGCAGAGCTTGTTAATGCCCATGATTGCTGCACAGGTGCTTGGAAGAAGACGCAAGGCACGCTTATTAGAACCATATGGTGACAAATGACATTGAAGGTCCAGCATTAGATAAACCCCATCGAGCTATGACAATAATAATCACCTCATCTAACATTGTATGTATTCCATAAAGCAAATAAAATATCTTCTATGAAACATTCTACATGTATCAAATCACAGCAATTAGCAACCTGCATCCAATCCAAAACATACTGGGGGGGGGGATTTATGAAAACTGGAGCAGACAGAATATAGTGCAGTTGCTCTTATTGCTCTTAGTAACTAACCAGCTTCTCTCTACAGTTTGATCCATTGAGCTTTGAAAATGTAAAGGTGATCATACTCTGTGCAATTTTTACTCGTAAATCGTTCACAAACAGTCTTTCTAACGAAAATCAAACAGTCCGATGGTTCATCACCGATTTTTGTTGTTCATAATGTCATGTTGGAAAATGTTATTCTAACCAAATGAAAATTGATGAATCAGTGGGGTTTTTATTCGGCAAAAATCTCAGCAAGAATACAGCATGTGCACAAAAGGAAATTGTTTTCTTTGGCTGGTTAGTATGGCTAACGAACGATTTCCAAATTCGTTGCAGAAACAAAGATTGCCCACCCCTGCTGTCATTATTATTATTATATTATACAGGATTTATATAGCGCCAACAGTTTGCGCAGCGCTTTACAATATAGGGCAGACATTACAATCACAATACAATTCAACACAAGATGGTATGGTAAGGAGGGCCCTGCCCCTGAGGGCTTACAATCTAAAAGGGAGGGGGAAGTGATACATGAGGAGGTAGCTGTGTGGGGATAAATTGTTTGAGAACGTGATAGTCGAGCGGTCAGGTTGAGGTGGGATAGGTTTCCCTGAAGAGATGAGTCTTTAGGGTTCGCCTAAAGGCAGTCAAGGTGGGCGACAGACGGACAGGTTGGGGTAAAGAATTCCATTGTCATTACAGCATGGGTGGGCAACTCCAGCTGTTATGGAACTCATGGAAGTCCCATGAGGCATTGCAAGACTGACAGTTACGGGCATGACTTCCAGAGGCATGTTGGGATTTGTAGTTAAAGCACAACCAGAGGGCTGGAGTTGCCCATCTCTGCACTACCTTTAAAGGAGAATTATGGGGTTAAGGCTTTTACCCATAGTTCTCCTTAGGGTAACGGTAGGGCACAAACTAGCATCCTCGCGTCACCCTAGGCTCAGTATACCGCGAGCTGTAGCTCGCGGTATACTGAGACACCACAGTATGCCGCGAGCTGCTGCTCGCGGTATACTAAGACGCCGCAGCTGAAGCGGATCCCGACAATTATGCCTGGATCCGCCCAGCTGCGTGACTGACTGCTGGCTCTGCCTATCTAGAGGCAGAGCCAGCTGTACCCGCCCCCTCCTTGTCCGTTCCGCCAGTCAGCGCTGGTGGATCGGAGAGGGGAATACAGCCCCTCCCCTGTCATGGCAGAGAGCCGTGACAGGTTCGAGAGGTGAGCGAACGCTGGTATGTGTTCGCTCACTTCCCGATCTACTGAGCCGACCTGTGACAGTGTCATTGTCACAGGTCGGCTAGAACTATGAGGTGAGTGAAAAGCACTGACCTCATAGTTCTCCTTTAAAATACATTTCCATATACTTACTTTTTTGGCAGCAATGTGTATGTTAAAACTTCAGTGTATGGCCACTGCTGGTAGCCAGTACTTTCAAGAGTTCATTTACTTTGGTTGTAACAAGGGCACTTTAAAATCGGCCTAACCCAGGATGTACTTTTAGTGATTTCACCCCCACCCCTTCATTTTGATCTCTTGCCATAATGAGTACTTACACCGCTGACCTATGGCACATTGCATTGATGGTGTAGAGAGAAGTCTGTTTCAGGAAGAATCATGCAATGTTTCTTCTTACTGTATGGCTGCTCATGCCATGGCAGCCAAGTCATACCGAGTCATATTTCTACCCCTCACATATTGGGGGGAATTCATAAAAACTGGTGTAGACAGAATCTGGAGCAGTTGCCCATGGCAACCAATCAGCTTCTCTTTTCACTTTGTTCATTTAAGCTTTGAAAATGAAAGAGATAAGCTGATTGGTTGTTATGGACAACTGCTCCAGTTTAAATGAATTCCCCCCATTGCATTCTATGCAGCAACCAGAAAGTCTGGGCCTTTAGTACCTGAAGAAAGCAGAAACCTGAGCTTTGTGGATGGTTTGGACCAATGGCAAGCTGTCCAGTCAAACAAATCCATTGAGATGTCTCATCATTGATAAGTGAGAGGCAGGGAGGCGCCTCCCTGTCTCCTCCCTCCCTCCTACCAGTCTCCTCCCTCCCTCCTCCACATATAGCTCGGTAACTGGGCCTGGGGCAGGGGTGGGCTTGGGGGGTGCCTCACCTACCACATACCTCATCGCACCTTCCTGGTTAAGGTTAAACCCCCTTCCTGTTCAGGCCATTTTTCAGTATTCAGCGCTGTGGTACTTTGACATACATTTATTCCGTTATGCAACGCTGTACTGAAATTAATTTGATATATTTTGGGACAGATAGAGCTTTCTTTTGCTGGCATTTAATCACCACTGTGGGTTTTTTATATTTTACTATATAAAGAAAAAAGTACCAAAAAAAAAACAGTTTTTCCTACATTATGTTAGGAAACATTTATTATTACCTAATTTTGTGGTAAAATATAAAAGGCGGGGGACCCGCCGGGCAAAAAGACACCAAACATGTTAAGCCTTAAAATTGCGTGCGCCAGCAAAATAGCAAAAAACTACCAATTTCCCATAGGCGACGCTTTAAAAGCTTTTACCGCTCATCAATTTAGTGTTATCAGTGATTGATGGCCCTAAACTGATTGCTCACACTCCGAAGTTTGCATGTGTGGTGTAATGGGTGCAATTGTTGTTTTCGAATGTAGGCGCACCCGACGCATGCTGGCATGTGTATGTTGGGGCAGGGGACTTTAACATTTTTGTTGTGGTTTTTTTTATGTGTGAATTTTTTTTGTAACCTTCATTTAAAAAAAAATATACTTTATACTTACTTTTATAAGTGTACGTATACTTTTTTTATACAATAAACAATACTTTATTGTTATCATATAGGGGGATAAGAATCTCCCTATGTGATAGCAAAGAGGATGTGACAGGTCCTCTTTTACAGAATATGGACCCCGGCACTCCAACAGTAGATAGAATACGTCTATTTATTGACATACATGCAAAAGGTATAATACACTAAATGCAATGCTTCGGGGTCACATCGGATCCCCTTCATCAGACAAAACAAGTAAGATTACAAGTGAAACAACCAGGCATATATACACACACCAAATTAAGTGAACAGACCAATCACAGAGCCTGAAGTGGCCCCATAACTTTCTGATGACGTCATACTCCCGCCATAATTTAAATCAAAACAAGTATCAGCACGGCAAGTCAAAAGACATAATGCATAAAGATAAATGTGGATAACATGTATGGTTTCAATAAGGCAATCAAATACCTTGGGACCGTATGGTGCAGTACACCGACTGCAGAGAAATTACACTCTGAGAGTTCCTCTTTATGGAGACATTAGGGGTCTTTAGGACCCCTAATGTCACCTAGCTACCCCCAAACAAGGTAATGAAGCAGAGATCTGCTTCACCAGCTTCTCCCTGGCTTCTGTAGCTGGAGAATGACATCTGAATGTGGAAGTGATGTAATATACAACATCACTCCTGCAATCAGAGACCAGGGTGGAGATCAGAGGGAGATCTGTACTGGTTCTGGGCCTGCACTGGGCACAGCGGAGCTTGGGACCGGCGACGGAGGGGGGAGCACCAAGCGGCACCACATACAAGCGACTCTATAGCCGCCCGATCGCTCGTATGTAAACAACCATCGTTGGCTGCTTTAAATGTTGAGTTTCCCAGGCACAAATAAAAGGACTTTTAAACACGGCCAGTCACATTCAAGAAGCTCCTGTTGTAATTAAAAGGCCGTCCGGGAATCGGTTAATTCAGGACTGATGTCTACTGTTTCGAAAGTGCAATAATAAAGATTGTTTTCCAATTGAATCATGTCTGATATTACCTGTAGCTGTTTCTACAGTTCACAGTCTATAATCAATAAATATATATTGTACGTCTATACGTGATAAATAAAGTCTATAAAGTTCATTTTGTGAGAAATAAATAACAGAGAGGGTAATAACAGCAGAAGAGACCCTGATACACTTGGAACGGGTATGACCAAATTTAGTAATCGCTGCATTCGATTAATCCATATAAAGTATAATCTCTAAAGTGTGTATGGAGCCTTCATAATAGGCAGAGAATGGCGCCTATTACTGGCACACACTGATGTAAAACGGAAACATAAATTATTGATACTTTCCCAGTGGATGTGTGAAGTGTGACCACACACTGCCGTCAGTCTCTTTGAAATGGAAAATGATTTTCCATGACTTAATTTCAAAGGCAGTGTTCATGGGGAATTACACAGTATGTACATAATAAACGTGTGTAGAATATTGTATAGGCTATGAAATGACTATCACAGCTTTTATTATGGAGAGCTCAGGGCCAATCTTTCTCTGCATAGGGCAATCTAGACTCTACTAGCATTATGCAGAGTTATATATCTAAATGCTTTAAAGAGCAACACCAGGTAACAAGAAAAAATCAGTCAGCATAGAGACTCCAATGATGATGTTTTTTTACCTCTGCCGAGGTGCTTTTTTGCACACATGTTATAATCCACATGTTAGGCCAACAAATTACTTAAAACTAGGAATGAACGGATACCGTTTTTTCGGTATCAACTACGAGTACCAATATTTATATTTCGGCACTTGCCGATACCGAGTACCGATACTGGTACTTCCGCTAGCATGGAGCCGGCTCTCCGGGCAATCAAGAAGCCAGGCAGCGGCTTTCCAGCCAATCAGCATCGAGCCGGCCAAACAGCATGGAACCAGCTTCCCGGTTGATCAGGAAGCTGGGCAGAGAGTCCATACCCGCCGTCCATGTTCCTTGCGGCACTGCCCGTCAGAGGAAATCTCTCTCTGACCAGAAGTTCCAGTATCGGGGTAAGTATCGTAGACGCCCAAATACTCGATATCGGCACAGATACCGAGGTATCGGTCCATCCCTACTACCCCAAATTGTCCATAAGCGATATTTTAAAAGCATGTACAGGTCATCAGTTTAGAGTTAACCCTGAATAGAATTATTTCTCTCACTCTGGTGCACGCGACAATACCCAACAGCTGTAGCCCAATGGTCATTTTCATATGTAGGCGCACGTGACGTGTCTTTATGTTAGTATGTGTGCTTTTACGGTGTGGGGGACTTTAACTTAATTTTTTTTAAACATGTTTTTTTTACTTACTTACTCACAAGCCCCCTATGTGATAGAATATTAGTGGTTACAGGTTTTCCTAACGGTGACATTAGGAGTCTATTATTTCCCTAATGTCACCTTTCCACTTCAAATAAGCTACTCAAGCGCAGATTGTGCCAGAATAGTTTCTTGCCCGGCTTCTTTAGCTGGGAGATCATAGCTGAGAAGCCGGAAATGATGCAAGCAGCGTTGCTTCTGGCTCCATTCAGCGGGAAGGGAAAAGGTGAACGGATGTTCGCTGGCTTCTCTCCACACTTCCTGCCAACTTGATGCCGGTCCCTGGCCTGCAGGAGTGGCAGCAGAGCTCGGGAAGCTAGGCGGTGGTGTTGGGCGGGGGACTCACTGATCACAAGTCTGTGGAAGCAATTGGTGACAACTCAACCACCAGAATCACTTCCAGTGTAACGCCGACTGTCCTCTTTACACAGCTAAACAGAGTCCCAGCAGCTATAGCCACTGGGAGTCCATTTACAGGGGCCCAAAGCCATTGCTGTAAGGTATAAGGGATATGGCGCTGGCAGTGAAAGGGTTAAATCTACATACAGTTTTAGATATATTATATACATTGTTCCTAGCTATATATTTTAGTGTGTATGTGTATACATTATATATATATATATCTATATATATATACACATACACATACACACACAGTATATACACATTATATCTTAAAAGCTAGAGTTCTACTTTAAAATACATGAACAGCACAAACAGCCAATTAGTTGTGCTGCAGTGCATGGAGCGTGCTGATAGGAGAAAAGAGCAGAGTGACAAAGAGATGAGCTCATAAGTCTTCTACTTCTCCCTTTACTGTTCAATCACAGAATGGGGCAGGGACAAGTATTGTAAGTGTTAATTGAAGAAGAGAGGTTTCCTGACCTGCCATACAAGGCTATGCTATGGGATTGCGTTCCTTGTATTTCATCTGTGGATTTAGCTGTTTGCTTGGAGCATGGATTAATTATACTTTGAGGTTCGGACGGCTTTTTTGCCATGCTTCTGGACAGTACTGCATTCTCAACAATGTACTCTTAAAAAAGATCCAGCATTACATATATTTCCCATTTTAAGATCCTGCATGTTAATGAATGTGTAGCTGTAACACTCATAGAGATGACTCTACTTGCCCTGACAATGCCTTCCTCTGCTTTTCTCTACAAAAACAGACTCATCTATGTTCAGGATTCATTCAATCAATCAGAATCTACTTCCTGCACCGAGATACTGGCTGGAGATGAGACAATCATATCAGTCCTGGTACCTGTGTACTTTGGCTGTGTTTGCAAATATCTGACACAGGTCAGACCCTGCTGCAGCCTCTCACCTTGTGACTTGTTGCAGTCTGATCATTGGAAGAAAGAAGATTGAGGAAAGGCTTTTAGAAAATCTGTTGCTGTACATTGTGACATGTCAGAAATTTTGTCATGCAAAGCTTTACATTTATTGGTCCACCTTTAAGTGGACCTCAACTCAAAAAGTGAAGATTTGCTACATTATAGGAAACATTTAGAAATTTGGAAAACAATTACTTTTTGCCTTGAATGTCTCCTGAAAAAATAGCAAAGTACTTTGAGCTCATAACTGGAATCTGTAGTGTATGACCTAAGGTACTGCTGCTCCCTGTGTGTGTTGTAAAGTAGCCACCGATCCAAGCTTGCCCCCACGATGGACTACAATCTCACATTTAGTTTACTAATTTGTATTGGGAGGTTGTAGTCCATCACAGGAGTGAGCTTGGAGCGGTGTCTACTATACAACACACACAGGGACCATGGGGAACAAAAGTAGCCCCCCTCCAGAAGGAAGGACAGTGTCAGCACCGATTCAGAGATGATTTGAGGATCTACAGCCGAGTGATACACAAATAAAATATATTTTTGTTAAAGTACTTGAATATAATTTTAAGATATAACTCCTGAGTCACTTGAACAAGTATGCTGAAAAGAACCCCTGACATCACTCTGACATCGCTTGCTTGTTTCAGGTAAGTGTGTCAGAAAGTATTGAAGCCAGTCATCCAGGCAACTGGTACTTCCAGAGATCAGAAATGGCAGTCCATGTATTTTTCCTTTATAGGATTAGGTGGAAACACAAACCTTGAAGTTAAGTGCAGGCACTGCAGGTAAGTGCTGTTATGTTTGGCAAAGCAATAGGTTCACTTACATAAAAGCTTATCCAGCTGCATATACTCACTTCCCTGTAGCTCCATTCAAGCCATCATAAGCAGAGCACCCTTGCTTAAACTCTGGTAATCCATAAACCCCTGAGGGCCAAGAACATTGTCCTCATTCACTTGTGACAACTCTGGATGCCTGAGTGGCCAAGCACCAATCACCAAGGTTGTAAGGAAGCCATGTGGTCCTCTATACCGGGTATTTTTTTCCTCCTGGTGGCCAGAAGGAGCAAAGGTACAATGAGTATGTGCAGCTGGAGAAGACAACTACTTGAATCTTTTACTGTGCCATTCATGGGCAAAGCACATTTTCTTTAAGGTAAATACAGGTCCACTTTAAAGGCAATCATTTTTGTAAATATATAGCTGTCTGACAAGCATGTGATGAAAGGGACTGGTTTCTGCCTCTGCATTCTGATTATTGAGAAGCAAGCATTTATTTAGTCTACCTGTGAGTGGGCCTTCCAAGAACACAGGCTAGGTCCCGGCTATGACCTCTATGACTTGTAATTTAGTGGCACACAAAGGTCATCGTTATGACCTCGCTTTCATATTAAACACTTTATTGTGAAGATGCAGTTTGCACTGGTGCTCATCAAAAGTCCTGAGTGAAGCCGGTCGCACAGCATCGATCCCCCAGGTGTTATCCGTGCCTGTGCACGTACACAGCTGCACACTAGGGGAGGACTGAAAGGTCACTTATACAGAAGGACGCACTGCCTAATAGTTCTCACAAAAGGCCATAGCTGTAAGCCAGAAGCTGGAGCTCATTTCTTGCAATGCACAGGGGGAGCAGCTAGGTTAACTATGCTTAAGGAGGAGTCAGATGGGAACAAAAAATGTTGCATCAGCTGTTTTGGATATCTGTTAAAACAGGCTTAAAAGACCCAAGCACATTTCTGTCTTTCATGCCGCCATTCGCTGGGGTTCATGATAATAAATCTCCATGTCTTGAAAGCAATATTAAAGTCGTCAAAGCTAAGAATATAGTAAGTGAGCAAAAAACAACATTGCAGGTTTGTGATATTTTTCTTCTTTAATAAGGGTGGAATAAATGGGCTGTCCATTGAAATCCATTGAAATGGGGTCTCATGAACATTGCGGATTTGTGATGATTTACATTTTTTTTTCTTTATAAGAGTTGTTAAAATGAGCTGTCCATTTTCTGCCTCATTGACTTAGACTTTAAAAAGGGGTCTCATGAGTAGGTAATAAAAGAAGTAGTCACCCGCACACCTGGGTCCAATGTATCAATCCGTCATTTTATTGACATCAGATATACAGTACATGGCATCACACATACAGAGCATCATTTTGGAACCTTCATCAGGCATTCAGCACAGTGACAACCATAGTGAAAAAATCGCAAGCTTATATACAGTTTACCAAAATGGTCACCACCCCCCTCTGACGTTACAATGACATCATGTTCCTGCCAAAAATGCATAAATAAATAGTAGAAGAAAGTGTACAAACTGCATAATAAGAGTGCACAGCATGGTCATATTATGAATATGTCAAAACTGCTATAAATATAACGGAGGTGTAAATATGCAGAGGATGGCCGTGCCTAACCTTGTAAAGTCACTTAGGTAACTGGCACAAAGCTGACTATATACAGGTCCTCCTGACTTGGCTGAATTTCGATCAGTGTGTAGCCCAGTTGGCATCCCTCTATTCAAGAACAGTTGACTTTTCAATAGACCAATCAACAAGCCAATCACCTGCAGTCACTGTTCAGGTATATGACAGCGCCACACCCTACAATGTCAGAACACAATAGAATCCCATCCATGCTGTTTAGCAATTTTTTTTTTCTTTCTTTCAGTCTCACATATGGCCAGTCTTAAGCCGGCCATACACTGGTAGATTTCCGTACAATATTCATAGGAATAGTTCTCATCAGAACATTTGATAATCCCATCAGAGCCCCCCCCCAAAAAATGTTGTTCATAATTTTGTTTATTTTAGCATTCTCTTTTGGAATGAATGGAATTTTCCAAAAGAAGACCACATTCAGTCCCCGTTCACACCTAGGCATTTGACACTCACAGCTAAGCATGACAAAACACTCAAGACAAGGAATCCCATTCATTTCTATGGCCCCTGTTCACGCCTGAGCTTTTTGTCACAAGCAGAAAAATGCTGATCGCTTCCCATTGAAGTCTATGTTAGAATTTTGTTTGTCTCGACCAAAATATTTTTAGTCCCCCTCTTTCGATTCCTGTCATCATTGCAGTCAAAAACCAATGATGATTTGATCCCATTAACTATTAGATAATCGAATGAACGTTCCTAAAGTAAAATTTCACAAAATTCTACTGGTGTATGGTCACAGCAAAACATTGTCTGCAGCAGGGGCGGACCTACTGCCGATGCCTGAGGCTAGGGAAGGTGGCCAGTGAGATCTGGTCCCAGGCACCCAGGGCCAGAACTAGCATAAGGCGGAATAGACAGCTGTTAGAGGGTGCTGGGGTAGGGAGGGGCCTGATAGTAGAGAAGACTGAGAAGGTTGAAGTAGAATCAGTTGTCAAATAATCCATTAGCGGGACACTCAGATCCTAGGGGAGTTGCCAAGACATCACTGGAGAGATAAGAGAGTTTTCTTCAGAGAGTCTAGCAGCAGCAGTAAGGGCAGACAACAATCTAAGCACCAACTTAGATCTTAAATGAAGGCATGTGTAGCAGTAATATCATTAAGCCCCTCTACCCTTGTCTGCACTGAGGCTGGTCACTAGAAATTAACTTGGGCCAACAAAGAGGGCACACAGTTCACGTTTCCTTTGTGACTTCAGCAATGAAAGAGTCCCCCCCACCTCCAAAGTGTGTCTGGGACTTCCCATAGCCAGTAGATTATGCTCCAAGGAGTGAGTGAAGCAGAAACCCCTGCCTTATCTCTCTGCTGATCCCGAAGATCCTGCAGTTTATGTCATTGTACTGTTAAAATGTTACCTGCCAACGGCCATCTTGGTGATGGACGCTGGCAGAGAAGGGGATGTTCACTCACCAGGATAAGGTATGCTGCCAGTTCTCTTCCCCTCTGCAACTGTTGGGCTCTCGGTCTATGATCGAGGGCCCAACTTTTCAGAGGGGGTGACACCAAAATGAATGTTAACCTCCCTGGCGGTCTGATTTTTCCCAATATTTTTTGCTGTTTTTTGTCTATTTTTTTTCTGGTGTTTTTTTTTTCTTGATTTTTTTTAAAAAAAATTTCCCGCTGGTTCTGCCCCCCTGCAACGCGGCCGCTCGCAAGGGACGGAACCCGGAAGACGGATGCCGGCATCGCCCGGAAGACACAGCACGGCTCGTAGGGAGAAGGTAAGTGAAGCGCTGTGTAATCCCGAGTGTGGCTCGGGGTTACCGCTTTTGGTACTGTAAATTAACCCCGAGCCACACTCGGGACTATCGCCAAGAAGGTTAATTATTTTGGGTGTCACTCACTCCAATGGTGTCACCCCGGTGCAGGACACCCCCCTAGTGACGCCAGTGATAACAGGCAAGTCTGATCTGCAAATCTCCCCTTGCCCAAGTGACTGGAAGTAAGCGTGACTTTCCAGCAGCAATGAAGTTAAAATCCATCAAAAGCAAAACATTTTTGTTCTGTTTTGATGAACCCCTGATCCAGGAGCAGACCTACTGCTGGTGCAGCCAGTGCGACAGGCTTCTGTAGGGGGCGACACGGTTCTGTGGGGAGGGGGAACGAGCTTCTTAATGGGAAGGGGGGACCCGCGAAAAAATCTTGCGCCAGGGCCCTCTGTTCCTTAGGTCCACCACTGGTCTGCAGCTTCTTGCATTTATTTGAATGACTTTCCCGGGAGAATATTTGACTGCCCGGCAGAGTGTAGCCTGTGAGCCAAAGTCACTGAGTTAGTTTTTCCTTGGTTCTTAGACTGCAGTTCACACCCCGGTGGAGTCTGTGCTTAGAACATCTTCGATGCATTTGGAAATTAATGTATTGCTTTTCCCAAGGAGTCCCCCGTCAGAAATGCATTTTGAATTCAGCCACAATAATATGGACACTTCTTCATCCAGCACCAATGGAAATAAGATGCTGAAGGATATATAAACCCAAGAACACAATTTCGTTTTGGGTATTTTTTGCATTGATAAGAAATATAACACATATAACAAACATCATAACAGATATAACAAAATGCATTTAATGGGGGACTTTACATACCAAAAGGGAACAGATAAGAGAAGCTTTTTATTAGGGTTCACATCCACTTTAAAGGAAACCAGTCATGAGAAAAACATGGAGTCTGCCATTGCTGACTCATGGCAGCCCCTTGAGAATGTTTTGTCACATTCTCCAGTGGACTGGCTTGCTGCGTATTATTCCATACATTATCTAAGTGAACACTGGACCCTAGTTGTTGTGCTCTCATCACCGTTAGCATAGTGGCTTAAGTTGGGTACACTGTCGGGCTCAACAAAAAAAATATGAAAAATCCCTCCAGCCACGCTAATAACATGCATAAACCAATCTCCCGCTGTACATTGTTTTCTGACAGCGATGCCGACCACTGTCAGAATACCTGAACAGTGCTAATAGCTGATTGGCTTCAAGCATTGTTTGGCTGATGATTTCCCAGCATGTACCCTCAAAAGTCAATCTAGTCGACAGCTTCTGTCAAGAGAATAGGGCCACCCAGAAAACAAATGTAGAAATTAGGTCCGTGTATACCCGTGTGCTCCTATACTTAGGATATATAGATATAAAGTGATATTAAAGTCAAATGGTTTTTGGAGCTCTTTCAAATGCTGATTAAATCACTTACAGTGGATGCTGCTTCTTGATGTTTAAAAGTTTTAGCTTCCTGCAGAATCAGCTGGTCTCCTGACTTCCTGTTTTAGGGTGTCTCCTTTCCCTTGCAGAGTCCTATGGAGCCACCCTTGTGTGTGTCAGTAAGCTGTGTGTGTCCTAACAAACACACAGGCACAGCAAGGCAAACCACTTCCCTCCCCCTTTCTCTCCTCTATTCCCGTTCTTCCTTCTCCTCCATCTGCAAGCTAGTAGATGGACAGTTGCTGGAGACTGCTCTGCCCCTTGTGATCTTGTACTGGACAGGAAGATCAGAGAAGAAGAGCTGAGAGAGTTAGAGCCAGCAATTAGGAAACATGATGACTGTAAGTGCCTGGGAAATAAATTCAAGAAATACTTTGGTGGGCAATGTATATTTGTTTGCTCTACTTTTTTTTCTGTGGAACTACAAACACCAGCAGAGGAGAAACTCTGGGATTTGTGACTGCATTAGTCATACAGGGTTCATTTCAGTTTGTAGCAGTTTGTAGCAGAGGTTCAGAGGGCAATAAATCTACATTGCAAAGACTGGCAACGCACACTAATAAAATCTAACAGATTGCTTCTTCTACCCTAAACAGCATGAATTGACGACTTTCCCACTGTGGCTACTGTATTCAGAGAGTGCCTGCAACTGATTGGCTGCAGTCACTGTTTGGCTAAAAAAAATTGGACCAGTTCCTTTGACAGGATAAAAGACAATGTTTGAGAGGGGTTGAAACAGGGTCACCCACAGCTCAGATTCTGATCATTTGAACAGGAACTGTGTGAAATTCGCTCTGTGTATAGCCAGCTTTATACATGTAAACAAATGCGTCTTGCTGCACAGAGAGGGGTCAGTGACTATCAGAGATCCTGAGGTCAGCCTCCCTAATAGGGCCCCCTTCCTATCCCAGGCCCCATAGCAGCTATGTGGGCTGCTGTTTCACTGGCTTTAACCCAGATATACAGTATATCTAAAACTAGAAAAAAAAGTATTTGTTATACATACAGTATACTTTACAAGAGAACTATGGGGCAGGGGCGTCCCGAGGCTGGGTGACACCCGGAGCGGTTACCGAGTGTCACCCCGCCGACTCGCCACTGTGCATGTGCGTGACGTCACCACGCACGCGTGCGATGACGTCATCACGCATGCGTGGCACTCTTCTGATACCTGCCGGCGGCCATCTTGGTGATGGACGCCGGCAGAGAGAGGAGGGGACAGTCACCCGGCGGGATAAGGTATGCCGCCGGGTCCCCTCCTCTCTCTCCTGATACTGTCGGGCATTTGGTCCATGACCGAGCGCCCGACTTTTCAGAGGGGGGGTGACACCAAAATGACTGTCAGTGATTTTGGTGTCACCCCTCCAATGGTGTCACCCGGGTGCGGGCCGCACCCCCCGTACCCCCCTTGTACACAAAAATGATTGTCATTTTTTTGGTTTCCCCCCCTCCAATGGTGTCACCCGGGTGCGGGCCGCACCCCCCGTACCCCCCTTGTGACGCCTCTGCTATGGGGTAAGTGTTTTTCCCAATAGTTCTCCTAAGGGTCACGGGAGGACATATACTAGTGTCCTCCCGTGACCCAAAGCTCAGTATACCGTGAGGTATAGCTCACAGTATACTGAGACCGCCACAGCCGTGACAGATCCCGACATTACTGTCAAGATCAACTCAGCTGCTTGTGTGACAGCTGGCTCTGCCAATGTAGAGGCAGAGCCAGCTGTACCTGCCCCTTCCCCGTCCGTTCGGTCAGCACTGGAGGATCAGAGAGGGGAGGGGGGGAATCCCTGCAGGGAGCGGTGACAGACAGTCACGGCTCTCTGCAGGGAGATGATAGAGAAGTGAGCGAGCGACGGTATGTGTTCACTCACTCCCCGATCTATTGAGCCGACGTGTGACAGTCTCATTGTCGCACGTCGGCTCTAACAATGAGGTTGAGTGAAATCACTCACCTCATAGTTCTCCTTTAAAGTATTATTAAACCCTCAATCCTTTTTTTCAAAAATTATACAAAACCCACTAAAGAATGTCTTTACATTTTTTCCCAAGCACTTACAGCCATCCTGTTTGCAAACAGCTCCAACTCTCTCAGCTCAACTAGCTTGAATTTCCTGTCCAGTACAAGATCACAAGCAACAGAGCAGACTCCGGCAACTGCCCATATTCTAGTTTGTAGAAAGGAGGAGGGAGGAAAGCAGAGCAGTGAACTAGGAACTGGCTTACTTTACAGCTTACTAGCACACCCAAGGTTGGCTCCACAGGACCCTGCAAGGGAAAGGGGTCACCCTAGAACAGGATATCAAGGCCAGTGCTCATGGGAGCAGCTGATTCTGCAGGAAACTAAAACTTTTAAACATCAAGGAGAAGCATAAATTTCAAGTGTTTTAATCAGCATTTGAAAAAGCTTAAAAACCTTTTGACTTTAATATCACTTTAAATCTATATATCCCAGGTATAGGAGCACAGAATGGGGAATTCAAGGTACAGTATGTGATCAAAGCTGGGTACACGTGGACCACATTTCTAAATGTGTTCTGTGGGTGGCCCTCTTCCTTTGAAAGAAGCTGTTTAATAGCTTTTTAAAGGAGAACTATGAGGTAAGTGAAAATCACTCATCCTCATAGTTCGAGCCGACGTGTGACAATGAAACTGTCACACTTCGGCTCAATAGATCGGGAAGTGAGCTCACGTCTCGATCCTGTCCCTGCAGAGAGCTGTGACTGTCACTCACGGCTCCCTGCAGGAATTCCCCCCATGCCCGCTCCGATCCTCCAGCCCTGACTGGTGGAACGGACGGGGGAGGGGGCGGGTACAGCTGGCTCTGCCTCTAGATGGGCAGAGCTAGCTGTCAATCACGCAGCTGGGTGGATCTTGACAGTAATGTCAGAATCCGTCCCGGCTGCAGCGGTCTCAGTATACCGTGAGCTGTTGCTCGCGGTATACTGAGCTTTGGGTCACAGGAGGACGCTAGTTTGTGTCCTCCCGTGACCCTTAGGAGAACTATGGGGAAGAGCACTGACCCCATAGTTCTCCTTTAATATCACTTTTAAATCAGGATGGTCTGTTTTGACCCGAGTAACTTGCTGCAGGGAGAAAGAAAATAAATGATTATTTCTCACTCATATTTCAGGCACCTGGACAAACAATGCCTGTAATTGCTATGTGTTCAAAATAAAGTTCCTAGTGTCTAAAGAGTGAACCCTGTATTATCTTATTAGATCTTGTTATCAGCAATCCGTGCTTGTTTCAAGCTTACCATTACTAAGGGCTTCCAGCCACGTAATCAGCATTCGCTATACAGAGCAAAAGGACAATACTAAAGAAGAACAATCCAATAGCTCTGTCTGCCCAACCCGCAGCAAGTGAACAGGAGCTGGGCTGCCCCAACTTGCACAGTTAGCATCGATGGAGTGGATTGTTGCCTTGGGGAGTGAACTGGTAAAACTATATCTGTTCGTTCAAAGGTAAAAGGTAGGAGAGAAAAAAATAATAATGTGTATGCGTTGAAAAAAGCTAGTGTGTGGATGTCTCAAAATTGTATGTGTACAGTGTATTGGTGTACTGAAAGGGCAGCGAGTGCATAGAAGGATGTGTCTAAAAGTGGCCACAAAACCTAATGAGTGTCAGCTCTTGTGACGCTGATTTTCTATTTCCCTGATGCGTTACAGTGGATGTAGTAAAATGACATGGGCACATTTGTTAGCATAAAGGTAGAACAGAAACACAAGGCAGTATGGAGGACCCCAGGGCCATCCCTATAAAGAGGTAACCTGAGTAGGGATGAGCCGAACACCCCCGTGTTCGGTTCGTATTCGAACTGCCGAAATGTTCGAGTACAAACTCGAACTCAATGCAAGTGTATGGGGGTCGAATGTTCGACCCCCATACAGCTGCCGGTACATGTGGCTGCAGCGGCCTGTGTCCCTTCTAATCCCCGCTGTTCTCTCCGCCTGCGGGACACAGACCGCTGCATTGTTCCACTGCCCCCGTACCTCTGCTGCTGTCTTCCCTGGTCCGTCGGCTTCTCCGTTCCCCCGTCCGGCCGCGGCACCTCTGCCCCACCCCCCTGCCTCCTTTTCATTGCAGGCTGGGAGCCATACCCAGCCTGCTATTGGATATTGTAAAATGCAATAGCCAATAGCAAGCTGGCTATTGCACTCGCCCACTGCCTGCTGTCAATCAGCATGGGGGGACCTGATAGAGAACTTTCTCCGTCAGGCCCCACCTCCGCTGAGCCCTGATTGGGCAAAGTATTGCACCTGACCTGTGGTCAGGTGCAAGACTTTAACAAATCAGAGCTTCAGTGGGCATTTTGTATTATGAAATGTCCGTGGTCGAACAAACCGCAAACATCCCATAAAGTTCGGCGAGCGCTCGAACTGCCGATTGTTCGATTCAAACTCATGTTCGAATCGAACACTCGGCCCATCCCTAACCCTGAGGAGGTTACCACGGGTGGCATCTCATTGGGTCACGTGTGGGGGTGGCCAGAGCGTTCCAGGTTGCTAAGAGGTCTTAGTAACCTGAGACTCTTTGGCCTGCATCCTGCCCAGCTTACTGACATCACTGGTTGCCAGGAGCTGAGCGGGATTCCCTCCCCCCGTAACATCTGCGCTGCTCTGCCAATACCCCCCCAGTCCTCCTACCTTGGTTACGTGCACTTCCATCATATATCAAAGATTCTGGACACTTGATCAACATTCTATCTTCGTACGCATGGGACCCCAATTACAGCTGGGTTTCTTTGGATGTGAGTTCTCTTTACACATCCATCCCCCATCCAGTGGGCCTCAACGCCTTGCAATCCTTTTTGGGACAATCATCGATCAACCATAACCAAGCTCAGTTCCTGGTGAATTGCACCGAATTCACTCTAACGCACAACTACTTCTCGTTTCTGGGCAAGTTCTATCTTCAAACCCAAGGGACAGCAATGGGGGCCAATTATGCCCCCAGTTATGCTAATCTGACCATGGGCCATTGGGAGGCTTTGTACATCTGGGAACACAATCCCTTTGCCAGAAGGCTTATCTATTACGGTAGATATATAGATGACATAATAATCATCTGGGACGACCTCCCTGAAAGTGTCTCAGAATTTGTGGCTTACTGCAACAACAACCATTTCGCTCTGTCCTTCACGCACGAGGTTAGCAATACCAGATTAGTGTTTCTTGATCTCGAGCTGTATTCCACGGAACAGAAAATAGTCACTAGCAATCATGTCAAACCGACGGGAGGGAACTCTTATTTACACTATAAGAGTTGTCATCCCCCCCGGTGGAAAAAGAACATACCTAAAAGCCAATTCTGCAGGCTAAAAAGGAATTGTACACAAGACTATATTACCTCAAGCCACCTTCTCCTTGAGAAATTTAGGGACAAAGAGTACCCGGAGGAACTCATCACTGAAGCATTTTCTAGTTACTCTGACCACAAACCCTATGCGGAGAGAAATAAGGATCGTAGTATTGACAACTACACCAACAAAGACATTAGATTTATTACCACTTTCAGCAACAGTTTTACAACAATTCAAAACGTGGTCAACAAGCATTGGCATATTTTACAGAAGGATCCCAGATTAGGCCCCAGATTACCTCCCAAACCCTCGATCAACTTTAGAAAAACGAGAAATGTAAAAAATCGGGTGGGACCAAGTAGGTCTCTCCAAGCACCAGGTGATACACCAAAACATTTTCTATTTGATAATCGGGTAGGCATCTTCCAATGTAAAAAGCCCAGATGTCTCACGTGCCAGTTTATCCAGCATGGGCAGTCCCAGTTAATTGACCATCTTAAAAAAGTACATCAAATTAAGCAGTTCATCACATGCTCCCATGACCATGTGATCTACGGACTCACTTGTCCCTGTGGGTTGATGTATATCGGCCGTACCATACGCCCACTACGGGCCAGAATCGGGGACCATAGGCGTCTTATTGCTAAGGGAGACCTGGAACACAGTGTCCCAAGACACTTTTCTATTAAAAATCAAAAAAGGATCCAAGACCTGAGGGTATTTGCAATCGAACACATCCCCACACATCTATCTGCATCAGAACGTTTCCATACACTCTGCAGAAGAGAAACGTTCTGGATTTACAAACTCAATACCCTAACACCTAATGGGTTAAATCAGATGCATTTAATCTCTCCCGTCTCGGTCGCTCTGCTGCTGCAGCGGCCAAGAGAGGAGAGATGAAGTCCTTGCCATGGCGGGGGGCGTTTGCAAAGGTATCAGAGAGGCTAGGGGGGCAATTGCCACCCTCCCTCGGGCCTAGTCCGCCACTGGGTCAGACTAATCCAGCACGTTATTAATATGAGTGCCCCACTCAATATGGCCGCAAGCGAGGGGCATACTGAGTGGGGCAACTCAGATTAATAACGTCCAAAAGATGTGGACTGGGAGGGGGGGCTCTTTAAGACTGCTCAGAATCACACCGCTGAACGATCACCTCTTCTCCCGACCGCTTCAGCTTCAGCTCCAGGAAGCGGGCACTCAGAGAGGCAGCTACAATCACACCTGTCAGCGTTCCCTCTCTCTGCTCCCGGGCGCGGCAGCTTCAGAGTGGCCAGAAGGAGAGAGAGGGAGCGATAACGGGTGTAATCAGAGCCGCCTCTCTGAGAGGAGCTGAAGCGGCCGGGACGAAAGAGAGTGAGCGCAGAGCGCTAGCTCCGGCTCTGGATGGAACACTACCGCCGCTGCAATCGCTTGCTCGCTTCTGTTCTCTCTTCTCCTTCTCGGGCTCGGCCGCTCTGTAGCTGCAGCAGGCGAGAAAGAGAAGAGAAAACAGAAGCGAGCGAGCGCTTGCCGCGGCGGTAATGTTCCATCTCTAGTCCTGCCGGCGTGGCACCATTGCTGACATTCCACTCGCCCCCCCGCAATTTTCACTCGCCAATTGCGAGGGGGCGAGTGGAAATTTTGAGGCCTGGGTTAAATGAAGAAATTGAGATACACACTATTCTTTAGCACATCTCCATTCTTCATAACACGATCGACCATAAGAATACATTTTATGTCTTCTAGCCTTGTGATGTAGGCCATGGACATAAACAAGCGGCGGGCCAGCATCCCAACCTAACGTCATATTGCATGCACATTGAGAAAGCTTTATTATTTTTATTATAATAATTAGGAAAACCGCCATAATTTGACGTGATATCCACCTGCTGTTCCTGCACCACCAATAAACATTAATTTTTATTCCCAAAAACGTTTTTATTTTGTTAACTTTTTATTCAACTTTTTATTCATTTTTAAATAAACGTGACATTTTAATTCTCTTTATCCTCAACTAAAATAACTAGGCTGTTCACTCATGACAGAATGTAAGCTCTCCATTAGCCAGCACGGTTCACATAGTTTTAATATTAGTCCAATCGATAATACCTATTGGTAACACATAGCCAACACAGAGTTAGAAGATGATACATGGGACCCAAGACTATAAACCGGGATATGATTTGACTAATCAACCCCGAAGTGCCACCGAGACTGTCGGTCCGCCTCCCGACATCTAACCCTATCACGGCACTTATTCATATTTGACTCCTCCCCCTGTCAGTTTTAAAACATTCATTCTCCCGTGGCTGACACCGCTCTAAAGCCTGACAAAGAGGGTCACCCTCGAAACGCGTAGCCGCCAATTGATTTCACAGGAGGTACCTCACAACCCCAACACTTCTCCCTCAGACCCACGAGCACTGACTGATCATGCCGCACACCATACGGCTACACATCGCACAGTGCCGTTTACAACAGTCGGACAGCTCGCTCTCTCTCCTGCTCCAGTAGCCGCGGCTCGGCCCGGCCAGCCGAGGACGCAGCCTGGAGACACCCGGGGATTGTGTAGATCTTGGACTGTTCAGATCCTGAATCGCCTAGATCTTCCTGCCCAGGAACACACAGATTAACATTGCTGACCGCACGGGACTGCAGGGAGTGCATGTGCCCATCTATGACATCACAACCGTGAGTTATACACCAACCATTTTTACTTTTATTTTTATTTTATTTTAATTTAACTGATTAGCCACCCACAGCAGGATCCTCAGCATCCAATCAATTTCTTAGGTAGTTGCGCTCTTCTATGTATTCACCAATGAATGGGGGACACACTAACCACAACGGTGACACACTGAGCAGCCAGGGGGCATATTGACTATAAAGGGGAAACAGTGACCACTAATGTTCAGAAGGGAACGTATCACTGACCACCAACAGTTATGAGACACTCGCCACTGATCACCAAAATCTAAGGGGGCACACACCATTGACCAACAACATTTAAAGGGACTCTCACCACCAACCAGCACCAAGAGAAAACAAATTCATGTTGTTTTGTACATCACATAGTCCTGACCCTTGCACTCAACAATAGCAGCCAGAATATAATTTGTTTTTTAAAATGTTTAGATGTTTCTTTATATAGCAAAAAATAATATTACATTTCACCAAAAGAAATCTCTATCTGATATAAAATTAATTTAGGTACAGTGTTGCATGACCGAGTAATTGTTAATCAAACTATCAAAGCACTAAAACCTGAACTATGGCCTGGTCATTAAGGGGTAATACAGGCTAGTACTCAAGAGGGTAAAATAAAGGTGTTCTGCCACTCCAAATAACCATATCGATCCGGAAGTTTGTAAACTTACTTATTAAAGATGTCCATAGGATGTACTTCCTCAATGCACTTCCTTGTGTCACAACTCTCACAGAGTCTGCCTTCTGAACTACAATTCAACATCTGAACAATGTAACATTATCATTGTGTGCTGGAGGCAATGCATGATGGGATATCTAGTCTTGAGAAATGGAGACATCAAGCAACAGGGAAAGAGATGCAAAGCACACTAGGAATCCAGGAAGTTGTTGTAAGTGATGGGCCAACAGAAGGGAGCACTCACTACATAAAAGGAATTTTTGTAGGTAAGCTTTGATTGCATTATCAATACCAACTGTAGTATGTATTCCTATTACAATGCTGATGTTATAACAGGATAGTATGTGCTGGGACTTTGGCATTCCATAGAATCAAAGTAATAACAACTTTGATTTTGCACCCACATTCTTTCCTTTGGTTTTTACTAATCAGCTCCTCATGCTATTGAAGATCTCCAGCGATGATGTATCCAATTCTGGCATTTCATGGCACATCCAGTGAACTGCAGAGTAATCAGGTCTTCTTTAGGAAATAAAAATTCCAGAGGCAAAGATTACTCTTATGGGCTCATGTATTTTTCCTAAAATATCTTTACATTTCACATTGCACTTTGTGAGGGGATCTGACAAGATTAAATGCACTATTGAACCTCTGGTAGGACTCCGTTAGGACTCAACATAAAACAACATAAAAATGCTGATTTAGCTCCTCGAGTTGCATTGAGTGGATAAGGGTTAAACATTACATTCTAATATGTTTTGCCTTAGGGCGGCATCCTTCTCTCTGGCATGCATCACTTCTGTTCATAGAAAAACCTTGTCCCCCACCCCACCCCCACATAGAGGGTTCATCAGTTCAGTAATTAAATGAATAGAGATTGCTCTGCTTGTCATCCCAGTATAGGAAAGAAAGCGATGAACGTCCATAAACTCTACATGTGCATTTTTATATCACGGAGGTGCACGTTTGTTCATTTCTAGAGAGCAACTAGATTCTCCTTCATTTAAAAAAAACTAATAACAAGTACAGTTACTGCACAAAATGTTGATCCAGCAGTGAATGAAGAATGGGGTGTATGATATAAAACAAAAATGTATTTCAGGAACAACAAACCATTTACAACAGAGCAAAACAAAAACCAAAAAAAACCAAGAAAAACATAGCAAAATAAACAAATCCATCAATAAAAAAAATTAAATAAATAAGTATAATAGCTATAATTTCTACTGACTACTTTATGCAGCTCTGTACCCATAGTAATAGTTTGACACTCACAATGAAAAATAGATCATCTAGCAGCAATCATGTGCCACGACAACACCCACTTTTGGGGTTTAAACATTCATTTGCTCTAACATACTGTGTATACTGTGCACATTAGATGTGCATATTAGGGCACCCATTACTTCTTTAATTTAATTGTGTAGGTCGCTCCTTTATATAGACACCAGCACACCAGGCACAGGAGCTGGTAGGTTTACAAAGGCAGGGGTTAAAATTATTCATAAAAAACCCCTCCCCCCCTTCCCACCCCTCCAACGGAAAAAGCACTTTTATAATCCTTTTTTTTGCATCTCAGTGCTGTTGATTTTCTTCAGCCACTTCCTAAATACATGCACTTGCTTGAGCATTGGCTGCACAGCATTGTTTTGGACTGGCTCCTTCTAGTGACAAAGGTGAGTCATGTCTGTGCAATGTGTGCCAGGTAGTCTCCACCAGGGAAGCATGTGAAAGGGGGATCATGCAGGAGGACAAGCAAAAGAGGGGGAGGGACCTGCACAATTAAATAGAGTTGTCACCTTATAACAAAAAGTGCCTAAAGAAAGACGTTCATGGTAGGATCAATGGGTATTATTATAATGAAAGCTGCAGATTTGCAGAAAGATTAAAGCTTGAATTATTTTTTTAATTACATGAATGTCTTACGTCTTATATGAGATGTTTCCAATTGGGTTTAGACCTACTTTAAATAACTTCTGTTAAATGGCTATTGAAACATCAATCTGCTCTGAAGACTCCAGTCTGAAACTGAAAGTGACGCTAAACTCAGGAGTTAAACCTTAAAAATACATTTAAGTACCTTTAACTATTAACAAAAATGTATCTTATTTGTGTATCACTCGGCTGTAGATCCTCAAATCATCTCTGAATTCATGCTGACACTGTCCTTCCTTCTGGAGGGTGGCTACTTGTGTTCCCCATGGTCACCGAGTGTGTCATAAAGTAGTTACCCCTCCAAGCTCACTCCTGGGATGGACTTCAATGTCATGTTTAGTTTACTAATTTGTATTGAAATTATAGTCCAACACAGGAGCGAGCTTGGGGCGGTGACTACTTTACAACACACACAGGGACCATGGGGAACAAAAGTAGCCACCCTCCAGAACTGACAAATTTAAAGTGACACTAAACTCAGGAGTTAAATCTTAATAATGCATTCAAGTACCTTAACTTTTAACAAAAATGTAGCTTATTTGTGCATCACTCAGCTGTAGATCCTAAAATCACAGGAGGTGGATAATTATTAACAATACTGTACCCTATTTGTGTATCCTCAAATCTTCTCTGAATAGGTGCTGACACTGTCCTTCCATTGGAGGGCAGCTACTTTTGTTCCCCATGGTCCCTGTGTGTGTTGTAAAGTAGCCACCACTCCAAGCTCGCTCCTGGGATGACTACAATCTCTTGTTTAGGTTACTAATTTGTATTGAAATTATAGTCCAACACAGGAGCGAGTTTGGAGCGGTGACTACTTTACAACACACACAGGGACCATGGGGAACAAAAGTAGCCCCCCTCCAGAAGGAAGGACAGTGTCAGCACCAATTCAGAGATGATTTGAGGATACACAAATAGGGTACAGTATAGTTAATAATTAACCACCTCCCGCCTGCTGGCCGTAGGTAAACGACCGGTTGGGAGCCTTATAGGAGCGGGAGGGTGTCCTAAGACGTCCTTCCCCTCCCCCCGCTCGTGCGCAGTGCTCAGAGCTCACATGAGTGGGGAAACTGTCAAAAATGGAAACAGCCAACGTTGGCTGTTTACATTCAAGCGATCGGGCGTCTCTAGAGATGCCCGATCACTTGCAGTAGGTGCAGCCTTAACCCCCCCGCCACTGTCATTGCTGTTGCTGGTCCCCAGATCCGCTGTACCCTGACCCGGCATGGCTGCTCTGTGACAGGAGATCAAAGGAAGATCGGTACACAATCTCCCTCTTATCTCCTCTCCGGTCCCCGAATTCAGAAAGTGATATATATTACATCACTTCCGCATTCAGCTGTCATTCCCATCTACAGAAGATGGGGAGAAGCTGGTGAAGCAGATCTCTGCTTCATTATCTTCTCTGGGGGTCCCTAGGTGACATTAGGGGTCTTGAAAACCCCTGTCATGTAAATTGGCTATCACATAGGGGGATTCTTAGCTACCCATGTGATAGCAATAAAGTTAAGTGTAAAAAAAAAAGTAATTAAAAAAGTAAAGAAGCATAAAAAATAAAAAGAATAATAAATGTTTCATTACATTTCTCAAAATTTAAGGTACTTTTTCTGTTATATAGTAAAAAATAAAAACCCCAGTGGTGATTAAATACCACCAAAAGAAAGCTCTATCTGTCCCCAAAAAATGGTATAAAATTCATTTCCATACAGCGTCTGGAGAGGACTCTGCTTCAGTCCATTGGAAGAAGCTGTCCATGCAGTGGGGTGGCTCTATCTACAGCCACCAATACCTTGTGACCAAGGCCAGCATTGCCAGTGTGAAGTCTGTGCCAGCAGGAGATCCACTCGGCTAACATTTTGTTGAACGAACGATTCCTATCCTGGACACGTGAGGCTCTGTATCTCCCTTTTCTCTCATTAAGCTGAACTGAACTCAGAACACTCTGCTGCCATCTAGTGGCCATTTGCAGAACTGCTGTAGAATTGTTTTCTTATGTTCTCCCCAGCTTGTTTTCCTTATTGTTGATATTAATGCTCTGTATTGCAATCCCCTGTTCATTTGATTTCCCCTGTGCAATTTATGTTGATTTTCATTGTTTAGTAAAGTATAAATTGCACATCAACACTGGTCTGATCATTTGGCTGATTCCGTTACACAACAGTACTTGAATGCATTTTTTAGGTTTATTTGCTGAGCTTAGTGTCACTTGAAAGGTACTGGGCCTTTCCAAACCTCCAGTGCTTTGAGAAAGATGTGTTGGGTATTTGGGAAAGGTGGGTGTCTTCAATTTACTTGCCTTTGGTGTCCACCCACACTGGGTCAGAGCCTGTTATAAATAAACACTTCCTTTTGGAACACAGGACCAACTCTGATGTTGACACACAAGCTGGCAGCAATATGCACTCTGCAGGATGCTTGCCAGCCCTTAAAAGGGACACCTGTCCATTTCCTTGGGCCAGACTGATATTTCTTGCTGTATGTATGTATGTGAGTGTGTGGAGGGGGAAGGTGGTTGGTTATACAGGATATACGATTTAAAAAGACATTCACTGCCAGTCTTCAATAACAATGGATCAGCACTGGATAGCTCCTAAAATTGTAAGCCTGGCACTGTCTTAGAACATTCATTATTAACGTAACCTCTAATTATTGTGCAGCATACTATGCAATTTTCCATCTAATAATTCATAATGAATAAAACACTAATCAGCATGTGCTGCTGAGTGACAGTTACAATTGAAACTCTTTTCTTTCCTCTGGCACTTGATAAATCGAGCCAAATAGGTTAAGCAATTAATATAAATCATACTCTGGCTCTTTTTTCTTTTCTTTTTTTTAACTAGTTTGCATGTTCTGTTATTTAAAAGCAGTTGTGGGGTTTCCTCTATGCTTACCATTAGTTGATGGCTAAAATAGTGTACCTTGCTTGACAGCACATCCAGTGGGTTAATGGCTAATATCTGTCCCCAAATTACCGCGTCTGTAGGGGTCATGGTAATGTCATGTCATGATTATATACATGCCAGCATGTTGGTGGTTTACACAGTAACGAATGTAACAGCATCTTGTGACATTTAAGCACCATTTCTGGAATTAAATCAGATACAACCTTCTTCCGAGAAACACAGGTTAAGTAATTAGTGTGGCTCTTTTAAAGGGATTCTGTCACGAAGCAAAAGACCTATGTGACTAAGCTGCAATGAGACTGATTTGACTGCCTTTCTGGTGTCCCATGAGACTGTCTCAATAGCTGGTAAGGGCATTCTCTTTACAGGGGACTGGTGGTTGATGAGCATGTGCCTTCAACTACTGAGGTCAAGGGGTGGGGGGGCTTGTTTTAAAGCTAACTACACACTGAGCGAATTTCAGATGAAATACTTGCCATATGTTTATAATATAACACCTTCTTCAACTCAGCCAACATATAGTCAGTTCTGCCAAACTTAGGTACAAATCATGGTTCTATCCCAACCTCGACAACATCAACAGCGTATCCCACAATACTTTCAGCATGTTTGCTCTCTGGCAAAGTGCTGGGTACAGCAGTAAATGCATTATAGCTTTATCTTGTATCCTGTACTGATTCTGAATAAAGGAAATATGTTTTTAGTGAACACAGTATGTGATCTTCCCTTTTTT
Organism: Nanorana parkeri; assembly: GCF_000935625.1. Taxonomy (NCBI): domain Eukaryota; kingdom Metazoa; phylum Chordata; class Amphibia; order Anura; family Dicroglossidae; genus Nanorana; species Nanorana parkeri. The sequence goes on from NW_017306497.1 coordinate 686,557, forward strand.
TTTTTATTTGGATCATGCGTGGACGTAGCGTGGCCATAAGTTCATTTAAAGTCACATAAAAATCAGGTCCCAGAGAAATGTGAAATTAAATAAGAGAGGGACAAAAAGGACGCTTTTTTGGCTTATAAGGATAAAAGGAGTCATGTTGGGGTTTCTGCTGTTAGGCAGGAATTCCATTTTTAAAGTTTCAAATGGAATAAAAGGTAAAGTATCTCTAAAGCCATAACTTTTTTTTTTGGATAGAGTAGGGTTCATCAGGACTAATAGAGAGGGCAAATCATCCTCCTAACGAGAACACAGACAGCAATAAAAACCTGACGTGTTTTAATTCCTCTCTGTATCAAAGAAATTGGCTTTGAATTATGAATTTTTATGGACTTAGTCTACATAGAAAATTGCATTTTAGGGCTCCTGCTCAAGAGACATTTTAAAGTCTTCCTACAGGTATGCCTCCAAGAGCAATACCTAAGCATTTTAATCTTGGTCACACCAGCCACATTACATTCAGGGCATTTACCAGACCTGGGTCTTTTTGAGAATTTACAAGACTCCTAAACAGGGATATTGTTCTGTAGGATCTTCTAGTTATACATCCTGTATGAGGTGAGGCAGTAGCATCGCTCCACAAGTGTCAAATGAGCTTCAAGCTTCTGGGACAAATATGCTTACAAAGCTCAACTTTGCATTTTTTTTCTCTATGCTTTTACCTTTATTTGGCCTTGAAAGGGTTATATGTTCCAACACTTTGATAGAAGCAGGGATGGGCTGTTCTAATTGGGAATTCATTATCTTTTTGTCAGTTGCCACTAGCAATGCTAAGAGGGTAAGAGACTCAACACTTTCAAACATTTCATTCCGGCCATTCCTAAAGGGTTCACTACCTTTCTCTAGCGTCACCTTCCTGAGCTCTAGGATATCTTCCTCATTCTTTTGTCTAGTGGACTCAATCTCACTCTCCTGGAGTTTCCTAAACTGTGGGAAATCTTCCTCAAAGAAACATCCTGTACCAGTGCAGGGCCTACTCCCACCTCGGATGGTACTGTACCACCCAGAGATTCTAGCTCTGCTAAAGAGCAATCGCCCAGCTCACTACAACTGTCATCCCCTTCTATCATCTCAGACTGGTATTCAGGATCTAAGTACTAAGCACCTATTTTTCCTCCAGTGGCAATCGGACTGAGATTTGCAAAATATTTCCAGTTTTACCATTTTTAGTAATGACAACTATTTATTTTTCTAACTCTTTTTTAACTTCTAGGAGTGCAGTGACTACAAAGGGAATAGATGCCGATGAGCGGTCATCTCCCACGACAACCTAATGACACCCCAACTTGCTGACACTCTGCAGGCAAATATCCTGACATTTAATATAGTACTCTAGGTCTTTAGGACTGTATCCAGATATCCACCACAAGAGAACTCCTCTGGCATGGCTTGCTAGTCTCCATATTCAGCTGTTCCCACTTCTCTCTGTACTGTGCCTCAAGAGCTTTATCTGGTTTACCAGAAGAACCCATGTTTGGGTCAGTGGACCTGGTTTCTGTACTCACACCTGTACATTATCCCACTTTTACCAACACCTCTTTATTTTGCAATACTGACTCTATAATCACAGCTGGGGTTACAGACACGACTTCTGCAATTTTCTTGTCATTTCTCGGCCCTTCCACATGGGAGTGCTGTCCATTACTGCAGCAAGTGCACCTTTGTTAAATAGCTGGTCAGCAGCTCCCCGGACTATATTAGCAGTAATGCTTACCATAACACTGTTTCAAGGTGCTGCACTACACCTTTAACTCTTTAGAACTGTCTAACAGTCCTCAGAGGTGCTGTTCATGCACAACATTTCCTGGAAGCAACCCAGCAGTGGACTGGGAGACCCCTTTCATTGTCATTAAAAGACCATTGCACCAAATAATCCCTGTCTTGCCCATCTTGTCCACATAAATGATGGATTAAACCTAGAATAGTTTTTTTCACTATTAGTTTTCTTTTATACTGACTTTTCTAAATAGTAAAAAAAGGGGGGGTTTGTAGAAAGGGTTTGTGGAGAGATATATACCGAACCATGCTTAAAAGTATAATAGATTTATTTGGCATACAAAATATTGGTAAAATTCATAAATATCATTGTTACATACATAGATGGTTACTGACAATCCCAGTTTGAACAGCATAATTCATCCAATAGTACATAAATTGATAAAATTCTGATACATATCAGCCATGATTCCTTCCAAATGATCCATTCATTATAAAATTATGTGATGGCAGGGCTACCTCCAGCCACCCACCTCATGCCAGCCCTACTCCATGTCGACCCACCTCCAGGTACTTGATATAGGTGAGTACCTGATGCCTGTTCCAGGTGTGCGCTGTATGCACACAGGGAGAATCCCGACAATGGGTCTCTCCCACCCCTTATAGGCATGATATCAAGATGGGCACGCCCAAATGAATGATATACAGTAACTACATGCATAATTTCCATTTGATAGATGAATCGAATCCCCTGAAGAAGCTTGAATGCGAAACGCGTAGGGATGAATCGTTCTGAGACGATTATCTTGAGATACACATTGATAGACACACCTTGGAGAAATTTTATAATGAATGGATCATTTGGAAGGAATCATGGCTGATATGTATCAGAATTTTATCAATTTATGTACTATTGGATGAATTATGCTGTTCAAACTGGGATTGTCAGTAACCATCTATGTATGTAACAATGATATTTATGAATTTTACCATTATTTTGTATGCCAAATAAATCTATTATACTTTTAAGCATGGTTCGGTATATATCTCTCCACAAACCCTCTCTACAAACCCCCCCTTTTTTTGCATATATACTATGAGGGGGAGAGATGAATACAAGGAGCCAATGTGGAGGCGAATCACTATTGTTTTTGATTTTCTAAATAGTAAACAAGATAAATAAGAGATGAGATGAATAATACTTTTAGTAGTTGCATAGAACCTTTTCATAGATATCTGTACATCAGACCAAAAATAAGGACAACTGAGAAGGAAAGAGAGGCAGAGGGATCTGGTTCCAAATGAGACAGAGTCCCTCTAAATGAGGGACAGTTGGGAGGTATGATGTATGCCAAAATGTCTATCACAAGGGGGACTCATGTGGCTGAGCATGTGGAAGTTCTAGAGGATGCATTTCTTTAAGGGAACGCCTCAGAGCTGGAAGTAGGCTTGTTCATTACTGTCACAATAGTCTGGTGCTATCCCATAGCATTGCTATGAGCTTTATACACCATCATCCTCTCAGACTCAATGACAGTGAGCTCCTCCACAAGCTAACCAGGGAGATTGTACGTTTGGTAAATTACTGCCTTATTCTGAGCAAGTTGCATTAACACATTTTGAACATTGTGATCCTGTAGCTCTTTATTTAGCCCATGCATATTCTCTTCTGCCTTTGAGAGAGCACTTTCATCCACCAGGGAGAGCACTCTCGTTCAATGTCATCCTGAGAAATCTGCTCCAGCACTCAGGGCCCTTCAGAGGTTTCTAGGGACACTTTTGTTTCACCTGACACCATTGCTAAGGGAAATTGCACACTTTCCTCAGTGGTCACCCCTATCACAATTTTATCAGCACTCTGTTTTAATAGCTGAGGTACACATGATTTTCAATATGTAACATAACATTCACATTCATCATGTAACATAACATTCACTTAATCTGTGCCTGCTCACTACACATGGCACTGCACAGAGGAAAATCTTTCTCCAGATACATGGTGTGCCCTTCTACTGGGCTCACTGCCACTTCACGGCAGACAGTTTATCTGCCAGTGTCTCCAAGTGCTAACTTATCAGTCCCAGCAATTTTCTCCTTGAAAAAAGTCTTACCAGAGTCACCTCTGTAGAAAATGAATGGTCTCACCTTCATTTAAGAGCACTTGTGACAAAACTATCAACTCTTCTCTCTGTAGACCTGCCATTCCACTCATGCAGCCACAGGGTGAAACATAGCAGGCAAACAGGGGCGTCCCGAGGCTGGGTGACACCCGGAGCGGTAACCGAGTGTCACCCCGCCGAGACGTCACTGCGCATGCATGTGACGTCACCACGCATACGACGTCACCACGTATTCTGATACCTGCCGGCGACCATCTTGGTGATGGACGCTGGCAGAGAGAGGAGGGGACAGTCACCAGGCGGGATAAGGTATGCTGCCGGGTCCCCTCCTCTCTCCTGATACTGTCGGGCGTTCGGTCCATGACCGAACGCCCGACTTTTCACAGGGGGGTGACACCAAAATGACTGTGAGTCATTTTGGTGTCACCCCTCCAATGGTGTCACCCGGGTGCGGGCCGCACCCCCCTTGTGACGCCACTGCAGGCAAAACATGCACCTTGTCAGCCCCATCAAACTTAATTGGGGCCATTTTGCCATTGCTTTCAGACACTTTTTCCCCACAAACCACAGACCCTGCCTGGCTAAGTTACCTTGCATTGTGTCCAGGAACAGGGGACACTTGGCAACAACATGTCCCCACTCACTTAAATGCAAGCAAAGCACTTGCCTCCATGTCTTGTCAAGTTGTCATGACTTTAGATGCAGCACCTCCCTGCATACTGAGGCAAAGTAACATGTGTCTGGCACCCTCTATGGAGCTTTTGTCTCCTGGCAATACATGTCCACCTGTTGCTAGGGGAGAGAGCTTTTCCTCAACTGGGGCTTGCTGCCTTTCTAGTTGTAGTAAATCTTTTCCACTATCAGCATTTTAAAATTGTTACAGTCGTTGTGACCTTGGCCCATCATCCAGTTGGGCATCTGATATTTTATCACAAGAAGGGGCATTGGCTCTTTGGGCCATGCTTCTCACACAACCATTTTCTCCAAGGCATTTGAGAGCTTGAGAAGGTTTTGAAACAGTGATAATCTATTCAGTATCACAATTTTCTGCACATATTGCCTGCTATCATAACATCCACAATTCTCTCCTGTGCAAAATGTCCATTTGACTCCTCTACTGCACATACTGCCCATTGTCATTCCATGTGCGCTCTTGTCCTGCACATACCTCTCACTGCCAAACCCTCTACACTCTCCTCCTGCATATATTGCCCCCTGGAATACCCTCCCTACTCCTCTGCTGCTCATATTGCCTTCCATCATAAACTCCACAAACCTCCTTTGTGCAAACTGCCTGCAGTCATACCATCCATACGTCTCTTCTGCACATATTGACTGTTGTTATACCCTCTGCACTCCCCTACACATACTGCCACCTGTCATTCCCTCCGAACTGCTCCTAAATATACTGTCCCCTGTCATACCTTATGCCCTGCTCTCCTGCACATACTGCCCTGTGTCATCCCCTCCTAATTCCTCTCCTGTGCCTACTGCCCTCCATCATACCCTCCTCACTGCACTCCTGCATAAGAAACCCCTTGTCATATCCACCACACTCCCCTCCTGCACATACTGCCCTCTGTCATACCCACCACACTCAGGCCCGGATTTCCCACAAGGCCACCGAGGCCCGGCCTCGGGGCGGCAGAGCGCAGAGGGGCGGCAGCGGTGACACACCCCCTGCACTCCTCTCCAGCAAATACCGCACCCTAAGATACTTATTTAGCATTGTTTGTTATTCCAAATTATTTTCAAATAAAAAAAACTGAAATGTTTTGATTGCAAAAGTATTCGGCCCTTTGCTGTCATAGATATTCTTCCACAAATGCTTTTAAAACCTCTCTTACCCAAGTCATTTATTTTTTTTGAATTCACCGTCTTTCTAGGTTTAGTGACCCCATTTAGAAGGATTTCGAATTTAAAGGGCTATGCATGTTGAAGCAAAAGAAATCCGATACGCTGCTTCTTGTTATAACTGGCCCATCTCAGGGGCTGATAGGTGAGATATACTAAACCACTCTGAATTTAAGTTTCAAAAAGCCAGAAGGTCTTTTTTCATTATTATCTGTTTCCCAAAGGCATCATTTCAAAAATACATACATGAAAAAGTACAGTGCTAGCAGCTTGCAGCAGTTGGAGTTGAGCCAACATCGTCTTGTGTTTAGAATGTCTGATGGGGATGATAGAAGAGTGTATCGGCCTGACTGTGCAACTCTCTGCTAAAACCATACATTATACAAGTAAAAAGGTGAGTTAACTATTATTTGCAGCTAAAGATCTGACCCGGTTCAGTATGCAGCAGGATCAGCCACATATGTCGGCTGATCCTCCAAACAGGTCCCCTTTCCTCATGTCCAAACATGGATCACCAGAATGGTCAGGTGTACATAAATGAGCTCCTCCTCTTTATACACCAGCCCAGCTGCTTATAGGCACCAGAATCTTCACACCACCTCAGGGCCCTGGTCTGGAAATGTAGAAGTGGGTGGTTTCATCTTATTCAAATAAAAAATATTTTGAAAAAAAATGATGGAATCCTCATTACAGGACTACCCTATGCATCTAAGGGGAGCAGGCAAGCAGGCCGTGGGTTTGGTATTATTGTCCATTTAAAGTGATATTAAAGTTTCAGGTTTTTTTTTGTGTTTCCACCTAGGAGGTCCTTTGCATAAATCATCTTTTCTTCTTCTTTAAAAATGTTTAGTTCCTCGTTTTCTAGTGGGTCCCCGAGGCGCCCATCCCCCTGCACGGGTGCCATCATCAGCTAAGCGGCTGCTGTGGAGGCATCGTGCGTGCTCGTGCCTGCAGTAGGTGTGTGCCTCTATAGACACACACAGTCCTGTGGCAGGCCACGCCCTTCTCTCTGCCCAACAGTTTGATTCATGGCAGAAGGAGCCTATGGCATCTCTGCCATCAGTATACTCCCTCCGCAACCGGGTGAGGAGGATCGCTTCGGGACCGGCGGCGGTGACATGCCGTGGTGACAGATTAGTCTGGGGGGGACACAAAGGTACTGGGTGGTTTTTACCTTAATGAATATAATGCATTAACCTTCTTGGCGGTATTCCCGAGTGTGGCTCGGGGTTCATTTTCAGTACCAAAAGCGGTAACCCCAAGCCACACTCGGGAATACATAGCGCGTCTCTTACCTTCTCCCTACGAGCCGCGCTGTGTCCTCCGGCCGATGCCGGCATCCGTCTTCCAGGTTCCGTCCCTTGCGAGCGGCCACGTCACAGAGGGGCGGAACCAGCCGGAAATGTAAATAAAAAATCGAAAACAAAAAAAAAACGATTAAAAAAAAATAGACACAAAAAAGCAAAAAATACTGGGAAAAATCATACCGCCAGGGAGGTTAAGGTAAAAAACGGTCAGACTTTAATGCTACTTTACATTTAAAAAATAAAAGGTAAAACAATTAATTGGTTAAAAAGACAAAAACAAGTTTGAAAACATGGTTGCCTTGTCTCCAGTTTGCAGCTTAACAAACCAGACACCAATCTATGTAGGATCACTATATTCAATATTTACAGGAATGTGTTGACTGTATTTTCTGTATTTAGCCCTTAAGTGACACTAAACTCAGGAGTTACATTGTAAAAAATCATTCAAGTACCTTAATAACATAAATGTACCTTATTTGTGTATCACTCAGCTGTAGATCCTCAAATCATTTCTGAATTGGTGCTGACACTGTCCTTCCTTCTGGAGGGTGGCTGCTTTTGTTGGCCATGGTCCCTGTGTGTGTTGTAAAGTAGCCACTACTCCAAGCTCGCTCCCATGCTGTGCTAGACTCTCAATACAAATTAGTAAACTAAATGTGAGATTGTAGTCTATCTTGGGGGGTTTCATATCACGTCCAAGCATGAAGCATATTTTGGTCTCACTAACAGCTTTATTGTCATATTTAGGGGATTCAGCAATGTATTCTAAGCAGTACAGTAGAGTAGAGCAATATACAAATTATTTTGATTGGTGTACAGTGGTATGCAGTATTCTTAGCTTGTTCCACTATCCAATATTGCCAATCTTCTTAAGTCTAGAGAAGTTTTTATGACCACGCTCCTGAGAGCAGACCTGTTCAGTCCAAACAGAAGAGAGTTGGTAGGACTCTAAGAAAAAGAGTCCAAAGAATGATTTCGTAGGAGTGCGTTTGCCATTCGTTTCACTTGTTGAATTTGGTGTGCGAACACACTGGGGGCTTCAGCTGCTGTTGTGATGTGTGGGGCTCCTGGTGTGTCCCTATGCCCTTAAAGAGGTTGGGCTGCCTCCTGGCACCCAATTCATCCTTTGCTATAAATATGCTCCAAGATGGAGGCTCTCAGATTAGAGTTAGAAACACACTACACAAAGGGGCCTTGACGAAGCAATGTGGCTTCCACATGTTTTGCAAACATTGTGCAACTAAAACCTTTGTTTTTAACCTTAGTAGTTAGGCAGTGTACTTTTTTGAGGCTGGCTGGTCAGTGTGCTGGGAAATATCTGTTTTTTATTTCATAGGAGTGGCACACTGTGTGATATCAGTAGTCACCATATTAAGCATGTAAGCATAGCATCACGTGCATACAGAACTGCACAACATTGTTGTTTAGATATCGGCCTGTATTGCATTATAGCTCCCACTTAGATTTGCAGCACCATCAAATGCCATTGCAGGAAATGCAGCCAATATCGTTAACCCTCAAGGAGAACTGTACCAACTGCTCTTTCAGAATACCAAACAGGCTTTCTCCAGTTGTGCTACTAACATTGATTTTAGATTGTAAGCCCTCACGGGCAGGGCCCTCCTTACCATCTTGTCTTAAATTGTATTGTGACTGTAATGTCTTCCTTATATTGTAAAGCGCTGTGCAAACTATTGGCGCTATATAAATCCTGTATAATAATAATAATTAAACAGAAAAGCCTCCCCTGTACGGTTCTCTCTTTGACATATCACAAAATTATGCTGCATTGTTCTTTCATTGCACATCCTATGTACTGTGCATTGCCACACCAAATTTAACAGGGTTTCTAGAATCCTGGCTTATTTGTTGTTTTATCATGCTGCCTATGATAGAGATCAAATGATTGACTGAAGTTTTGCTTAACAATGTTACCAGACCCCCTCTCCCCCACTATTTGGATGATTTAACTTTCTTTTACTACTCAGGGCGCCAACCTATCATAATTGCTTAGAAGCAAAACAAGCTCAAGAAAAATACCATCAGGTACATTATTGTTTTATTAGTATTACATAAAGTCTGAACAGCTTCATCATTCCCCCTGTAAGCAAGGCCTAATTTGACAATCCAAAGAATGATTTCAATTAGTCCCTTAACAATCTCATGGTATTGAAGTACTTTCTCTTTATGCTCAATTTGCAGGTTAACGAACTATGGGGCTAAGGCTTTTCCCCATAGTTCTCCTTAGGGTAACGGGAGGACACAAACTAGCGTCCTCCTGTCACCCTAAGCTCAATATACCATGAGCTACAGCTACCAGTATACTGAAACGCCACAGTATACCGCAAGCTACTGCTCGCGGTATACTGAGACGCCGCAGCTGAAGCGGATCCCGACAATTATGTCTGGATCCGCCCAGCTGCGTGAGTGACAGCTGGCTCTGCCTATCTAGAGGCAGAGCCAGCTGTACCCGCCCCCTCCCCTGTCCGTTCCGCCAGTCAGCGCTGGAGGATCAGAGTGGGGAGGGGGGAATCCAGCCCCTCCCCTGTCACGGCAGAGAGCTATGACAGGATCGAGAGGTGAGCGAACGCCGGTATGTGTTCGCTCACTTCACGATCTACTAAGCCGACCTGTGACAGTCTCATTGTCACAGGTCGGCTAGAACTATGATGTGAGTGAAAAGCACTCACCTCATAGTTCTCCTTAAATTCGTGTTTCAATATAAATGCTGTTTTCTGCAGAAAGATAAGAATTTGCTACTGCCTGATGTTGTGTACATCCCTCATGTTCCTTGACACATGCATATACATGTACTTTTTCAGCTTTACAACCATTAATGAATGCACTGCATCTGCTAGTAGTGAAAGCTATACAGGTCAAGAAAAACAGTTTTCTACAGAAAAAGAAACCCAATTTCTTTAAAATGCCTAAGCACCAGGCACCAGGTGCAAGTCAACTTTGTGCCCCTACACTTTAGTAGCATCTGATGAGAGCTAGTTAGGGTGTTCTTTTAGTAGTTGTACTAGACCAGTAGTTCTTAACCTGTGTAACCTCAGGACCCACATTTGTCCTTGGTCATTAAGTCGCGACCCGAGTGGCACTGCAATGGAATGCAAGGCATTGCAGTAACGGGATGCAGGCGATCGGACTGTGGGTGGGAGGTGCATTTGGGGTGTCATTCAAATTATTGGCAATGCACCTTCCACACCAGAATGGGTAGAAGGTGCGATTGCGTGGTACTGTGCATTAATCGCATGGGACTGTGTGATTAACACACTGAACTAGTGTGAACAGACACTCAAAAACACTGACAGACACACACACAACCACAGACACAATCTCACACACTCACAGACATTCTCAAGCACACACATACCCATTCCAAAAAAATATATATATTTTTTTCTTTTTTTAGGATCCACCCAGTCTCCCTACATTAGGAGAACTGGAATAGATACTGGAATGACCTGGTGTCCAGTGTGGGCTGCTGTGCTGTGACGGAGTATGCATTGTTTGTAGAGCTCCCTTGACACCCTGTAGGGGTTCTGGGAGCCAGAATGTGACGTCGGTCCAGTCCAAGCACCTCTACAGGGCACATGCGGGAGCCGTAAGCAATGCACTTATGGATGGAGCTCCCTTATGGCCATACTTCCAGCCAGTGGCGGAACTACCGCCGGTGCAAGCGGTGCGGACGCACCAGGGCCTCCGGCCTCTAGGGGGCCCAGCACAGTCCCAGCGCCGGATCGGTACCCAGCGGCCAGCAGGGGCCTCGGACGGCAGTGAGACCCAGCAAACAGAAAACACGCAGGAAACAGATGAAGACAGAAGACCGGCCAGAAGAGGTAAGGGGGGTAAATAATTCATTTAAATAATAATTATTCGTAGCCTAATGTTGTATAAAGTTGTTGCAGCAATGCACAATGGGACCATCTATAGAGGACTACAAATCTCAGCAGTACTTTATACAGAAATGCTATTGTTATATAAAGTATTGCTGGGATGTGTAGTTCTCTATAGCCTGTGGCATTCTGCACTGCTGTAAATATTGGGGTTGCACTGATATATCGGCCACCAAAAGATATCGGGCAGAAATGGCACTTTTGGCTAAATGCCAAAAGTACAATTTTTCTGCTGATACAGCAGCGCATCCCTGCTTTCTAAAAAAAAAAAATCTAGCAACAGGGCCCTTTGTTTCTTAGCTCCGCCACTGCTTCCAGCCCACCCAACCTCAACCTGACATGCAGGGCCGGGCCATTGCCATTGTGATGTGCTGGGCTTCTGATGTGTCCCTGTGCTTTTAAAGAGGTTGGGCTGCCTCCTGGCAAACCTGTCCCCAATTCATCCTTTGCTATATATGCTCCAAGATGGAAGCTCTCATAGATTAGAGTTAGAACCACACTACACAGAGGGGCCTTGATGAGGCAGAGTGGCTTCCACATATTTAGCAAAAGTTGTGCAACTGAAACCTTTGTTTTTAACCCTAATAGTTAGACAGTGTATTTTTTTGCTGGCTTGTAAGTGTGCTGGGAAATTTTTGCTTTTATACTATTAACTGATGCAAAATGTATGTGTACAAGTGAAGCAGCATGTTTGGAAATGTTGGTATTTACCTCAGACTAGGCCTCAACACTGTTATGTGGCAAGGGCCTTTTCTCTGCGTTGTGTTCTGCTTGCCACCTGTTGACCTGGAATAGCATTTGAGTTTGGTTGGATCACCCTTTTAGGGAAAAAAATAAAATACAATAATTAACATAACTATAGTTTAAGAAAATTCCGTTTACCTCAAACAAAGGCGTTGTCAATTTCTATGGAGAGCATCTCTGAGATTACATCTTGCTTAGCGATTGTTAACTTGGGGAAGGCATCAAGAATGGGGCAATACTTTTGGAAGACATCACTGTGGCACATCTTGCTTGGTTCGCGCAGACTTGAGGATAAGATCAGGAATGGGGCTGTACTGCTGGGCTGACTGGAAGCCATCACTGTGTTATATCAGGATATAGTCTGTTAGTTCTTAATCAATTTGTTTTTGAGACTACTTACTACTACTTACTTTACTTACTATAGTAGGTGGGCACCCACCACCACGCCCTTTCCTATCTGGACACCCAGCCCACACAGCTAGCTAGCTCAGTGCTGTCTCTTGCAGCTCCCAGGGTGGGTCTGTGTGGGCTGGTTTTCTTCTGGGTTGCAGAGAGTGTTGATTAAAGGAGGAAGTCAGGTGGTCCCGCATTGGTTCATTGATATTTATGTCAGTGTCTAGCCATGCAGGACACAGGAGCAGTAGAAGAGGGATGGTGGGTTGCACCCAGGTGGTTGCCATCAATCAGGTACACATGCAACACTTGCTAAAGTTGCTGTACACAGACTGCTTAATGACAAGAATGACATGACTGGGAGCTCTGGGAATGGGGCACGTGGTGCAGAGAGGTAGGCATAACATTGACAGGTAGAAATTTCAGCCCCCACTAAGTACTTTTACTTTCATTTTTGGCCCAAGGGGTGCTTCACCAAGCCAGTCTCAGCCTGACCCCACACTGCATGTAATGTAGATCAAGAGAGAAGGACATTGTTTGAAATTCAGCGACAACCATGGCTCCCTCTATAGATACAATACAGTGATAAGTGTAGTCACCCAGGGACTGGAAGTTTTTGTTTTGGGGTTTAGAAATGCCTTAAGGTATACAGTATGTAAAGTACTTTCTGTGGTTTACTGTTTTATAACTACTTGCATACACAATGCCTACATAATCATCAAAAAGACGTCATATGGACCTTTTTCATGGTTCCAGTAGGCCATTCTCTGCAATCTGTATAATAAAAGTAAAACATGGTGCTTGAAACTGAAATGTATACAGGTACTGTTATGTCTGGGGAAAGACTCAATTCTCTATAGCCATCATCACTACTCATAACTGCTCTGTTACCTCAACACTGCTGCTGCCTTTTCTTGCTGCTGGAATCACCCACCAGCAATGACAATTTTCCCCAGCTATTTTCATTAGCTTCTTTTCTAGACACAATTGCATAAAGTATAGAAATGATGCAGAATATCGGGAGAATGAAAGAGAGCTTTATCCAAGATGACCCCTCAAATCTGATTTACTAATTGTTGGGGCCAGGGCCATCCCAGGGGTGAATGCCACCCAAAGCAGCCATTTTTGCCACCTCACATGATCACCTCAGTTGCAATCAGCATGGCTCTGGGTAGGGGAGTTTCAATAGCAGAGTAGATTTGGGTCCAAAACCTGAAAATTAGCCTACAGTGAAATGAGTTCTGAATGATTTGCTGATCCCTATTGACATGAATATTTTAATGAAATCTGTGGAGAGCTCTAGAATATGTCTGTGCTGTGTAAATGAGGAAAAAAATGATAAAGGAAATGGTGTAGAAAACTTTCTATTGTATAATCTTATATTTGCTGTCATTTTGATTCTTTCTCTCCATTTATTTCAGAACAGTAGTTGTATACATAAGCCCCCGTTATCATAGCACATTAACTCCAGGTCTGTATTAAAGACGTAAAACTAGGTCTGCTATCGGGGCTGACTAAGCGCTAGACTGTTGATGTAATTTAGCCACAACACCAGGGTCACATATTGCTTTGTCCTATGCTCCCTATGGTATGGGGTAAATAAATGACATTCTAATGGAGTTCTGTATTGTTATTTCCAGCATTATGCTGCATTCAGTGTGCAATGATCTGACATCCTCTTATGTATTTTTCAGTCATTTTATAAAAACAAAATTCTTACAGATTTAAAGTGAACCTCTACTCATCTTTACATTTTAAAAGTCATGCCTAAGAGCAAACACCACAAGGTTCCTGTTGTGGACCTAAGGAACAAAAGGCCCAGGTGCAAGATTTTTTCTTGGGCCCCCCAACAGTAGTGATCCAAAGGGGGAGGGGGGTGCCTTGACAGATCTCAGTGGCCCCCCAACACCCCTGGTGGTCTCTGCACTAAAAGAGCTTAAACTCAAATGTCCCTCTCATAGACACACACTATTATTTTTGTACAATTATATAGCTCTGACATATACCACAGTGCTGTACAGAGAACATTGAGCCAGTCATATCAGTCATATCAGCTTACACTCTAATGTCCCCCCACAGTCACACATTATTATTATTTTTATATAATTATTAGAGGTGCACCGAAATGAAAATTTTAAAACCGAAACAAAACCCAAATAAAACAATTGTCAGGCCAAAATCGAAACCAAAAATGTTTTTTATTTTAATTTTTTCTAATTTTTCAAATATTTTATTATTTATTTTTTATAAACTTTAAAAAAATATATATTTATTTTTATTTATGAATTCATTTTTTATTAAATATTTTTA